>NC_059128.1:121906430-122239430 GCF_020740605.2 Lemur catta | reverse complement strand
ATTTGATTATTATAATATGGTAACTCTGGAAATTGAATTTTCCCCCTTCCCTAGGATTTGCTTGGGTCTTTCTTTCTTTTTCTCTCTCCCTTTTTTTTTTATTTTCTTTCCTTTTTTCTTTCTGGCTGTTGTTGAAGGCTGTAGTTGTAAATTTGTTTTGAGGCTTTTTCAAACAACTTTTGCATAGACTATGGCTTGTTATGTGTGGTCACTGAAGTTTCTGTGCTTTAGCTTACATTCAAATAATGTTTTAACAAAGATTTCCTAAATGCTGGGAGCTGAAACAAACAAACAAACAAAAAGCAACCCCCAAAAACAAACCAAAATGAGAGAACAGCTGCCTCTCCCAGTCTTTGCAGACTGGCTCTGTGCTAGAGCCACTCCTTACCACCAGGGCTTGCTTTGAGCCTAGGGATAATGTCTTCCAGGATGTTTCTGAGCATATATCTTGCCTGGGCATTTGCATGAATTTCTAAAATCTCCTGTATACATGATTGTTTTTGAATATCGTAATCTCCTAAAGAGTCTAACCCCAGTTTCTTCTCCAGGCCTTAGTTGTCCACTGTATGTCTCCACCGAGAATCTCTTGCCCCAGGCATCTCTGGCCTTGTGGATGCCTTGTGGCTTTTCCGAGCAGTGATTGCTGATTTCCCCTGTGCCTTCTGAGACTAGCACATTACATCAGTCCTTCAAGTGTCCCCCAGGCAGCTTGGAACAGATGTGCACAATAATTTGTAAATAAGATATTTGCTCCCTCCAGTTCAGGGGGGTACTTGGGAACTCAGCTGCCTGCTCAAGACCAAAACCACCACTGTGCTGGGTGTAGTGGGAGGCATGGGGGAATGGTGAGTGAAAACTCCACAAAACTTTCCTTCCATTTTGAAGACAGCTCTTTCTTGATTATACATTTGGTTAGTAGCTGTAAACCTCTGTTTTCTGGAGCTCCTGCAAAGTTGATTAGGACACTTCTGAGGTTTTGTTTTTGCTTTTGTTTTTGTTTTTTATGCTGTATCTGTGAGTAAATGAGAACCTGGAGCCCCCTAGTCTGCCATTTTGCTGATGTCACTCTTGGCTACATGACACTGGACACAGGTGCTGAGAACCTGAATCAGATGGGACAGCTGTCATGCAAACGGAAAGGAAAAGCTAAGTTCATTGTTAAATTCAGCAAACATTTATTAGGCATTCACAACATGCAAGGCAAAGTTGCAGGTACTGGCACCTAGAACAGCAGGGAACAAAAGAAATGAGATTTTTTATTCATTTATTAGTTCATATAATAAACATCTATTAAGCTCCATCCATATACCAGGCACTCACAATACAGAAACTAATGTAAGCACCAGCCCTGCTGTCACAAAGCTTAGAATTTAGGCTAAGTGGCAAATTCATGCTAAACCATTAAAGAGTAGAAACCAGATATATTATTGCCAAACTACAAGAGGAGAGACAATGGAAAGGAACTTTTCTTGAAAAATGGGCAGAGGGGGCGATGAAAGGAGGGTGAAAGAGAAGGAGGGTGAAAGAGAAGGAGGGTGGGGAAATAGCACTCTGGCGGCAGATGTAGGCAACTAGAAGGGCAATGATGACACCATGTGATGACAGAGATGATGGTGAAGTGTGGGGTCCATGGGAGTTGAGAGGCTAGGAGTGGAAAGGGCTTCTCAGGGGCAAGTTGTCACTATGCAGACACTTAAGGATGAATGAGAGGTAATCAGACGTGGTTAAGGTGTTGCAGGCAGAGGAAAAATACGTGCAAAGACATAAAGTCAAGAGAAGGTTTGCCATATTCCAATAACTAAATGAAGTGCATTTGGTCCAGCTATGGGAGTCTGTGAGTCATGAGAGGGGAGGCAGGAACCATGAGCAAGACCAAAGTCATGCAGGATCTTTTAAGCCAAATAGAAGAGTTTTAAATGATCATAAGAGCAAAGAAGACTCGCTGAGGGGTTAATAAAGGAATGTCACAAAAATGGGGATTTTTAGAAAGATGACTTTGGCTGCCTTGTAGACAATAAACTAGAGGCCAGTTAGTTAGGGGCCATTGCAGTAATAAGACAATAGAAGGTGGTGATGTCACCTTGGCTAGTAACCAAGAGAATAGAAAAAAAGTGAATGGAATAATTAGGAGACTGAATACATATTTTAGAGATTGGATTGGACTGAGGGTTGAAGAAAAGGAAAGAGACAAAAACGATCGCTAGGTTTCTATCTTAAGCGACTGGTGGATTGAAGTGCTATTTACTGAAATAATCTTAGGAGCAGTTGGTGCCCTGCCCAGACCACTTTACAGCCCAGGACACCCCTCTGCCAACTACCAGGGCATTGCCCTTGGCCAAGCAGGAGCCAGGAGGTGGCTCACACAGGAGGTTACACCCCCACCCCCACCCTAGAAACCTGCAGCTAATGCCCAGCTGGAAGGAGGGTGCAAAAGCCTGGCTCCTTTGCTGCCAGACTGCTTCACGATGCCCCAGGGCTCCCTGAGAGATCCCCTCCCTGCTTAGGTTTGTCCCCCTGCCCATCCTGCTTGCTTCACTCCCTGTCTCCTGAGTGCAGCCCCTCAGTAAATCACAGGCACCCCAATCCCTGTCTCAGACTCTGCTTTTAGGAAACCCACCCTAAGGCAGTTGGTGCCAGGAACACCCTTCAGAGAAAATTCTAAAGATGAGACTGTGGAGTTGATCACTTGCCAGCTGGCAGGCAACGCAGGCCCCACTGTTCACAGCAGAGTCGAGTATGAAAAGGCCTTGGGCTGAGGTAGGGGTGCAACTGCTGAGAATTCCATCTGTGGTGACCCGAAAGGTGACGCGGGCTAAGGCAAGGTGCTGGTCTGTGCAATATCTCTCACATGTGAGAGGCAAGGGGCAAATACCATCATAAGAACCGCGGGACTGACGGTGGCTGCTGAACACCACAGATGTGCTGCAGAGAGAAAGCGACAGGCTCTTAATCAGTTACCAGTTCAAAGCAGAGCGTAAGAGACAAAGGCTTCCTTGGCAGTGTTAAACAACACACGGAAAAGTGTCCTGTAGCCAGAGGGAAGAGCAAGCTGAGAACCCAACTCAAGACTTTCAGAAAAGAAAAGCTCTCATATTAAGTCAGGGCCTGATACAGACTGAGAGGGACTGTGTGGGACCGAGATGTGGAGTGACGCTTACTGAGTAGATGCACTCGAGAACCTTCAAGTCCCTTAAGTTCCCCCTGCATGTTCTGGGTTTTCAGAAGCGACTCACTCCACCCTGTTAGAGGACGGCAGCCTTCCCTTACTGAACGTCATGTAGATGCCTCGGATTAGGCAGATGCCCTACAGAACAACATTTGGTCTCTCAGAATGTTCTCCCTTCCTTTCCTCCTTCTCCCTGGCCACCAGACCAGTAACTAGGGCTAAGTCCAGGGTGGACCCTGTGGAAAGTGCTCGGCCCGCTAAGGGAGAGTAATTATGCACCAAAAGAGCTGCAGGATTGGGCTCATCTCATACTGGTGGAGGAACTGCTGCAGTGGTCAGTTTAGCCACTGTGTGACAGTCATGGCATGTGCCTAACCAGGGAAGAAATGGCCAAAGCCATCGTGCTCAAGCAGCTCACAACATATTTGGGGACACTGGCTTTCGAATATGAAGACACCCAGAGCACATACAGGCTGAAGGGAATAAATGTCTGCCCCAAGAGTCCTCCCATTGCCCTAACTTCTGCCAAAGGTGCAGCACAGAAATCTAAGCGGCATCAGCATTTACAGGGTGGGCAGGACAAAAGTGGCCCCTGAATGAAGACTGGGCAGGAACGGCCAGAGGGAAGGCAGAAAGCCAAGAGCAGAGGAAGGGAAGAGGTGACCCGTGGCTATAATCATGTCCCTCTAGAAAGTGCCTCATTGAGCCCAGAGCCAGCTGAGGTCCTTCTTCATTCTTCTCCCACCAATTCCTCTTCTTTTAACAATCCATCCCACTCCGACCTGACCTCGGCAGCTCACTTCCTTCCCCTTCCCTCCAGCCACAGACCCGGTCCCACATCCGCTTTCCTGCCTCATTTTCTAAAGTGCACAGGCCAGCAAGTACTCTAGTCCCTGCGAGGGAACTGAGGAACCAGGCTCTCCCCTCCCACTTCGCCTCTGCCTGCATCCTCTCACCTGCTGCCACTCAGGAAAGGACACACAGAGGTCCCCTGCGGGACCAACCACAGGCCCAGATGCTCCCGCCCAAAACACATCCAGCTGCCACCGTGCCTGGGACAGCAGCACCACCATCAACTCCTTTGGTTAAGGATTATTCTCCCCTTTGGTGTCTGTCTTAAAATGTTAATGTGCCTGAGGGGCGACTGACTTTCTCTCACACTGACTTGTTGAGAAGACCAGCCACCTCTCTGTTGTGCCTTGGGAGCAGCCGGGGCTGGCACCAAGAGATGGTTTAGGGAACAGGGAGGGAGGGTGGAGGGACTGAGTGAAATCTTAACCCAGTCTGCAATCCCGCATTAAGCTCACCCCTTGGCTTGGGTCCGGGGGGGGGGGGGGGAGGATTAATAAATAACTCATTTGTAGCTGAAGCTACAGTCATATCCCATTGGCCTCCATCAAAATTTACGTGCAGACACTTTCCAAATAACAGTGGGGAAAGTGAGAAGATCGGCAGAGGTAATGTCCTACAGACACTATTGGGGGATAATTCTAAGGAATGTTCTGGTGGTCTCCCAGAGGCTCTCCGGAAGGACTGCCCCCAGCACTAACCCACTCAGTTCTGCATGTTTTACTGCTCACCTTGGAACTCTGTCTGGATCACATATGAGAAATACTACTCACACCCAAATTCTTGTTTCAGATTTTCTTTGGGGGGAAATCTGGACGAAGTCACCATATATCATAGATCTTTCCCTTTTTATTTGCAATACCAATGGAGAAGGAAACAAAGCCACTGGCTCCTAAAAAATCCGCAGACCCAGAATACAGAAATGTGCATTATACCATTTGACCCAGAAATTCTACTTCTAGTTTACCTTAAGAAAACTAACAGAGTATGAAAAATGTCTGTCTAAGGCTGTATATCACTATGTAGAAGAGTAAAACTTGGGACACAACTTAAATTTCCAACAATAGCAATTCAGTTAATAAATTATGGTATACCCTATGTTGCCATTAGAAATGATGTAGATTTTTCTACATCCTCCTATGTCTAGGGAAAATTAAGAGAAAATTAAGACAAAATACGGAACATCATGTGCAGCATAATCTACTTTTGTGAATACACCTACAAACGTACCTGTCCATGTGCACAGAATCTGGAAGGACGACAACAAAATGCCAACAATGGGTAGAAGAACTGGGGGCTATGGATCATCTTCCTTTCCTTCCCTATGCCTTTCTGAATAGGAAAAAAATACAATTCATGATTTTAAAAAAGGGTTTAAAACTTGAAAAAATTGTAAAGAGAAGCCAATGGCCTCAGCCACAGAGAACTGAATTCCACAGTTCAAACTCCTGTTAGCCCAACAGGAACTGCTGGTTTCGCCACCTAAGGGAGGCTGGAACAGAACCACGGAAGGGAACTGTCCCACGATCCCGGCCACCAACGCAGCCGCCAGCTGGCAGCCCCGCACGCACGTCACGTGGCCGGCACGCGTGGCTCGGGCTGGCTCAGAGGAGGCGCGGGGCCGGGTGCAGCGTGGGGTCGCCGTCGGGCCCCCCGCCCCCCTGCAGACCACCCCTCCCCCAGCCGGCCATTTCCAGCGCGCGCCACCTCCAGGAGCTCCACATTCCCGCGGGAAGATTCGTTGCCATGGCGATGCGAGCCTTCCCAACCCCCCGCGGGGCGGCGGGAGAAGGGGCTTGGGGCGGGGGACGTTAATTAGGGACACGAAGAAAGAGGGCAAGGGGAGGCGAGGAATGGAGGCGACCCTGCGGAAGCCCGGGTCGCTGTTCCTCTCCCCGCCCGCCGGGCCCCCGTCTCGTGGCGTCTCGGTGTTCCTGTCAGCGACTCCCGGAACCCGCAGGCGGCTGCGAAAGCCCCGCAGCGGGCGCCGGAGCGTGGCTTCAACCTCGCTGCTCCTCCCGCGGGCCTGGAGGCGGCGGGGCGGGGCGCCGGGCCGAGCCGGGACCCCCGGGTGTGAGGGGCGCGACCACCCAGCACCCCCGGGACGAGCCGCGCGGCCGCCACGCCCGACAGGAGGGGGCGGGGACGAGCGCGGGGCGGTGCTTGCGGGTGGGCGGGGCCGTCTGGGCCACGCCCCTTCCCGAGTTCTCCCCCCAGATACCCCCTCCCCGCCGCCCGGGGCCCCGCCCGCTCCCCCAGGCACCGCCCCCGCTGCAAACCCGCTCCCACAGCCCAGCGCTCCGTCCCGGTTACCCGCCCCGAGGCGGCTGCGGGGAAATTGCAAGCGCGTGGCCGGCTGGCCTGGGAACCCTTTCACCTCCGCTCCGGCAGCTCTTTGATGACTCGGTCTCCCGGCTTCCAGCCCCAGCCGTTACTCACCTGCAAAGCCCTGGGGGCCTCCCGGCTGGGATCCGGGCCACGTGCACGCCCAGCTGCGCCCTTCCTCGGCCACCCCAACCCTCGAGCCTTTGGGGGGCGGGCTTGCAATGAACCTTAGATTTTTCCAAAGGAGTGTTTTTCCTCCAGCCTCTCTGTGCACCCACCCACTCCAACACCTGGCATTTCCCTTCGACTACACCCTCCCCACCCGCGCCCGTCAGCGCGCGCGCGGACATCCACGCACGCGCACAGGCCGCTTTCCCTCCCCTCCATCCTCAGTCAGGCCGCCCAGCAGGCCTCAGCCCGGACAGTCCACCCACGGCTGCCCGTGCGCCCACGAGCGGGGCACCCCGCACCTGGCCGGGCGGAAGCGGTGCTTTGACAACCCCCGGCATCGTATTTCATAAGTGAGCCAAATGGAGAAAGGATTAGCTGTTTCACCCAATAAGCCCACATCTGTAGCTACATTCTGCCTGGGATAAAATTACCCTGGTTATTAATCCTTCTGCTTTAGGATATAAGCTGATCACCAGCTGGGGGCAGGGAAAAATTCCACCCAGCTCCTTCTCCCCTATCCCTTGCCCCAACTCCTGAGGAATGCTGCTGCACACTTGGGTCTGCAAACCAGATTGAGGGTCACCTACTGAGGCAGGTCTGAGAGAGAAGAGCTCCAGTGTGTTCTGGAGAGGACATCCCTCCTCTCATGTAAGTATGCACTGAGAATCTACTTTGGGCAAGACATCATCCGTCTTCGCCGTGGGGGACCCAAAGACCGTTCCGGCATGGCCCTTGCCTTTTTCATGCCAAGGAAAGCTGAAGTGTGTGGTCAGAACCTGCATGTGGTTTCTGGGAGTTCGTGCCCTTGGGGCACCCTGGGTGTACCAGATGGCCTCAGGGAGCGCAGCTTGGGTGCGGGCAGTGTTTGCTCGCCTGGGGTAAGCAAGGATTGGAGCCGTTTCCTTCCACCTCAGCCCCACGTGGCCTCTCCCTGCAGTGAGTTATCTGGCCAGGCCAGGGTGGCTTTGCTTCTGGTCTCTGATCCTTTCTCTTTTGCTCCCTGAGCTGCAGGCACCACAGACTTTGGGGAGTCTCCATTTCCATGGTGGGTCCGAGAGGAGGGAGCAGGCGGATGGCCGGGGTCTGCTCCTTCCAGCCTGTTGGGTCTGAGGCTACAGCGCACAAAGCAGTGACATCCTGAGGGGCCATTTTCCTCAGTCACTTGACACCTGGCATTGTGTGGCTGACCACATGATTCAGCCTCCAAAGTGGGACCTCTCAATGACAAAAAGAGGCTCCATTGTTGATAATTTCATGGAATTTTCCTGAGCAAACCAGGATGTGTGCTTCCTGCCTGAGGGGTCGTCTTCTCTGGGTGTCGTAAGAGGCACCGCTGAGACACAACCTGTTGTCAGCCGTCTCCTGATGGCTTCTCGATCTCTCTGCCCTCTTCCCTGTGCTCACCCGTCCCCTTCGGCGGCTGCTGTCTCCCTGCAGCCCCCCTTCCCCCAAAGCTCCTGTATTTCCATCCTCCAACCTTGGATCAGCCCCACTATAAGTTTTTATTCTGCTATGTCCATGACACCAGGCGATAGTAGAGATCGTCATCAATAATGCTTGTTAAGTGAATAAATCTGGGTTGACCCCATGACACAATTATGCTTTCTACCCTCAGATGTTTCTTAGCATTGCTCAGTCCTTCCATTGGCTTTCTCGTTCCACCTGGTAGAGTCCCAAACCTTCTATAGCCCAAATCAACATCTACTTCCTGATTCATGGTCCAGACTCTAACTTCACCAAGAGCAACAACAACAAAAAACAACGGAACAAACAAAAAACAGCTTGGGATATGAACCTCTCAAACTTTTCAAACTTTTCCGCTCCTCCAATCTGTGCCTCTATACGGACACCTGTTATTTTGTCTACCAGATCCCCTCTTCAATGAAAACTACCCCTCCTTCCACCCCATCTGTGTGTTCCCCTGGGTGCTGGCATGTGCTTACATAGGACATCCTGTCCACAGCCCAGGTGGAATTTATGGACCCACGCTTGGGTTCCTGAATACTCAAGATGAGAGAAATATTAATTTGCTTCACTATAGTAACCATTTTACTACCTATATGTATCCGATAACATCATATTGCAAACTTCAAATATGCACAATAAAGTTTATTTGAAAAAAGAAAACTGGAAAATTGAAAGTAATATATGTGCAATTAAAATCTACAAGTAAATAGATAAATTCTCAAGATGGATGAGTGAGAACTTTTCTCTAGAATTTTGGGTTTGGGGCCAAAAGGGTCAGTCCAGCCTCTTTCCCACAGCTGCAGTTGTTGAGATGTGACATTTGGGAGTTCGTGGCAGCCTTGTTTCCCCACGGGCTGAAGGAGCAGAGGGCCTGTGGGGGTGAGAGAAAGAGGAGGCAGGTGTGAGAGGGACATGAGCACAAGCGAGCGAGAGTCCTGGTCTCGGTGGTCCAGCCACGTGCCGTCAGAAGCCTCTTTACCTGCTTCCCAGAGAGAGAGCCCCTTCCCCTGCCTCTGGCTGGTTCCTCCTCCTGCACCGTGATCCAGTCCCACCTGGACACCCTTGTTCTGTCACTTGCACCACTTCTCCTGAATCTTCCGTCATTTCAGGGACACGTTTGTTCCAAAACTAAATCAACAAAGGTTTTCTTTCATCTCTGTCCCTCCTCAATGTCTGCCCCTTTCCTTCTACACATTAGTTCTATTTTCTCACCTCCTACTTTACTCCCAATCCACTGCTGCGGTCTTGTTCCATCTCTTCTTCCCGCTTTCCTGACTGCACTGTCTGGATGGGTAGCGCCCTGCATGGGCTGTCCACCTGCCCGCCTTCATGCGGCCTATCCACAGCATGCGGCATCCGTAACCGCCTCCTCTTTTTCGAAATTGCTACTTCCCTGGATGGTTTTCCTCCTGGTGCTTGAACTAATGCAGAGAAGCTTGACCTGCAAAAGCCGCACCACAGCAGTCAGGATCTAAAGCTCTAGATCTTTCTAACGTACCTCTCGCCCCATAAAAATGCAACTGGCACGTGCCCGGTCTCCTCCTGCACTGCTCAGGGAAAGCTGACTCATCTAACAAGGTTGCTGGAGCTAAGGCGTTCCAGGGTGAGTTGTTTTGATGTTTTGATAACTGCTCTCAAAGACTTAGCTTAGTGTCTCTCAAGCTTAGATTATAGTGGAGGTGGGTGGTGAGGAACAGGGATGGGGCGGAAGAAGGAGGTTGGGGATATATTGTTGAAAGTCTAAGAGTTTTTGAAATATTTAAGTTTTGTATTTTCACTTTAATGTTAATCAGTGTTTGATTGTGCATTTTAATTTGCTGTTCTCTTGGCACCCAAGTAATCACCAACTTTTAGCAAGTAGGGTATCACCTCAAAGAATAAGAGAATTTTTCCTTCTGACATGAATCTCTTTGTTCCTCAAACTGGGAAGTGCTGACTCAGGAGCAGGCGCCGTGGGAATGGGAGTGTTGTCATGTCCCTGGCAGCACCAAGGGGACAGACGGAGAAATGCAAAACCGGGTCCTGCCCTCAAAAACTCGCAGCCCTACTGGGAAAACAACACAGGAACACTGAAAACAATGAACTACAATGAAAAGTGACACCGTGAAATGTGTCACACGGTAATACATTGTTAGTGATGTGAATGCTGCTTCCACAGGAGACCAGAGAGCTTTGCCCATGGGAGTGATCGATGAAGCTTCCTTGCAGGGGGAGGGTCTTGGTAGTGATGCTGGTCTTGGAATTGAGCAGGACCTTAAAGGAAAGTTAGGAGCTTTATAGCCAGAGCGGGGAGACAGGGGAAAGAAAGAGATTGGGATTCTAGGTATGAAGGAAGTCCAAGAGTCCACAAAGTCCGGAGCTTGGAGATCAGACTGGACTGAATGAGGGGTTCTTGGGGGACACAGTGGACGATGCTTGCTTACCCACTTCTCAAACTGAACGCATACGTGGGCCATCAATACAGCAGGGATACCAAAAATTTTTGTTTAAGAATTTATTATGAGAGTTTTTTAAAGAATCAAGAAAGGTATCATGGGAAAGATCAGAACAGAGTTGGACGTCCTTATGCTTACGTTATGGCTTTTGATACTGTTTTATATTTACTTCTATGGAGGATAGAGGTGACCCACCATAATCGCATCAGAGTTTGTGACCTCTGTATCCAGCTCTTTAGTAGAAGATAAAGTTGGGGTCATTTTGGAAGACTTGAATTCCAAGTGAAGCAGACGGGCTTTGCAAATCTTTATGCACAGTGGGCTTCAAGGGCAATGACTACCTCAGGTTCCTTGGTCTCTAGAGAAAACTATTTCTGAGTTCACACCTCGTCTAATACTGGGTTTCACATCCCTTATTGCATAGTGTACATTTATAAAACACACACATAAGGGTTTTTTGTTGTTGTTGCAGTGATTAAGCCTTTTTGGTTCATTACCATTGTTGACTGGCATTGATGGGAAGAGGTGACGTCCCCTTGAACGCAGAGCCTCCCTTGCAGAATAACGCCTGAAACAACGGGTGCTGTTTATTACTTTTATTAGCTTGACAGTCCTGAGACAGCCGTGATGCTGTTCACACACTGTCTTCATTCCTCCGTGTTACCAGGGTGCTACTAGGTCATTCGGCGCTGTGGCTTGGGATGGTGAGGACCTGACAATGTGCTGTCCTGAGTCACAGACAGCTGTGCAGTGAGTGCATATGCGACTGATTAAGGAGGATTCGTGCTGAGCAAAGGTGTCCCGAGACTGGCTCAGGGAAGGACAGGAGGAGGTCTCTCAGAAGAGATCAGGTGTCCCCCTGCCCCAAGAGCTTAACAAGACCCTGCCGCCCTTCGCAGTAGCATATTGCAGCATCCCCAAGCCCCAGGGAGAAGGTCCTTGCTCGTGGCTCCCTCAGCTCCTGCATGCTGCAGGTCAAGCCCATCTCGGCTGCCTGGTTATTCAATGCCAAGTTTTTCTCCGGGTCGTGGTAAGACTAGAGATGCTCCTCAACTTACAGTGGGTTACATCCTAATAAACTCATCCTAAAGTAAAAATATCGTAATTTGAAAATGCATTTAGCATACCTACCCTACCAAACATCGGAGCTGAGCCTAGCCTACCTTAAAGGTGCTCAGAACACTTATGTTAGCCTGCAGTTGGGCAAAATCAATTTGCACACAGCCTATTTTACCAGAAAGTGCTGAATAGATCACATAATTTATTGAATGCAATACCAGTATCTGTTGTTTACCATCGTGGTCACGGGGCTGACTGGGAGCTGCGGCTCACTGTCTACCCAGCAACAGGCCCGTCTC
Organism: Lemur catta; assembly: GCF_020740605.2. NCBI lineage: Eukaryota > Metazoa > Chordata > Mammalia > Primates > Lemuridae > Lemur > Lemur catta. Next base: position 122,227,659 of record NC_059128.1, on the reverse strand, counting down.
TTACTGAATGTCGCTGGCCCAGGAAAGGATCGACATCGAAAAGTGGAAGCATGGTTTCTACTGAATGCATAGCACTTTCACGGCTCTGTAAAGTCACAGTATCTTAAGTCAGGACTGTCTGTGTTGCTACAGCCAGTCTAGGATTAAAATCCCCAGAGGGCCCGTGAGCAGGAGGGAGAGGCGCTTACAGAAAAGCCCTCCAAGGGGAGGGTCTGCAGGAGGCTGCGGGCCCTGGGGACTCACTGAGGAAGAGTAATTACATTGAACACAACAGAGCCCCAGGCCAGCGTCACTGCCCAGAGCGAGGCCCTGAGTGAAGGTGGATGGCTTCGATTATCTGGGCATCTTGACGAATAGCCACTGCACCTGCTCTGGAGGAGTGGGGAGGAAACTAGCCAGAGATTAATCACTTACGCGTCACTGAGTGGGGAGTGCTTACGGCCTGGGGTAGCCAGGGGGACAACAGGGTCACAAAAGCACAGGGAAACCTAGAGTAATCGGGCCACCATTAGAAAGAAATGGGCAGATAGAACACCGAGCCCCATTTTTAAGGCTGATTTGCATTAAGGTCTGAACAATTGAAGCAGCCCAGGTAGGAATGGCTGGTGGGTTCAGTCCTTGGAAGTGCCGAGACTAGAGTGTGGCCCAGGCCTGAGGACCCTAAGGGTAGCCCCAAACCAGAGAAGGAGGGTCTCACAGGCACAAGGAGGGAGATACCACAAAATGGGGTGAGGAAAGGAAGTGAAGACTAATGAAAGCAAGCTTCTAGAAGAAAATAAAGCAGTGTGCAATTCCTAGCCTTTCCTACAATTTTAACCACAGTTTTTCATTATCTCTGTTCTTCTCTGCCCCCAAATTACTATGGATGTGTGTGCATGTGAGTGTTTAACGGATTTTTTTTCTTTGAGAAATGTTTGTGTATGTGCAGCATTTAACACATGGTACATAAAAACGTTTGTTGAATTAATAACAATAATAGTTAATGTTTACTGCACTTTGTCTACTTCAGGCAGTGTGTTAAATGCTCCACATGAATAATTTGATTTAATCCACATAGTCATCCTATGAGGTTTTTAAAATTCCTCTTTTATGGATTCAAAAACCTGAGGGTCGAATAAGTGAAGTAACCTGCTCAGCTAGTAGGTGACACACATGGGAAGAAGAGAGGGGAGAGAGAGGAAAGGAGCAAGAGAGAAAGGGAAGAAGGAAGGAAGGAGGGAAAGGGGGAGGAAGGAAGGGAGGGAGGGAGGGAGGAAGGAAGGAAGGAAGGAAGGAAGGAAGGAAGGAAGGAAGGAAGGAAGGAAGGAAGGAAGGAAGGAAGGAAAGAAAGAAGGAAATACCTTAAGGAAGGGATATGAGAAGTCTCCCAGGATTTCTTTTGAAACTCATTTGTCTGGACACAAAAACATGCCTAGCACGTGGATCCACTTTAATTCCTCTTAACCAGCAGGTGCTGAGTGCTGTAAAGTGCTGTGAAAGCTAGCTCGGCCTCAGCTGGGACTGAAAGAAACGACAGGGCAGGATTTTCCATGAACGTAGAAAATACAACACAAGCAGCCCTAGCTGCCTGGGCTGCTGACTCCTGCAGTGTTTAGTGACAGCATGGAGACAGTGGGACAGAGAGATGCTCACTTTCCAGGTTGCTGATGGTCGAAAAGCGATTCTGTGAACCTCATGCAAGCAGATTTTGTTCAGAATAATAACAGTAAAAACCATTGAGAGACTGAAGGGAAACATGAATAAAGGAAAATAAAGGTTAGATAACCCCACAGGAATGCATACCAAATGATCTGCCTCAGGTCAGAGAGGCAGAACACGATATTGACTCTGAGCTACCTAGCAGCATAAGCAATAAGGGAAATAATTGTTCAGAGAAAGCACAGCTTTTTCAGATGTTGAAAGCTTGGATATTTTTTTCTGGGCCAACATTCTCAACAGCATCCTACAGTGTTAGTCAGAAAATTTCATGTTTATGTCTTTGGATTCCATGTAGGAGATTTCAGCCCCATAGCAGCTGCAGTAGCAGCATCCTTGGAGGACAAAGAACCCAGGGCCTCACTGATACCCTGGTGGATGGAAAAGGCCTTTATTGCTACTACCCTTACTGCCCCCTCCTTGGAACCACACCCGGAATCGGAAGAGTAGCAGTGGGTTTCAAAATGCCATTCTGGTGGTGCCACTGTTGGGAGCTTCACTCACCCCATGGCCTCAGCCCAGCATGGCCCAGGATGGGGGGATCTGGTCGCCTGGGATCGAAGCCTGAATGAGCCAGAGAATGGCCCAGCGAGGAAGCAGGTGGAGAAGTGCAAAACACCCCTAAGTGTCAGCAAATATAGGCTGAGAGAAAGTGGCCAGCAAGGCTGGAACCACGCAAAGCAGTAGGTGAAAGAGACCTGACTGCTCCTGCTGGCCTGCTGCCTTTGGGCCCAGAAAGCAGCCCCTCCATGGCCGGCGGCTGGCTAGATGCTGCCCTTCGTTCTGATACAGGCCCTGCAGATGGGGGACATCGCATTGTGACTTTGATTCAGTTAACAAGGGCTGGACATTTTATGGACCCAGGACTGTCCCGGGTGAGCCACACATACGAGCTCAACTCATCCCCACTGACAACGCTGAGCTGGGCATTTTTATTGTTCCCATTTTCAGATTAGAAAACTGAGGCTCACAGTGGAGAGGCCTGGGAAATACACCATCACTGAGTGTTCTGTCGCCGCGATGTCGCTGCTGCTGCAGGTGTGGAATCAACAAATCTCTTCACTCCCCAGGTTGGTGGAGACAAGTTAGCCTGTGCCCCATTTCCAGCGCTCCCCCAATTCAAAAGAAAGAAAACTTGGCAAGGCATAAGCAGACCTTTCAAAAAAAATTCATTGGGGAAAAAAACTGGATCTCTAGATCATGAAAATGTCCTTAAATTACTGCACCAAAGTAAGTGACTTTCCTCCTGCCCTCTTTCCTTTCCTCCTTCCCTCCTTCCTTCCAGCCCAAGGATCTATGAAGTTTTTACAGTGTCCCCTTTCCCAGGCTGTGAGGGGTTTGAAGATGACAATAACCCAGTCCCTGCACGCAAGAGCTCACACTCTGGTAAGGAGACAGGATGCTGGGCGGTTTCCCCATGCTTGCATGAGCGGCTGGCGCGGGAGCCCATGGGGTGATGGAGAAGCAGAGTGAGCAGACGCTGAGGTTAATGTGTGAAACGGGGCCCAGGGAGGGCGGGGCTGCCCCAGCAACCAGAGGCCGGGGTGCAGGACCAGGGGTTTGGGCTGGATCCCAGCAGGGGCTGATTTTGTCTAGAGACAGAAATGTCCAGAGACATTGTTGGTTGATGCCACTGGGGTGGCATTTGGTGGGGTGCTACTGGTGGGAAGAGGCCAGAGATGCTGCTAAACACGCTACAACGCACAGAACAGTCCCCCATGACAAAGAATTGTCCAGCCTAGGAACCCCTACGCTAAAGTCATGAGGAGCCACAGAAGGTTCTAGGCAGGACAATGAAATGATCAGAGATGTGTTTTTAGATCCCTTGTCAATACTGGAGAAGCTCAGAAGGGCTGGCTGCTGGAGCTGGGGAGCTGAGGGCCAGGGTGGTGAGAGGTGCACCGAGGCAGCTGTGGTCACAGCAGGCCCGGACCAGGCATCGGGAGTCCTGGCCCAACCTCACCTCCCCCAGCCACAGGCTTGACACCTCCCTGAGCCTCCTTGCCTCACCTGTAACACAGGGCGTGAGAACATGCACCGCCTGGCCTGATTCCTGTGTTGCTGTGATGACCAAATATAATTGCACCTACAAAAAAGCTTTATGAAGTGAAAAAAGTAGGCATTATTGTACTATAAAGAGCATCTTTTTACCAATTACACAATTATTATATGCTACTTATAGTGAAGTAGAAAATACAGTGAAGCAAAAAGAGGAAAATGAAACTCACTCATCATTTCACCATCCAGAAATAACATCGTTAACATTTAGGTGTGTATTTTTAGCTTTCCAGGTGTGTGTATGTGTGTGTGTGTGTGTGTGTGTGTGTGTGTATGTGTGATTTTTCATTAATAAATGGAATCATGCCTTCCCCACAAATTTATATTACGAATAGCCTGTCATATCAATAAAATGTTTCTACTCTATTATTCTGACAAAGAGTGTCCTCTATTGTTAGATTGTTGTGTCATTTCAAATTTTGCGCATTTACGGACATTGCTAGGAGTCACATCTCCTTATTGGTTTTAATTCAGTCAAAGATGTGGAGCTGAACAGTGCCTTGCGGGAGGCACTCAGCACAGCCAGGCGCAGCCCTCGGCCCCTGCCCTGCTGCTGCTGGTGGGAACTGTGGGGAAGAAAGTCGTCCCTCCCCCCTGAAGGTTCAAGCCTGCTGAAATGAAGTGACAGCAGACAGACTAACAGGAAACAAAGGCACGCACACCTATGCGCGTAAGCGTGGGAGCAATGCGGAGTGTGAGACTAGGGGAAGAGTCAGATGCTTGAGGCTTAAATGCCCTTTTCACAGGGAAGAGGCAAATGGGAGATGTGGGCGATTTTGAGGGGTAGAAAATGATTTTCAGGAGACCTGAGTGAGCCCAAAGAACAGACAACAACCTGGGAAAAGGCTCCTCTGGGCTCCGGGGACATGGCGGGCAGGTGAGGGCAGAACTGCGCTGTGAGCAAAGGTTGTCTTCTCAGCAGCTGAAGTCTCCCAGGTAATCTCTTGCAGCTGCCCTCAGAAGAGCAGAGGAAAAGTCTATCTGGGTGTGGTGACGACTTTTAGTCTTTTATTTTTTCTGCTGATTAACCTTTCCTGGTTATTTGATGTGAAGTCTAGGGAGGGGATCTTAAGACAATTGCATTTCTTTTGGAAGGAGTTTTTCTCAGTCAGATAAGAGAACTTGCAGAGAGAGTCCTTCCCCATGCTTGGGGGGGGGCGGGGGGGGTGGGGGGAATAAGAGAAGATTAGAAAGTCCTTGGTCTGAGGCTGCAGTCTAAGGCCTTGTGATCGCTTTAGTTCAAAGCGCTTGGCACACCAGAGCACAGCACTTGGGGGCATGTTCTCTGACCCCAGCAGAGTATCTGTGTGGGACGCGGGCACACCAGGCGGATGGGGGTGGCGACTGCTCCCCACCTGAGTGGACGCATTGCCTGCACTTGGCCCTGCATCATGGGGACTTTGCTTCCTGCTCAGGAACTGGGGAAGGTGGGCGGGTACCCACGAGGACAGGCACATGGTGCATTTCAAAAGTGACACAAATGCCTCCTAAAATCCACCTCAGCAGTCCCAGCCGAGGCTGCATCACCAGAGCTCAGCCGACTGGGAACAGTGGGCCTGTTACGTGCTTGACTCCAGCCGCCAAGCGGTGACTTAGAAAGGACGATGGCTCAGGGATGTGGGGCATCCCTCGCCCAGGAAGGGGCTGAGCTGGCCCAGCAGGGGATGGATTTACTCTGCTTCACCCACACTCTCTGCCCCCCTGTCCCCCGCAGCTAGGGCACAGGGCCGAAAGATGGGGCCCTAGTCTGTGGCACTCGGTTCATCTGTCCCATAGACAAATTCAAAATGTGCTGAAAGCTATGTTGCGGTAATGTTTGGACCAGCGAAAAAACAGAAATCACCTAAACGTCCAAAACAAATTGTGGGACTATTATCAATGGTACATTAATTTCCTGGAATATTAATCTCTCCTTTTAAATGATAACTGTTCAGACTATACAACCACATCTAAAATTCCTACAATATAATGTGAGGCGAGACAAGCAGGACACAGGATTGTACAGAGAACAAAACTACTATTGTGTTTAAAATTAGTATTTGCATACGAAAAAGAACAAATAGTTGCAGCAGCTGCTGGCTTAGGTAGGTTCACGGCAGGGGTGGGGGTGGGGGAATTTTTCTCCCTTCTCTGTTTTCTAAATCTGCAATGCGGTGGTGACTACTGGCACAGTGACTGTGTGTGCGTGCAGGTGTGGGTGCAGGTGTGTGAGTGCAAGAGGTGTTCCATTCCGAGTCCTCGCTTTGCACACTGCTGGGGGTGGCGGTGGAAGACCAGGAGAGCAGAGGGCAGCAGCTGGGCCTGGCAAAGGGGATCGCTCAGTCGAGGAGGTGATCAGAGCAGTCACAGCAAGGGACGGGATGCCCCCAGTAGCCTGCTTATGCCATCCTCGGGGATCGTGCTGGGGCTGACATGCCCAAGACTGAAATTTTCTCCCTATGGAGGGAGCTCTGAGGTGACACAGAACTTAATCTCCAACGGGACACGATAAGCCCAGGAGAAGGAGCCACTCCACTTCCACAGACACAGCGGGGACCACACCAGGCAGGTCCTGATTTCCCAAGGTCTTCTGTTCACCAGAGGCTCCTGTGGTCCCCACCACAGGGTCCCAGACCAGGCAGAAAGAAGAGGGAACCTTCCGCAGGTGACAGTCTGGATGCTGGCTGAGTCCTTGGCTGATTTACTGGGCTCTAGAATTTTCCTGCTCCCTCCCACACAACTGCCTGGGAGGCCCGGGCGGCCCCCCCACCTCCTGGACTCGCCCTCTCCGCAGGCCGCCCTGGGCTGGTCAGGGTTGCTAGCATGGGCCTCCCTCCTTTGGCTTCTTGGGTTGCCAGTTCCGAAAGAGAGAGATGGGGGAGTCCCCCACGTCCGGGACCCACCTTGGGGGAACTGTCTCCTCGCAGGCCTCGAGGTCGGCAGCTCCGCCTTTGCCTTCTCCCGGCGCCCAGGGCCCACAACCACTGCACAGAGAATCCTGCCCTCCTCGCAGCAAGGCCGCCCAGCAGGAAGCGAGGAGAGAGGACTGCTGAAGGTGAGGCTGGGGGAGAGCGGGAGCCCAGACAGGGACGGGCGAGGACGGGCAGAGGCAGAAAGGAAAATGACTTTGAATCTGTGGAATGAAAGATCCTTCCTGGCCCAGGTGTCCGTGCTGAGCCCGGCACCCCTGGGGTGTGACAGAAACAAGGTGGCAGGGAGAGGGGCATGTCCTCCACGCCCGTGCGCCCCATGCGTGAGCCCCGAGAGGACTCAGCTGGCATGACCGTGGGTGGAGACGCTGGGGGTGAGGGGGTCCCAGGGTGATGCCGCAGGCCGGGCTGTGTGTTATTCTTACCAGAAAACAGAACTGTGTTCCCTTCACAGCTGTTTGAAAAGTCCTCTGGTACCGGGGACGACAGGCCCAGTTGGGCTGTGCTAACAGGCCAGTTTCGAGCCAGGTGGGCTGTGTGACCGATGGGGCCACCACTCCACCCTCCGGCCCACCAGTCACTTCTCAGCGACAATTCCCAGGGCCCACAGGCCTCTCCAACAGTGCTGCTTGTATCAGAACATGACCGTGAACTTCACCGAGGAGAGGGTGGCAGAGAACACGCTGGGGCGAGAAGTGTCACCCAAGGTGGAAAGGCGTCAAGGCCTTGGCCTTGGCTGCGTGGGCTGTGATAATTTCCTGCCAGACCATCCCTGAGGAGCTGCAGGAACATTCCCTGACCCTGCAGCCCCTCTGAGGGGAGGGAGGGGCCGGCTCCCCTGAATGGGGGCGCTCACCTGCCCGCCGGGCACCCCGTGGGCCTGCGCTCTCCTCTCTGAACTCCTGCGCATTCCCCCGCGGGCACTGCCCGGGGGACATGGTTTTCGTTCTTACCTCGGGCTCTCACAGCTGAGGTGGCTTTGCCAGCGTGGTGGGGGACTGGCCCGGGATAGCTGGGGGAGAGGGGCCAGGGAGACCCTGAACCGAGGAGCATTTGGGCAGCCCAGAGACAGGAGGGTGGCACCGCAGGGGCCCCAGAGGCGGGCGCTCCCAGCTGCTGTCGCCACAGGGCTTGGCTAAAGTAGGACTGTGCACCTGTTTAATCTGGAGAGAAGGGCGGCGAGTTATGGCTGTTTTGCTCTAACACGCCCCATTAAGCATTCCCGGAATCCAAGTGCAAAAGGAACAGAATAAACCTCCGCGAAGCTTCAGGCTAGGGGTGGTCTAGGGGGCGGGTGCGGCCACAGGGGGCGGTCGGGACAGCAGGGCTCTGAGCGGGGTGCCGGCCCCTCCTGCCTCCACCTGGGTGTGTCTGGGCATGGCTTACCCGGCATCTGCAAGAAGTCGAGGAGAGCAGGGTGGCCTCTGTGGGCGCGGCTGGCAGGCTGACTCCCTGCGCGCTCGGGCCACCCAGGGTCTCCAGGGAAGCAAACGCTGTCACGGACTCGCAGGCACTACGCTGAATGCTGCAGATGTATGAACGCATTTATTTAATCCTCCCCACAAACCAACAAAGTGGGCATTATTATTGCCCCCATGTTACAGATGAGAAAACCAAGGCCCAGAGAGGTGAAGTGGCTTTCCCCAGGCACACAGCAAGCAAGGCGCAGGCCGGGGGTCTGAGCCCGCCGTCTGGTTCCGGAGTCCCCGCCCTGGACCAGGACGCGGCCCCGTCTCTTTAACCGTGTTTTTAAACCACTTATTTGGCCCAGGATATGTTTAGCAGGCCACGCCGCCCTGCCTGGCTGTCACCGACTGGACTGGCTTTCCGGCAGGGTCAGACACCCCCGCTGGCCCGGCCCGCCCAGCACCTGACAGATCACCCCAGGGCCTGTTCCCTGTGGGGTTCCCACCTTAGGAAGCGGAGAGTCATCAAGCTCGCCGGCCATTCAAAAGCTAACAGGAAAGCGTGTCCGGGCCTCGCTCCCAGCAGCCGGGGCCAGCGCCCCCGACAGGCCACTCTGGGATCTACCGAGATCACGAATAACGGAGGTCTCCCTAAGGGGGCTGGGAAGGCCGCGGCGAGCCTGGGGCGCTGACTGCGCTCGCTGAGGGCCCGGAGGGCTGCGTGGTGGAGTCGCTTCCTCCCTGCTTCCTGCATGTCCTTAAGGCTGTCTGCCCCTCCCCGAGGCCGGAGCTGGTTGCTCTCAGCATCCCAGGAAGAGGGTTCTTTGACCCATACTCACCCTCACCACCTGCTGAAAGTGGCCACGTTACTGAATTCTCTGGAATACAGTCTCTTTTTCTCCGAGTGACTCATCCAGCCTCCTCACTGTTACCAGGAATATCTTTCCAAAACACGAATCAGATTAGGTCTCTCCCCTGCTTCAAACAATGTTGAGTCTGATGGAGCCAGCTGCCCACAGGATACAGCCCCAGTGTCCCACGATGCCACACAAGCCCCTTCACAGCCCAGCCCGATTCCCTGGCCTCTGCCTACTTTAGCCAGTGCAGCTGACCATCATGGTTGCTGGGGTCAGTTATGCTGCCTTCCCTGCCTGAGACCCCTCAGCCTGGTGTGCATCTCCTACTCAACCCTCAAAACCCCATTCAAACACCTCCTTCTGGGGCTACACTCACCCACCTCTGTCTTGGGGTAAAAAAAAAACAAAAAAACTAGCATAACCTTTTCAGGTGCCCCTTATCATGTCCCTTGTGTCACATTCATTCACTGAAATGTCTGTCCCTGCACTCTGATGAGCTGCTTAATAGAACGTGGCTGTATCTTTTTGTTTCTAGCACCCATGACCAAAAATGCCGTTGAAGTGCAAATGTTTGGGAGAGAGCAACCCATTGAACCAATAATCCCCATTAACCAGCAGTATGAAGGCACTTCTTTAGTTAGCTCTAGCAGGGAACACGTTTGGAGAGATCCGGCTACCAGATGGGGAAGTTCTGATGGGACAGGAGGGGACTGTACTCTGGGGTAGTCTGGCCATGGGGACCGGGGCCACTGAGGGGCTGCAGGGCTTTGGCAAGCTCGAGGGTGAAAACCAACATTTGTCAGACTCGAGGCTTTCCCCAGGCCAGCCCTGCCCAAAGGAACCCATTCTGCCTCCTGGCTCGTCTGCCCTCGACCCTGCCTCTCCCATTGCAGTGATCCTGGCCTTTGTGTCCTCCTCATGACAGTGCAGAAAGCAGCCCGGCACCTCGTCCCCGTCTACTTCAGTGAGCACAGGTCACCCCCGTGTCCTCTGTCCTCCTGTGGGCAGCACCTTCCATCCCCTGCTGGCTCCTCCTCACACCTCTGCGGCCTGGACATCACCGCAGCTGCTGTCTGGAGGCTGTGGCGCCTTTGGAGCCAAGTCAATCCGAGTTTGAATGCTATCTCAGCCTAAGTCTCAATTTCCTCAATTGCAAAAAAAAAGGGTAGGCCACCACCCCAGAGGGCTGGTGGGAGAGATAGAGATAGCGTGTGCACAGTCTCAGTGAGCAGTACTTAGCTCTGCGGTCCGGAGGTCTCCTGGCGCGTCGCTTCATGTCGGGGAATGGCAGTGAACCAGCTTCATGAGCCTGGTCAGAGAGGTACGTCCAGGTCACCTGGAGCCGCAGCGTGCCCAGCATGGACACCGCACCGTGCACAGCCCTGAGCAGGGCAGGGTGCAATCCCATTTTTGTAGGAAAAAATAAAGCCGGACATACAAATGAATACGCCCAGAAAACATCTAGAAGGATAAATACCAAAATATGAACAGTCTTGGGGTTATGAGTGGTTTTCTTTCTTTTTGTTATGTATTTATCTATTTTTTTCCCATGCACTGAGTAACAATAAGAAAGAAAAATTAAACCACATGTGGTTGGAATCTGCATGCAACATGGGCCTTCAATTCAAAGCACCGTCTGGAATTTGTGTCAAAGAAGCGTGGTTTCCAGCTGCAGTTGGCCGCAGCCTCCGCGTGGGAGGAATCAGGGCAGCTGCGCCCGTCCCGCCTCAGGAAAGTCCCCGCGTGGGCAGAAGGCCAGCACCCCGCCCAACGCTCAGGCTTCCCCGCAGCCACCACGTGTAGAGGGGCTTGGAAAGCGGATGGCATTATTGCTTCAAACACACCCTCCACGTGATAAGTAGTATTTTGGATTTTTATTTTTGAAAATTAAGTTACATTTCTAATTCATTTAGCTTTATGTCTAAAAGAATACTCTAGGACAACTTGTGAAACAATGTCATTCTGCAGTTCAAACTCTCACTTCTTTGTATCTGTCTATTTTATCAGTTGGTCCATTAGTTGGTTTTCTTGAGGTAAGAAATGCATCCACTCACTAGTGAAAACTGGTTCCATCAGAACAAATGGCACCACATTTATTTCAGGATAAAATCCTGACGCTGTGGCCTCCTTCTTTGGCACTGACATGCTGGAATGTACCATAGCAAAGGAGGTGATGACATTTCTGTGTCTATGAAAAGCACGTGAAGCAATTTTGTGGGGTGGTTTCTCATCAGCCCTGCTCAGAGTCAAGGAAATAGCCTAAATTAACTCTTGACAGTCTTTTCAGTTCTGCACATCTACCAAATTTATTGCAGAGAGGTGTTCTCTTTACGTGGTTCCTTATCCTTCCATGAAGGAGAGATTGGAGGAAAATTTGGCCCAAATTATTTTAACATAAAGATTAGCCAAGTTTAGGTGCCAAAGATTCAAAGTAAGAGTTATGAATCATAATAAAAATGATATTTTCAAGAGACAAAGTGATCCACAAGGTAAGACTGTCTAAAATATATCTAAAATAAAAATCTTACAGCATAAAGTAGTTTTAAATGTTGGTTAATTCAACTGCTCCATACATCATCAATAACCCAGATTCTTTTAGTCTTTCTCCTCTGCCACCTCTAACATCTTGCTCTTCGCCTCATGGTCTCAGGATGGCTGCAACAATTTAGAATCATCACGTCCTCAAGCAGAAATGTCCAAAAGCCTATTTATAAAGCAATCACGGACAAAAAGAATGTAGTTATTGTGAAATGAATCATGAATCCCTGCCCAGGGCTGGAAGGCGAACTTCCTCTTTCAAAATAATGTCTTGATACTTGAAGGAAATCAGCATTTGGGAAGATGGGAGAAGAAAAGACTGGATGGGGGGTGGTCCACTAAGAAGAGCTGTCACAAAGATGGATATGAGATTTATAATTGATAACACTCAATGCTAGAAGACAACAGAGGAATTCATTTATGGTTCTAAGCGAGAAGTAATTCAAACCTGAAAAGCTACACCCAGCCAAACTATCAATCAAATAGGAGAGAAAAATAAAGTCAGTATCAGGTAGGAAGGAATAAGAAAGTTTATCTTCCATAAACCTTTTGAAGAATAAAAAGATGTATTCCATCAAAGCAAAATTGAAACCCAAGAAAGAGAAATATCTGCACTTCAGCAAAAGTGAAATTAACCTAAGAATGCAACGAAAAAAAATTTTAGCTGGAAACTCTGCAGCAGTTCTAGAAGACAATTCACTCAAAATTAAAATGAGAAGTATCAAAGGACTCCGCTGTGTATGTCATCAAAAGGCAAGTGGGTTCCATTATGCAATTCTGTGATTAGGAACATAGAAATTTTGATCTGATGAAAGTATATGTTTCTTTTTTCAACAACAATAAGCAAAACAGCTATAAATGCCAGGGAACATAGTAGCTATAAAATATCATAGTACAAATATGAAACAGAATTAAAAGTGGCATGACATTGAGCAATTGATTTTAATTGTAAAAAGAACCCATTTGGCCATGAGGTTTACAAATTTTTCCTTCTGGTAGCCCAGTGGAGGGAAATAGGGTCACATTTCTTTTGCTATGGATCTAGTCACACTTTGGGTGGGAGTCATCAATAGATGATGTTTATATCATTGTAACCTTGCAAATGCTATTTTTTGTTCTACACCTTTATAATCAGTCTATAGACAAGTGAAGCAGATTAATTATAGTCACAGAACAAAATGTTGAGGTTACAAGTTTTAAAGATGCTGCGATGTTACAGCTGATATAAGTTGAGAAGGTTGAAGAAAAAAAGTAGGAAAAAAACAAAGGTGTGCTAATTTCTCATATATTTAGGGAGGATAGTTAATAAAACAGGGTCTGAATAAATATTTAACAATGTCCAAACTATAGCAATGAACACTCAAAAGCCATAATTATGATTTCTAAATGCCATTTTTATACTAAAAGTAACTAGAATTTTTGGGGAAATATTTATAGTTAATCGGGGCCTGGGGCACCAAAAAAAGTGGCCCATGGGCCTGAGACATCTACTTATAACAGAAAATGAGGAGGGATCAAAGACTCTTGGAGTCAGGTAAAAAGGACTCAGGAATGAACTTGAAGAAGCTTTCATTGCCCAAAGACAGGACAATTTGAACATCAATGAGAACTGAAACACAGTGACTTAATACACATCAAACATGAGTTCATCATGATACTAAAGGAAAAACTGAGTTGTAACCATTGGAGGATGCTGGGAACCAACTCAACATTTTAAAAACTGGTAATGAAACAAGTTTTAAAGTAATTAAGAGTCAAGCAATTATTTCTGCTTCTCCTGTATCTAAGGATAACCAAATTGTCAAGGGAGAAATTTCTTTCTATAGAAGCATTCCAAATCTTAGAGTAATAAGGACTGGGAGACTTATTACTACCACAATGAGTGAAAGGGTTTAACTGACAATCATCAAGGACGGCCGGACTCGTTCAGGGAGATGATCTGACACGATGTAGCTCCTGGTGGAGTTAACAGCACTATGTATAAAGTACTCATGCCAGAAAATATTTAATAAAATCACAACCTCAGTAAGTCTCTAGATCTAATTACCAATTTTCCAGAAACAGAAGGGATAGAAGAACATGTTAAATGAGACCACTGAGTTGCAATCATCAAAATTCAGACAGTGGAAACTCTACAGGTCAAACAACTCAGTTTTTTCAACTGCAGTGGGAAGCAAAAGAAGGATGAGAAACATATAGATTAAAAGAGACTAAAGATACTGTCAATCAATTGTAGTGAAGGATTTTATTTATATCCTGATTTGAACAAATTAAAAAAAAATGACATAGCAAAATTTCAACAGTAACTGACTATTAAGGAATTATTGTAATTTTTTTAGGTGTGGAATGGCATTGAGCTTATGTTTTTTGTAAGAGTCACTATTTTTAAGAAATACATATTGAAATATATAGATAAAATAATATGATGTCTAAGATTTGTTTCAAATAATTGGTGGAGGGGAGTGAGTGTGGAGAGGGAGGAAGCCAGGTGCTGGGTATTCAGGGGCTGACTGTATTCTTGTCTCAACTTTTGCATATGCTCGGAATTTCCCATATTAAAATGTTTTAGGAGATGAAGAGTTGCATGTTATTTAAAGCTAAAGATTAACCACTAGAAAACCCAAAAATATGATGTCAAATAATAATCAAATATCGAGAGACAGAGGCACAGGGTTGACGGGAGTTAGCGGAAGTGCACTCACTCCTGGGAGAGGAAGCCCGGCACTACAGTGGGAGAATCAGGGCATGGAGATACACACAGATGCTTTAGAATTATGGAGATAACCACTAGAAACACTTTAAAGTATCTATTAAGAGGAGGAGGATGGAGGAAGGGAAGCTTTCCCTTCTCATTTTACATTATTTTATATAGTGTGATGATTTTAACTTATGCATCTATTGCTTTTTATTGTGGTAAAATACATACAACAAAATTTACGATTTTAAGTGTACAATTCAGTGGCACTAAGTACATTCACAATGTTGTGCAACCATTGCCACCATCCATTTCCAAAACGTTTTCAGCGTCGCAAACAGAAACCCAACAATAACTCTTCCTTTCCCTTCTCCCCAGGCCCTGATAACACTGTTCTTTCTGTCTCTCTGAGTGCGTCTCCTCTAGGTACCTAATATAAGCAGAATCAGACACGATTTGTCCCTTCGTGTCTGGATTATTTCACTTGGCATAATGTTTTCAAGGTTCATCCATGTTTTATCATGTATCAGAACTTCTTGTTTTATTGTGATAAAAAATATATAACATAAAATTTACCATTTTAGCCTTTTTTAGGGGTACAGTTCATTTTTATCAAGTATGCTCACATTGTGGTGCAACCATCACCACCATCCATCTCCAGAACATTTTCATCAACCCAAACAGAAACTCTGCACCCATTAAACAGTAACTGCCCATTCTCTTCTCCTCCTAGCTCCTGGAAACTGCTACTCTACCTTTCTGTCTATGAATTTGAGTACTCTAGGAACCTCACACCAGGGGAATCACACCGTGTTTATCCTTTCACGTCTGGCGTGTTTCACTTGGCACAATGTTTTCAAGGTTTTCCATGTTGCTCCATGTGCAGAATTTCATTCATGTTTAAGGCTGAATAATAGTCCATTGTATGTATGCACCACATTCTGTTTATTCATTCATCGATAGACATTTGGGATGGTTCCCCTGTTTTTGTTATTATAGATAATGTTGCTATGAACATTTGTGTACAAGTACCTGTTTGAGTCTCTGCTTTCCATCCTTTCATGTATGTACCTAGGAGTGGAATTACTGAGTCATATGGTAATTCTATGTTTAACATTGAGAGGAGCTGCCAAACTTGTCACAGCAGCTGCACCATTTTATATTCCCACCGACAATGCACAAGAGTTCCAATTTCTCCACATCTTTGACAGCACTTGCTATTTTCTGTTTTGTTTTGTTTTCTACAATAGCCATTCTAATGGGTGTGCAGTAGTACATCATTGCAGTTTTGATTTGCATTTCCCTAATGACCAGTGATGTTGAACATCTTTTCACGTGCTTATTGGCCTGTTGAATATCTTCTTTGGAGAAATGTCTATTTGAGTCCTTTGTCCATTTTAAAATAGATTTATTTGATTTTTTTGTTGTTGAGTTGTAGGAGCTCTTTGTATATTCTGAATATCAACCCCTTATCAGAAATATGATTTGCAAATATTTTTCCCACTCTGTGTGTTCCCATTATACTCTGTTATAGTGTACTTTGATACACAAAAGTTTTTAATTTTGATAAAATCCTGTTTATTCTTTCTTTTCTTTCCGGTGCTTTTAGTGTCACATCCAAGAAGTTATTGCCAAATTCAATATCATGAAGTTTTTTCCCTATGTTTTCTTCTAAGATTTTTATAGTTTTAGCTCTTATATTTAGGCCTTTGATCCATTCTGAGTTAATTTTTGTGCAGGCTATAAGGTAAAAGTGCACATATTACTCTTAATGTTTAAATATAAACATTTAAGAAATTAAGATGTAAAAGTATTCAACATAGCTAATGCAATAGGATGATTGTTCTCCTAATGAAATTACCCCTTTACAAAATTGAAGTAATTTAATTACTTTGTTTTTTATCCACAGAGACTCACAGTTCTGAAAATCACATTGTTCTTTCCACCTTAAGTTTTGCAATCGCCTTCTGCTGAATTGTATTGGAAAGTCCCAAATAGCCACTGACTGAAGGTCACCAATGACTCTTTTCCACAGTGCTCTGGAAAAATCTCAACTCCTGACAGAGCAGGTGGTTTCCAGCCCCTCTGCTACCCAGAAAGCTTGGCTTCTCATCTGGCTCATGAGGAGGGGCAAAAACAGATTCCGTAAGGCTAGTGCACTGCACACAGTAGGTGATCAACAAAGTCTGCTGCGTGCTTGTGTGGCTGGCTTACTGACTGTCACCACAGGGCACTTTACTACAGGAATAAGAGGGCTTCGTTCAACTCACCCTGAAACAGCTTTTGAAAAGAATCATCCCTGAACACCTCTGAAATCCTGAAAATCAAGTACAGCAATGAAGGACACGTACACTTCCTATCTGTGATGTCTGAAAGAGCACTTTGGAGGGTCAGATTCATGCCACTGCAGAGCTGGATTTCCACCGGCTGTGCGTGCTCTACAGATCAGACGCTGGGGCACTGAGCACCTACGTGGCAAGGACTTCGAGGGCCAAAGCAAGGCAATAATAAGTAAAATAAATAAAAGTCAAAAGACCTAGGGTTTTAGCTTGTGATTGCTGCCTAGATAGGTGACCTTGGGCAAGTCACTTAAGATTACTGGATACTGTTTTGTAATTAATTCAGTAATTCATTAATTCTTTCATTCATTCAGACAGGACTTTCTGTTCTGAAATTTACCCAAATGGTCTTAATTTGTGCAGGTGACCGAATGATGGCACAGAGAGGAGGTCAGTGCCACCAGAGGGAAAATTTATCACTTACAGCTCCCAAGAGAAGGAGGACAGCATGCCATGCAGGGCCCCAGAGGAAGCCTTCAGGGTGGTCTGGAAGGGGAAGGGGAACTCTAGGCTGGAGACTTTACCGGGGTTTCCAGGAGAAAAGCCAGGCAGGGCCGAGTAGACAGCAAACAAACAGGCTAGTTTAAGTCATCCCAGTGGGCTTTGGGCCTTCAGGGTGGTCTCTGGTTACTTGGCACCCAGCCCTGGGAGGATTTAGGGGAGGGGAAGTGTTGGTTTGTTGTGTCAGAGTCAGATAAGACGGTGGTTGAGGCTTAGGTTTGGGTTCCTTGATTTGCATATGGAAAAAAACGGGCCCCGGCCACCAAGCTCTAAGAACCAGTCAGCCCTGGGAAGACCCCAAAGGCCAGAGCATCAAAAATACAAAAAATAAGAAAATATAGTTAATAACATTGGCCTCATGACAAACGGATGCCGAACAATCAAATTCAGGATCCAAGAAAACACAGAACGCTTCCGTATCTTATTTAGGGCCTGAAAATACAGTGGCAACAGGCAAGCCGTGGAGCATTTTGTCTAATTGCGCAATGAGGAGGTCCAGGTACGTAATCTCTACATGCTGTTACCCGCTGCATAGTGTTTCCACGGGAGGTGGCATCACGTCTAGGGGTTGCTAAGTCCTTGCTCAGAATGCAACTCTTGCTTATAGCGTTGTATGCACTGGGAAAAAGATTTTAAGTGACCAGATCTGTGCTGTTGTCGAGGAATGCGCCACGGACATAAGTGGAGCTCGGGTCCCCCAGCTGCACTCACTGGCTTCTCCTGGACTCAGGTCTGCAGGGTTCTCTGAAGAGACGCCCACTTGGCCCGGGGCGGGAGAGACCCAGCCGCACAGTGCCACAGAGGCCGAGGACCCTGTCCGCCCTCCGGAGACCAGAGGGTGCCCCTGCCCTGCCCTCACTGAAGGGCAGACAGGTGGCCCCAAAACTGCAGGCGGTCAGAAGGTTCTGTGCTTGCGAAGGGGGGAGAGAGCTGTGATGCACTTTCTTTCTCCCTCTCAGTTTGACTTCTTGCCTTTATCACAGACCTACCCACTGTTCTTTCTGTCCTTCTGGGCCACTCCAACCCCAGCGCCACTGCCCTCTGCGGGTTCCAGCTCTGCATTCCTGATCCTACAGTCCCTTTCCCGGGTGGTTTCCTCTCTGAGCGTGAGTATTGTAGACATGCTTTGACATTTCCAAATACTCGGAAAGTTTGTGTTTTGTTTTTCTCTCTACCATTTTGTTTTCTCACTTCATGGTGCTGGAGTCAGAAAACACAGCCCAGATGATAGCGGAGCTTTTGTGTTTCTCGAGGTGTGTCGATCGTCTAGTCTGCGATCGCTCTTTGAAAACGCTCCATGTTTGCTTAAAGAAAAATGTTTGTTCTTTAATTGTTGGGTAAAGTGTTCTCTCTATGTATCTGTGAATGGTGGTGTTCAAATCTTCGTTGTTACTAGTTTTTTTTTTTTTTTTTTTTTTCATTTTTATCTGGCAGTTTATGAGAGAAATACTTTAAATTCTCCTTTTGAAAATGTCGATTTGTCAATTTTTCTTTGAGATTCTGTCAGTTTTTGCTTTAGATATCTGAAAGCTGTATTGTTAGGTGCATATAGGTCAACAAGGCATCCACACTGCTATCCGTGTGTCTTTCTGGTGACCTGCACGCTTTCCCAGTGGGCAGTGCTCACCTCCAACGATCTCTCCCACGAAGTAGAGCACTGCCACCACCCGCCGCCCCGCCACACCACTGCGCTCTCACACCGCCACGCTCCCCACACCAGTGACCTGGGGCCCCTCACACAGGGCCTCTCTGCTTTGGGGGTCTGTCAGCCCAGGAAGTCTGGGCAAATATGCTGACAAGCCTACAAACCCAAGCAAGGGCACGAATAATATTAATGAGCATCTTTAGATGTTTGAAATTTTATAGTGTATTAATAGAAAATTTGAGGTACAGTAAGGCCAATAGATCAGGGGATGGTTGCCCTTGAAAAGAAAGTTTGTCACAGCTCTCAAGAGGAGACGGACGTCGCAGCAGGACAGGGGGGCCACAGGAGGAAGGACACAGGGCCCACACGAGGAAGTGCTGGGTTGGTCGGGAGGTAGAGGGAGCGACAGGACTGCGGCAGGAGCCTTCCCTGTGCACCCGGCGGGCACAACCATGGCAGGGTAAGCGGCTCGGGTGTCCAGCGTGGACAGCGTGGCAGGCCCTGGGCACAGGTGCTGCCTCCAGGCGTCTGGAACCTGGCCCGGAGTGACCAGAGCAGGTGCATGGCAGCCCAGAGGGACAGCCCCGCGAAGGAGCAGGCTGGTGGCTTGTATGTGGAGACAGGCGAGGTGTTTCCTGTCTCTAGGAGTGGGCAGCCCTGGCAGAGCAGCCCCTCCAGTGCTGACAGGGCGTCCAGATGTCAAAGCACATCAAAGACACAGGTGACACAGAAGGGTGCTTGTTATGCAAGGTGCTGCTCCGAGGCTCTGTCACCTGGGCCCCAACAACAATGGGAGGTTGGCACCTCTGGCATCTTCCCTTTGGAGAGGGGGAAACAGGCCCATGGAGACGAAATAACTTTTCCAGGATCACAGAGCTAATACATAGTGACATCTGGTCTGACTCCAAAGCAGTTGTCTAGCCAGTTTCCAAAGAAGCTCCAACATGAAAGAGGCTCTGCCCAAGGAGGAGGTGCGCCCTGCTGTTCCCAGCCCCCAACGTCTGGGAATTCCCTGTCTTCCCTGGGACCCAATGACAAGGCCCCCTGGTTGGTTTCATGCCAAGGGCTGGACCCCTGGCCAAGGGCCTGCCTGAGCAAGATTTCAGCCCACAGGCCAAAAAGACAATGAGGCTGTGGTCCCTTCAGTCATACAGAGAACCAAAAGGTCAAGGCTGTGGGTTCTTAGGGCCATTCACCAAGTTCCAGGCCCCAGCAAGAGCCCCTGTCTCAGACCCGCCCAGGGCAGGGCCGACCAGCCTGAAGTGGCACCGACCGCCCACACTCTCCAAATCCCCACACCCGGAGCAAAGGGTGTCCACCAAAGGTGCCTTCCAGAGGGGTTGCCGTGCAAGGCTGCCTCTTCTGAAAGTTTTTTTTGCTGCAAGATTAAACCACCGAGAAAGTCAACCGGCTGTATGAGAGTCACTCTGGTCTTCACGCCACTATGTGACCAAGCTTGGTGACCCATCTTGCTTGATAGTTTTAACTCAGAACAGCATTGGCCCATTTCAAAAAGCTAAACCTACCCGCAGAGAATTTTTTAAAACCTAGCCTTGGTTTGGTGTTTCACATTTTGCAGAGTCAAATTTACATGTGCTCCCTTTGTCCTTCAGGAAATAGAAGTATCATTTCTAATCCCATTTTGTGTGTGAGATTTGGTTTCTGGTGAAAATAGCCAAAGGTATATACAACTAGCCCTGCGATCCATTATTTAAAAAATGCCCGAATATTGCTGAGAAACAGCAAGAGCGTGGGGGTGTGTCCGCAGGGTCCTACATGCGATGGCTTCCAAGGGGAGCCCCTCACATCAGGGTATGAGCTCTGCCCGCCTATAGCAGTTACACATTTCAGTCACCCTCACACATTAATGACCCACCAGGTATGGGCACATAGAGTGCACTAGAAGGGCTGTTTTGGAACAGTAGAATTCTTCCTTCAAGTGACAGCTCGTGCAGAAGCCCAGTATGTTATACAAAACTTGGGTTGATTAAATTAGAGCAAGATGGAGCAGCCTCACTCACCTGGCTACTCTCCACGCCATCCTCTCCCCATGTGCCTGGCCCTTGGAACCCTGGGGCCCCTGGTAGCTAAGCTACAGAGTCATTAGAGGATTGGCTCAGCCTGTGCAAACATTCGTGCTAGAACATTATGTTTGACTAGCAATAGTGGCTTTTTGATTCAAGGAGGAAAAAAGGTAGATAATCAACTCAGAGAAGCAGTAACTAATGGAGAAAATGCAGCCAATTAAACAAAGATTAATTGCATTTTGAAGATTAGTCATTTATGCTCATGGAACACAAAAGTATGTATAGATTAAATGTTTGAAAATATGCACCAAACTTCCCAATCCACGCTTATTGCTATTGTCCACAACAAACAGGGCTCATGCTAAAAACAGTGGCACCCAGCTGGTTATAATTTGTGAAGAGAAAAGCTATTTCCTCTCTTCCACCCGACTTCTCTGGGCCGGAATGGGCATGTGGCAGGCGGCCCCAGCAGTGACCCCGCAAGCCCCCAATGCAGCACGGGCCTGGCAGATACTGGTGGTTTCTAGCGGTTTCTTTGGGTGGTATCTTTTTTCAATAGGATTGTGATCTTCCAAGGAGCGGAGAAAGTCGGTTCTCTTAGGGCCTCAGAGCCCTCCCCACCTCCCCCCATGAGGCATTGCATTCCCTGGAGAGACGAGGCGCATTCTTTAATTGACATTTGTGGAAACCGTGGCATTTCAATGGCCTGGAGTGCAAATCAGTACCTAGGAATCCTCAGAGACAGGGCAGTGCGGGGGGCAGGGTGGGGGGATGACGAGATTCACTTGCGAAAGTGTCCATGTGGGGCTGGAGTGGCAGTGGGGAAGGACGGTGTAGTTCCTGGAAGTCGGCCCAGGAGCAAAACTGTCGCCTACAGATTTGCCTGCCCCCAGGGGCCTGCTGGCCTGTTTGACCACCCCAGGTGACGAAATGACGCAAACGGCAGTGACATGGTCTTGAGTACTAAGTTCTGAGTGTTTACTATGCCTCCTTCACTTCATCCTCTCAAGAACCTTCGCAGGAGCCTGGTGCCCCTGGTCCCACCGTGTTCATGGCCAAGGAGGCTGAGCGCTAGAGAGACAGGGTCGCCTGTCTAAGTCTCAGGGCTGGGAAGTGCACGTTCCTCAGACTCCTGAGTCCTCGCCCGTGGATGTGACCGTGCCACCTGCTACACTGGGCGGGTGTAGACCAAACACAGACTCGGGTGTTTGGTCTATTTTATCGTGGGACGTGGAGCGCGGCCGGATGAGAATACAGTCCTCCCACCTCCCCGGCCCTGAGATGCTTGTTCCTAAGCCCGGCCCGGCGGGTGCTCAGGTCCCCTGAAGCCTGCGAGGGGTGACTGGCGTGCTGGCCGGACCCCGCCACCGGGACCGCGGTCTGCTCTGCGCAGCCACCTGCCTCCGGCCATTCGCCTCTCGGCTCTCCCCAGACAGCCACGGAATTTCCTAGGAACACATGGGTTTTACTGCTCTCTTCCTGCCTCGGGGATTTGGAATACATTTGTATAGTCCTTGCAAAGGCCAAAGATAAGGGTGGACTGCAGCTCTTACCCTCCTCGCTTCCTCCAGCTTTCAGTCCTCTTAATACAGGAGTGGGCGAGACCCCACCTGCCACAGCTGAATCTGCTACTTAAGAATCTGAAAAGAACCCAGACAGTCTGGCCAGAACCCTCTGATGTTGAGACTTTCCACAGGGTGTGGAGAATGCTCTGCATTCTCCTTTTAGGTGAAAATATTTATCTAAATAAAAGGAGGTGGGAAAAAAACAGTTAAGCAAAACATTTATTCGTGTCCAGAGAATTTTAAAAAATGAATAACAGCTTTGGGGCTTTGGGTCAAAGTGATGTGGTGAGTTTATCTTTCGAATCTACCCTGTTCTCCAGGCCTAGCGGTTATAAATAACCTTTTTCTACATAAAAAAACAGGGCCACAATTAGAACCAAAATAAACAAGTCCAAGGATAAGAAAGTGGATGAACACATGGTGGTGAATGCTGATGTCACAGGCCTGTGGGGCTCCAGGCAAGGACAGGAGCTCGGTCATGGGACACTGCCTGAGGGGGAGTTGAGGCAGGTGGGGACACGGTGGGGCTGGTATCACGATGCGACCCTGGAGACGGGAGGGAAGCAGAGGGCGGCCAGGCCGGCACCCAGGCGACGCTATCCCAGAAAGAGGGAGGGGCAGTGGGAGGCGGAGAATCAGGAACGGTTCCCCGCTCGGGTGAACCTACAAATCAACGTGCTTGAGGCCACAGGAAGGGGGCACTAAGAAAGCCCCTGCAAATAGCCAGCAGGGAAACCAGCTCTCTGTGAAGCCCTCTCAAAATGAATTTAAAACGAGTGTGTGGAAGCTCTTGAAGACACAGAGAAAGAGCGAACTGTAAACTTCGTGAGATCTTATAAAACAAAACCAGGAAGCAAAGAAATTAGGAAAGATAGATTTGCAAAAGAATCTACCAGAAATCTTGGGAAAGAGGAATATAAACATGGAAATGGTGGTGCCTACAGGACCCCTCGGTTGGGTACACACGCGGCGCACCCTCGCACACACGGACAGCCACAGCATGGCGCAGGGGGACATTTGGGGGTCAGATGTGAGCAAAAGATGCTTGGTCATCAAAGAAACGCTCCAATGAGTGCGTGTGAGACAGAAGAGGAAGAGAGAGAGAGAGAGACAGACAGACAGAGAGGGCGCGAGGGCAGAGGCACAGCACAGGCGCGAGGGTGTCCTGGCCCGATGGCCGCAAGACCAGCGTCGCCCGCCCTGGGCCTTTGCGGCCTCACCTGCTCCACGAGGACAATGACGCCACTGTAGGCTTGTGGCGAAGACCAGGGACATTCTAAGTGCTCTACCCTTAGAACCTGCAGCTTGTCGAGGAAGGAAAGTACACCAATACCTCTTAAAAAAGAGTGTTTTCATATAGTTCAATATAAATGTATTAAATAAATCTTAAGTACTCATAAAAAAAGGAAAATAGTGTTTTTAATAATAAAAAAGATCGTGCTATCTTACACGTTCACGTTCACTTGTCATCAAAGTACTGTATTCTCCGGGTATTCCGGTGGTAAAACTCTCGTGTAGACAGGTTGTTTCTGACTCCTGCTGGTCGAGGCTTCTCTTGGGAACGGCCTGAGCGAGCTCGTCCTTCCCTTCAGGGACGGCCGCTCCGCGTGGCTCCAGTGAATCAGAACAAGACGGCCTCGCTGCTGTTCCATTTGCTCCCTTGACAGGAGAAAAGTGCTTCAAAATGACTTAATCCTGTTACTCTCTAGGGTCTTCCTTCTAAGTGCTCCCTCTTAATTCAATGAAAACTTATCTGTGTTAATGAATGTCTGTGTCTGCTGCAAACCTGGAGTGGGTTTTGCCGGGCGTGCACCCGTCATCTGATAAACAAGATGCCTCCGTCTGCCCTATCTGCTGGTTAGTGGGCGCGACACTGTGGCTGACGGTGGGGAGGTTCATTTCCAGTAGCTGATACCCGATCCCCATAGGAAAATAAGAGCCCTGATTAAATAAAACAGAGCAGAATTCGATTTCCCAACATAAATAGAACCAGAAACACCTGTGCCCAATTGCCTAGGGTGGCACCAGTGACCTTGAGAAGAGCAGCGTTAAGGTCAAGGATTCCGTATGTCCAAGGTGGTCTGGGCATCAGAACCTAAGGAATAGCCTTAATGTAAGGAAATAACCTGACATTTCTCTTCTTTATTTACTTATCTGCAACTTTTCAAAAATTATGAATTATTTCAAACACCCAAAATAATAGCGTTTTGCCAAATTTACATCAGGTCAATCGATCTAAGAAATAAAATGCCCTAGATATGACCAAAACCTCACCCCAAAACATCCCCCACTCTCTCTCCCTAGAAATAGCTACTGTCTTTACGTTAACATGCATGTTTTATTTTACTACATATCCATTAGATACCCACAAACTAGGTGCTTTTATGAGCTCTAAAACTTACGTGAATGGTATCCATCTCCTTTCATGTCTTGCTTTTTTCACTCAATATTTTGTTTTTGGGATTTCATTCATTTATTTTTGCCACAAATAGTTACAGTGTGCCTACAATGGACTAGCAGCATTTTAGACACTGGGGAGGAGGCATTGGGAAAAAAAAGAGAAAGACAAAACCTCTCATGATGAGAAACACAATAAAAAAGATAAATAAGTAAAATATATATTATGATATATATAAAATGTAGTGTGTGTGAAAAATATACTATGGCAATAGTCAGTGCTAAAAAGAATGTTTAGGGAAGAAAAGGGACTAGGGAGACTATGTGTGGGTGGAGAGTGGGGTTGGCATTCTAGAAAGACTACGTGGTTTCAGGTCGGCCTCTGGGTGGCCTTGCCCTGTGTAATGGCAACTCTGTCACACAAGGCTGGCTGCAGTGCAGACCCTTGCTCACGGCTCCTTTGGGAAGTGCACCATCACAGCTCACGCACATCCTCAACCACACTGTCACGCTGCCTCCCTACGAGGTGGTCCGGGTGTACGTCCCACCAGCACAGTACTGGGATTTCTGTCTCCCCCACACTTGCCAGTTCTTACCACACTTGCAGACTGTGCCTTCCTGAAGGGTGCGAGTGATAACTTGCCCCTGTGTTAGTCTGAACTGCCCTGATCAGCAGTGCCCTGAGCTCCACAGACTGACATGCTAGTCTCCTTTCTGGAACTGTCTGTTCACATCTTCTGCTCCTCTTTCTATGGGGTTGTTTGTCTTAATTTGCTTCATTTATATAATCTCATGAATTAGTCCTTTTTCTCTTAGAGGAATTGCAGATACATTTTTTATCTTTGTGGCTTGTCTTTTTACTTTGTCTATGGCATCTTTTGTAATGCAGGATTAACACCAACACAATCAAAACCATCAAGCCTGTTCTTTGTCATTTGTGCTATCCGTTTCTTAAGAAGTGCATTCTACCCCAATGCAATAAAGATATTCTGCTATACGTTCTTCTAAAAGTTCTATAGCTTTTCATACAAGTCTGTAATTTATCCAGAATTCAGCATTTGTGAATAAAGATTATTAAAAAAAATAAACTATTTTTTCTTTTTCTGTATAGATAGCCAATTGTTCCAGCACTGTTTGTTGAATTGTCTATGGATTCCTGTTAATGTAATAAGACCTCTGTCAAATGGCAAGTTTTCAAACATGGGGCCTGCCACTGTCACCACTTTCATTCAACATAGTACTGGAAGTCCCAGTCAGAGTAATCAGGCAAGAGAAAGAAATAAAGGGCATCCAAACTGGAAAAGAGGAGGTCAAACCATCCTTGTTTGCTGATGTTATGATCTTATATCTAGAAAACCCAAAAGACTCCACCAAAAGACTCCTAGAATTGATAAATAAATTCAGCAAAGTCTCAGGTTACAAAGTCAATGAACACAAATCAGTAGCATTTCTATATACTAGTAACAGTCAAGCTTAGTGTCAAATCAAGAATGCAATATCATTTACAATAGCTGCAAAGAAAACAAAATGCTTAGGAATATACTTAACCAAGAAAGTGAAAGAGCTCTACAAAGAGAACTACAAACACCAATGAAAGCAATCATAGATGGTACAAACAAATGGAAAAATATCCCATGCTCATGGAGTAGAAGAATCAACATTGTTAAAATGTCCATACTGCCCAAAGTGATCTGCAGATGCAGCACAATTTCCATCAAAATACCAATGCCATTTTTCACAAATCTAGAAAAAATAATCCTAAACTTCATATGGAACCAAAAAAGAGCCTGAATAATCAAAGCAATCTTAAGCAAAAAGAACAAAGCTGCAGGCGTTACAGTACTTAACTTCAAATTATACTACAAGGCTATAGTAACCAAAACAGCATGGTACTGGTATAAAGGTAGAGACATAGACCAATGGAACAGAGTAGAGAACCCAGAAATAAAATCATATATCTACAACCAACTGATTTTTGACAAAGCAGACAAAAACACACACTGGGAAAAGGGCACGCTATTCAATAAATGGTGCTGGAAGAACTAGATGGTCACATGTAGAAGAATGAAACAGGATCTCTATCTCTCATCATATACAAAAATTAACTCAAAATGGATTAAAGACCTAAATGTAAGACCTAAAACCATAAAAATTCCGGAAGAAACCATTGGAAAAACTCTTTTAGACATCTGCCTAGGCAAAGAATTTATGACTAAGACCCCAAGGACAAATACAGCAACAACAAAAATAAATAAATGGGACTTAATTAAATTAAAAGGTTTATGCATAGCAAAAGAAATAATCAACAGAGTAAATAGACAACCTAGAAAATGGGAGAAAATATTCACAAACTATACATCTGATAAAGGGCTAATATCCAGAATCTACAAAGAACTCAAACAAATCAGCAAGAAAAAAACAAATAACCCCATTAAAAAGTGAGCAAAAAACATGAACAGACTTTTTTCAAATGAAGATATACAAATGGCCAACAGACATGAAAAAAATGCTCAGCATCACTAATCATCAGGGAAATGCAAATTAAAACCACAATGAGATACCACTTTACACCTATTAGAATGGCAATTATTAAAAAATCAAAAAAAACAATAGATACTGGCATGGATGCAGTGAAAAAGGAACACTTATACACTGTTGGTGGGACTATAATACAACCTCTGTAGAAAACAGTATGGAAATTCCTCAAAGAACTAAAAGTAGAATTACCATTCAATCCTGCAATCTCTCTATGGGGTATCTACCCAAAGGAAAGAAGTCATTATATCAAAAAGACACTGGTACCTAAATGTTTATCACAGCACAATTCATAATTGCCAGAATATGGAATCAATGTAAATGTCCATAACTTGGTGAGTAAAGAAAATGTGATATATATAAAAATATATGTGTGTATGTATATGTATACATACACACACACAGACACACCATGGAGTACTACTCAGCCATAAGAAGGAATGAAATAATGTCATTTGCAGCAACTTGGATGGAACTGGAGAACACTATGTAAGTGAAATATCTTAGGAATGGAAAAACAAACACCACATATTCTCACTGATAAGTAGGAGTTAAGCAATGGGTACGCATGGTCATAAAGTGATGTAAAGAACATTGGAAACTAAGAAGGGGAGCGGGGCAAGGGATAAAAAATTACCTATCGGGTATAATGTACACCATTTTGGTGACAAGCACACTAAAAACCCTGACATTAGCATTATATTAATACAATTTATCCATGTTACAAGAACACTTGTACCCCCTAATATTTTGAAACAAAAATTCTTTTTAAAAAAGTGGAAACCACCCAAATGTCCATCAACTGAAAAATAGATAAATATGATGTAGTATATTCCCACAATGGAATAGTATTGAGCAATAAAAGGAAATGAAGTGCTGACACATGCAACAAAAGGGATGCATCTTGAAAACATTACGCTAAGTCAAAGAGATCAGTCACAAAAGAACATATGTTGTATGATTCTATTTCAATGAAGTGTCCAGAAGAGACAGATCCATAGTGGTGAAAGCAGACTGGGGATTGCCCAGGGCCAGGAGGGACAGGAGGACTAAAGGAGGTCACCTAAAGTATGTGGAGTTTCTTTGTGGGGTGGTGAGAATGTTTTAAAATTGTGACCATAGATACACATCTCTGCAGATATACTATTAATAAAACCCCATGGATTATATACTTTGAATGGGTGAGTTTTATGGCATGGTACTTATTATCTCAATAAAGCTGTTAAAAAATATATGGAGCCTGTTTCAGAATCTACAGTCTGTTTTTCTGTCTCGCACTAGTTCCACCATCTTTGTCATCACAGCTTTCTAATAAGTCTTTATCTGGCATAACAACCTCCCTGCCTTACTTACCTTCCACAGATGTGCCTTGGCTACTCCTGTCTTTTCTACTATATTATAGTCATTCTAGGATCAACTTGAAAAATTCCTATCAGGAATGGAATTGCATTGTGTTTACAATTAATTTAGTAGAACTGTTAGCTTTGTAAGATTGAAACTTTCCATCATGAACATATCTCTTCATTTATGTAGGTCTTGTTTGATATCCTTTGATAAATTTTATAATTTTTCAGGAAGACCTAGCACAGTTTTTGACGCATTACATTCTATGGCAATTTTTTGTTGCTATAGAAAATGGTGTTTGTAATTGCATTTAATAACAGTTTGTTGCTGGTGTACCAAAGAACTCTGAGGTTTTGCACATCAGCCTTATAGCTAGCAACCTTACTGAATTCTCCTATTAGTTTGTCTGCAGTTTAGTTGCTTATCTAATAGCTTATCAACAGATAAACATATTTTCTTGAAATGGACACAAAAACTCTCCCTGCACATCCTCTGCAGATTGGCCCAGAATCACTCTATGGTCAGTGGTCTCTTATCAGGAGGAAATGCTGATCAGTTGTAGCACTGAAACTGCAAAAACGGGGACAGTCATGAGGTTGGCTGAAATCAGTGGTGGAGCAAGTCTTCCCAAGGGCTGGTTTCTGCTTAAACCTTAGGGAAGAAAACCTAGTGGTGGTTAGCAAGGGAGAGGGTGCAATGAGGCATGTCTGACCTCCCACCCTAGCATCGCTAGGATTGTGGTTTGTAAGGTTCCTCTCGGGTCCCCTTGACCAAGAGGGGTTCTGTTCAGTTCATTGGGGAGCTTAGGATTTTATTTTTGGTTCTCACTAAAAAATATATTTCTTCATTTCTGTTGTATTCATTTTAAATTACAGATTTATTTTTAAAAGCTGTTTAAGCTGCATCACACAAGTTTGGTTTTTGTGGGGGGGGTTTTGCAGTATTTGATTATAATTATAAGTATACAATATATAATTGTTATATATAATGATATTATACTATTCAAATTCTTACAATATTTTAATTTTTCCCTGCTTAGTCTATCAATAACTAGGAAAAGGGTGTTAAAATCTCCTACCAAGAGTGTAGATTTGTAAATGTCTCCTTATAATTCTGTCTCTTTTGTATTTTTATGATTTTAGGCTAAATTATTAGGTACTGAAAAGTTCAGAATTATTATGTTTTGTGTTGAATTTTCCTTTGATCATTATGTGTAATAAACCTCTCTATTCCCAATAGTGCTTTTGCCTTAAAATGCATCTTATTTTCTATTAATATAACTTTAGCAGTTCAATTAGTATTTGCCTTTACTGGGAACATTTCTGTGTCATTATGTTTTTAGTATATTTCTTATTAACGGCATAGAACAGGATTTTTAAGAATCTGGTCTGAGCCTCTGTATGGTAACTGGTGGCAAAATACATTAAAATGTATTATAGTTAGCTAAATATTGGGATTTACTTCTATCACTCTCATTTTTCATCACACTCCTTTGATACAAACAAAAGCTAAAAGAATCTATTGTCTACACACCTGTACTACAAATAGAATAAAGCAACTCCTTCAGACAGAAAGAAAATGACCAGATGGTGAGTCAGATCTGCAAAGGAATGAGGCAGGCTGTTGTGGGTCAAACATAGAAGACATTTTTCCCATATTTTAAATTTCTCTAA
This sequence comes from Lemur catta, assembly GCF_020740605.2. Classification (NCBI taxonomy): domain Eukaryota; kingdom Metazoa; phylum Chordata; class Mammalia; order Primates; family Lemuridae; genus Lemur; species Lemur catta. The sequence continues at coordinate 122,197,475 of NC_059128.1, read as the reverse complement.
TGGATAATAGACTTATTAAAGTAAAAATAATAACAATATATTGTGTAGCTTATAACATATGTAGGACAATTTGGGACAAGAGCATAAAAAATGAGAAAGGGAAAGGTACTAAGAAAAACGTACCATTGTAAGGTTTCTACACTGTACATGAAATGATTTAACATTATGCGAAGAGAGACAGTTATATACACTGTAAACCCTAGATCAACCACTAAAAAAAAAAAAAGCAAAGAAGCATGCATGATAAGCCAATCATTGCAATAGTATGAAATCATTAAATTTGCTCAATCCAAAAGAAGGAAGATAAAGAGAAAAAAGGAACATGGAACAGATGAAATGAACAGGATGGCAAGATGATATATTTAAATCCAAAGACATAATTAAATACATCACATGTGGTAAGTAGCACAATGGCCCCTAAAGACGTCCATCCTCTAATCACTGAAACCAGTGAATATATTATCTCACATAGCAAAGGGTGCTTTGCAACATGGTAAAATGGGGAGACTGTCCTGCATTGTCTGGTGGGCCCAATCCAATCATGCATCTTTCCCGGTTGTGGTCAGAGAGAGATGTGATGATGGAAGGTGGGCTGGAGAAATGTAATGTGACAAGGATTCAGTTTTCCACTGATAGTTTGAAAGTGGAAGGAGGGCACCATGAGCCAGGCTGGGAACACCCACCAATTTATAGCCAGCAAGAAAATGATCAGGGAATGACCAAAGAAATGTGGATCCTCCCTTAGAACCCCCAGAAAAGAACACAGCCTGCCAACATCTTCATTTTAGTCCAGTGAGGCCCATGATGCACTTCTGACCTAATAAATCTGTGTTAAGCCACTAAATTTGTGGTAATTTATTATGGAAGTGTTCCAAGCGTTAGTGAGGACACAGGACAATTGGAACTCTCAGACTTTGCTGGTGGAAAATGCAAAATGGTATGACCACTTTGGAAAATAGTTTGGCAATTTATTGTAAGTTAGACATAAACTTACCATGCAACTCAGCAATATCATTTCTAAGTATTAGTCCCCTAGAAATAGAAACACAAGTCTGCACAAAAACTTAATAATATCCATTGCAGCTTTATTCTCAGTAGTTAAAAACAGCAAAAGAAAAAAGTTCAGAGACTGGGCGTGGTGGCTCACGCCTGTAATCCTAGCACTCTGGGAGGCCGAGGCGGGAGGATTGCTCAAAGTCAGGAGTTTGAGACCAGCCTGAGCAAGAGCGAGACCCTGTCTCTACTAAAAATAGAAAGAAATTATCTGGACAACTAAAAATATATATAGAAAAAATTAGCCAGGCATGGTGGTACATGCCTGTAGTCTCAGCTACTTGGGAGGTGAAGGCAGGAGGATCGCTTAAGCCCAGGAGTTTGAGGTTGCTGTGAGCTAGGCTGACGCCACGGCACTCTAGCCTGGGCAACAGAGCGAGACTCTGTCTCAAAAAAAAAAAAAAAAAAAAAAAAAAGAAAGTAAAAAGAAAAAAGTTTAAATGTCCATCATCTGGTAAATGGAGAAAGAAAACGGACCATGTCTCAGCAATAAAAAGAATGAACTACTGAAACAGGCAACACAATGGATGAATCTCAAAACTCATTATGCTAAGGGGAAAAAGGCAAATTTAAAAAAAGGCCGCATAATTCCATTTATGTGAAATTCTAGAAAAGTCAAACTATGGTTGCCGTGAGGAGACTAACAGTAAGGGGTGGGATAACGAGATGGAGGCAGAGGACTGACCACAAAGCCGCACGAGGGAAGGTTTCGAGGTCATAGCCAGATTTTCCCTTGGGATTTAGGTGGTTCCACGACCGTAAGCATTATCTGAGATTCACTAAATTGTACATTTTAAAATTGGCTAATTTGTTGTATGTAATTTATGCCTCAGTAAAGCTGATTAAAAGGAGATAAAGGTGCTGGCATTAAGCCATCAGCCCAAAATAATGAAAAATAACTTGTCCATTTAAATGTGTTGTGATTATTGATTTATTTTCATTGTGTTATTTTATACTTTCTATTTACTATGATTTTTCTTTGTTTCTTTTGCTGTCATCTCTTAGATTAATCAGATTTCCATTCTTCCCCTTCCCAGCAGTGGCTTAGAAGTTATACATTTTAATTTTACTGCTTTGGCATTTACTTTGTAAATGTTAGTCCTATTGATTTAATAAAGTCTAAAGTTAATTGATAGCTTTAACTTTCACTGGAACACAAAAGTATCTTAAATTCTTTAACTACTATCACCCTATTCTGTCTTGCCTGTTACTGTGATCTGCTATTTTAATTCATCGTGTTTTCACAGTCCCCAAATATAACAAATCATTATTATTATGGTTCTTTTATACAGTCAGTGCTTGTTTAGATCTGCTCATGTTTTCAGATTTATTTTGTAAACTTTGCTTCCTTCTTAGATATGCTTTTTTAAAATTCTTTAAATGAAAGTCTGTGAAAGGCAAATTCCCTAAGTATTTGTTAACTAAAACTCCTTTTATATTTTCCCTTATTCTTGATTAATAGTATAACTCTAAGAAATTATTATACTGTCTTCTGATCTCTATTGTTAGTGTTAAGAAATCTATTGTCATTGTTATTTTGTCTGTGATCTCTTTCCCTGTTTGCTTTGCAGAATTTTTCTTTTTCTTTAACATTTAATAACTTCACTAAAAATTAGCGAAGTGTGAGTTTTTCTCAATACTTACCCAGTTGAGATTCTTCCATTTGAGGGTTTAATCAGTGCAGAGTTATCATCCAGTTTCCTTCAAATATTTTCTCTAATCCTTTTTATTATCTCCTTCTGGAACTCTTACTAGATTTGTAAAATCTTGAATTTTTCAGTATCTTAAACTCTCTTTCATATTTTCCATCTGGTCTCTCTGTGCTGCATTCTAGGTAATATCCTCTAATCTTCAATTCAGTAATTCTCTCCTCAACCGTGTTAGTGTGCTGCCTAATCCACCCACTGAGGTTCATTCATTGAGTATATCTGTTATATCAAGACGGTCTACTTAGTTATTTTTAAACCACTCTTTCTTTCTTTATAGTGCCTCAATCAGTTCTCCAGGATTTAATTCCTTCTATTTTTTCTTTTCTTTTTTTTTTTGAAACAGGGTCTTGCTCTGTCACCTGGACTGGAGTGCAGTGGTGTCATCATAGCTCACTGAAGCCTCAAACTCCTGGGCTCAAGTGATCCCCCTGCCTCAGCCTCCCAAGTAGCTGGGACTACAGGCACCACGACACCCAGCTACTTTTTCTATTTTTTGTAGAGACAGGGCCTCATATATTTTAATTATTTTTAGCATACTTTTCTCCTCTCTGATGGTTCTTCTAGTACCTCAAGTTCATGGAGCTTGAATCCTACTGTTTGTTGTATCTGCTCATTCTTGGTCATGGTGAATGAATCCATTGTATATTTTCTATTTTTTCGTTTTAATCATGAGCTCATCTTCAACGGGGCTTATTTTCTGAGGAAACACCACGAGTCTGTGTTCTTGGAGTGTCACTTCAGGGTGATTTGGGATTTCAGGCGTTCCGTGGATAACCACTTTGGGACATATTATATTCATTTCTCTGCTAGGAGTTTCCTGAGCCATGTAGATATCTGAATGTTTTCTGAATGGAATAAAGACATGTTTTGGACTCAAAACCCAGAGGCAAGCCCAGGGCTTAATTTTCTTTCGGGAGACTTCTTTCCTAAACTCAAGCTGGGACAGCTTCCTTGTCTTCTTCCTGAGCCAGTGGGCAGATTTCTTCCAATCTTTCTTTCCACTAGGGTTTAGCTCTTCAAAAGTCTCTGATTTATACCTCTCAGGATTCAAAATCTTGTCTCTCATCCCTAAATGGGTGTTAAAATCCAAGCCCCTAGCTTTATTGGGACCAAAAGTAAACTCCCAGTTCAGGCCATGGACATATTGCCCGATTTTTTTGTCTCCTCCTCATTTCCAATACTCATGATCACCACTGTGCAATTTTAAAGGGTTATATATACCCAGAATGTCTGTGTTTGTGGCAGAAATGATTTCCTAGTCCATCCTTTCTTGAACTGGAGATCTCCTTCTGCATCTATCCATGTGGCCACCTCCCAAGAAATATAATTTCAGAGCAATCCATAACTGTTTACACAGCTCCAAAACACATTAGTTAAATTGAAATATCTGGCCAATAATCCAAATGTTTTTGTCTACACAGTGTCAAATATCCAGATGTGTGTGTCCAATTCATCTGCTGTTTCAAAATATAATAAACTTGCATTATTAAGCACATAGATATTTCACAAATTCAGGGATCCTAAGGGTATAATCTTGTCCCTTATTTGCTGAGACTCATTATATTAGAGTACATAACTTTCATCCTGTCACGTAGATTTATGATGCTGTAATGTTCTTCCTTGTCATTATTGTTGTTATTCTTATTTTTTCCCACAAATATAGTGTTGAGGTCAACAAGCATTTATTAAACTCCTGGCTAAGGGTGAAAAGAGCAAAAAAATCATTCTGTCCTTTGGGGATATTAAAATTTAGTTTATTTATTCATTCCTTCAGTCAATAATTTTTTACTGAGCACATACCATGCTCCTGGGGAAACAGCAATGTCCAAGACACAGTCCCTGTCCTTGTGGGGCACACCCTTCAGTGGGGCACAAAGAATCAATCATACAAGCGACATATATAAAAATTATAACACATGTTATGTAGATGAGCATAATTGCTGTAGTAAAGTACCTTACACAGTCTCAATTTATTTTGGGGAAGTCAGGGAAAGCCTGTCTTGGGAACGAACCAAGCTGAGACCTAAAGGACACAGGCAAAGAGTGAGGAGAAAAAAGTTCCAGAATCTTCTAGAAACCACGGGCCAAACGAAGGAGCTCTGCAGGCTTGAGGGGCATGAAGATTGTCGGTGTGGCTGGAAATGGCCAGCTGGAGAAAGAGGCAGGTGTCAAATCATGTCTGAACAGGACGAGTTTGGATTTGGGATTGTCTTCTAAGTGCAGTAACCCAGCACTGGGGTGTCAGAGCAGAGAAACCATGCGGCCGCGCTGGGGAAGGGTGAGTGTGGGCGGAGAGGGCAGTTGAGCGTTGGTCCAGGAGGGGATGGGAGTGTAGAACAAGGTGGTGACAGTGGAGATAGAGAGAAAGCGATGACTGTGAGATCCGCTTTGGAGCTCGCAGGAGTGGAATTGGGGTAGTGAGGGACAGAGAGTCTGCAAAGTTGACCCTGGTAAAGGCAACAGGGCATGTGGGGAAGCCAATCTCTAGGGAAATTCAGTTCATTTTTGGGCATGTTAACTTTGTCTATGAGACATACAAGCAGAGGTGCCCAAAGGACAGTAAGATGTGCGATGGGGAAGCCAATCTCTAGGGAAATTCAGTTCATTTTTGGGCATGTTAACTTTGTCTATGAGACATACAAGCAGAGGTGCCCAAAGGACAGTAAGATGTGCGCCTGGAGTCCGGAAGACCTGCGTGAGGGGACACATGTGGGCATCAGCGGAGTGGAATTGGTATAGAAAACCATGGAAATGGTTAAGAGTGTCTGGAGAGACTGTAGGCAGAACAGGACAGGAGCACTGGTTAAAGAGAAGGAAGATCAGGAATCTATTAAAAAAAAAAAAAAAAAAAAGACCAAGTCAGAGAACCTAAACTGGAGGAAACAAGGAGAGCCAGGTGTCACAGAATCCGGGAGAAAGGAAGGTTTAAGGGTGAAAGCGTGGTCCACGGCACTGAGCACTTCTGAGGGTCAAGTCAGATAAAAACTAAAAAGTGGCCCGTGGGCAGTGCGGATGCCGCTGGTGAGTCTAGGGGAGCACTTTGGCACCGAGGGGAGGAGTGGAAGAGCCCCTCTCCCAGGAAGGGGGGACTAGAGAACTAACCCCGGCAACTGGGCAGGGAAGGAAACACAGGCAGTTTGAGATGACAGGTTTGGGGACAGGAGCAGGCGGGGAGGGTTGGGATGAAGCGAGAGCGGAGAAGGCACCTGTGCCTGGGAAGGCAGCAACAGCAGCAGGAGGTGGTCAGAGGACCAGGGGCCAGGAAGAACCGGGACGGCTCACGTCCAGCAGGACTGAACGATGAGACTGGCTGGGAAGGCATGAGTGGGTCTAGTTTTTCGATCTCCCGGTTTCCCCTGAGAAACACACTTTCCGCCTTTCGATGGACCAGGCGCCCAGGACGCACCCGTGAGGCGGTGGCACGGCCGGCCGTGTGCTGGTGTCGGCCCACGTGCCAGGGACACGAGAAGCACGTGGGGCCAGTCAGAGCTACCCCAACCCCGAGCTGCGGGCCTGGGGTGCAGCAACCTGCGGGAGGCAGGTGCACCCCTACCTCGTGGAACAACTTCTGAGCCTCTAGCTGTCGCTGGCCAGTAGACTGTGGTTGACTCCGTTAATATCACTGTGAGATGACGTCAGATCCCCCTCCCTGAAGCCCAGGCGTTGACTCCTGTCGGAATCAGTGCGCCCAGACGCTGGCCCGGCCGGAGCCGGCTTTGAACCCAGAGCAGAGGAGCTCAGGGGACGCGGGCCAGGCCAGAGGGACAGAGGTGGCGGGAGGTCGAGCCTCTTGCCCAAGAAGTGACAGCCCTGCCCCCGCCCCAGCCCAGGCTCTGCCACGAGTCCCCTTTCATGTTCCACTGCCTCGTTTCATTGCAAACGCGGGAGCGGCCCTGCGAGCTGTCAGGCGGCCTTTGTTGTTCCGGTTCCCTGTTAGGAAGAAGCCACAGTAACTCGAGTCTTATTTAGTGTCTGTGAGAGCTGATTTCTTACACGGAGGTCTCCAATGGCCAATTCAAGCTTCCGGAATTCACTATACACCCAAGGGGTAGACACAGGGGCCGACAGTGCAGCCCTGTAACTCGCTCGTGTTGAAGCCAGCTCCCCCTTACAAAGTGACAGAGTGCCTTGAAGATTTAATAACTTGGAAAACGTCCATAAGATAGTAGGTGAAAAATTCAGGTTATAAAACTGTGCAGTGCAATCCCCTTTCTATAAATAAACATGTGCAGGTTTATACCTGGGCGGTCTGTGCGTGTCTGTGTGTGTCTGCCTGTGTCTGCCTGTGTCTGCGTGGTCTGCGTGCATCTGCGTGTGTCTGCCTGTGTCTGCATGTGTCTGCGTGGTCTGCCTGTGTCTGCGTGTGTCTGCCTATGTCTGCCCGTGTCTGCCTGTGTCTGCGTGGTCTGCCTGTGTCTGCCTGTGTCTGCGTGCATCTGCGTGTGTCTACCTGTGTCTGTGTGCATCTGTGTGTGTCTGCCTGTGTCTGCCTGTGTCTGCGTGTGTCTGCGTGGTCTGCATGTGTCTGCGTGTGTCTGCCTGTGTCTGCCTGTGTCTGCGTGGTCTGCGTGTGTCTGCGTGGTCTGCCTGTGTCTGCATGTGTCTGCCTGTGTCTGCGTGTGTCTGCGTGGTCTGCCTGTGTCTGCCTGTGTCTGCATGGTCTGCCTGTGTCTGCGTGTGTCTGCCTGTGTCTGCCTGTGTCTGCATGGTCTGCCTGTGTCTGCGTGTGTCTGCCTGTGTCTGCCCGTGTCTGCCTGTGTCTGCATGTGTCTGCCTGTGTCTGCGTGTGTCTGCGTGTGTCTGCCTGTGTCTGCCCATGTCTGCCTGTGTCTGCGTGTGTCTGCCTGTGTCTGCCCATGTCTGCCTGTGTCTGCGTGGTCTGCCTGTGTCTGCCTGTGTCTGTGTGCATCTGCGTGTGTCTGCCTGTGTCTGCGTGGTCTGCGTGCATCTGCATGTGTCTGCCTGTATCTGCCTGTGTCTGCGTGTGTCTGCCTGTTTCTGCCTGTGTCTGCCTGTGTCTGCATGGTCTGCGTGCATCTGCCTGTATCTGCCTGTGTCTGCCTGTGTCTGCGTGTGTCTGCCTGTGTCTGCCTGTTTCTGCCTGTGTCTGCGTGTGTCTGCCTGTGTCTGCCTGTGTCTGCGTGGTCTGCGTGCATCTGCCTGTATCTGCCTGTGTCTGCCTGTTTCTGCCTGTGTCTGCGTGTGTCTGCCTGTATCTGCCTGTGTCTGCCTGTGTCTGCCTGTGTCTGCGTTGTCTGTGTGCATCTGCGTGTGCATCTGCATGTTCATACATTGAAAAGAGCCTGGAGTGTTACACGCGGAAATGTTAACAACAGTTATCTTGCAGGAGAGAGGGTGGAAGCTTGCAGGTGACTATTTTATTTCCTTTTCTTTTCTTACCTATATTTTCCCATTTTTCTACATGATGCACATATGACTTGGTCAATTTTTTAAAGTTATTTTTAAGATGAGCATCTTGTAGATTTTTTTAGAAATAAGTATTGAAAGCCCACAGTGGCAGGCAGGGGTTTTATTGTGGGGAGGGGAAGTGTGCACGTCGTTCGTTGCTACGTTGCTTTCTTGCGGTGTTCTGGTGGGACATGAGGTGTCCAAACAGTGTCTGCTAATACCGGATTATCCACCCAAAGGATGGTTCCCTGGGTTCTCACTCTCACTTAACTAAGGATAAATGAACCCACTAGGTAACAGCTGGCCAGTACCAGGGCACATAATCCCTCCACAATCAGGCCATTACACTCTGTCCAGATAACTGTGTTCCCTCCTCGAGGCCTGAGGTTTGGTGGAAACCACATGGTCACAGAGCTCCAACAGAACATCTTTGAGCCCCAGTAGGTGGGACCCCCAGTTAAACCAAGATGCCATCTTGTACTCTAAACAGTCATTAGCAGTTCTTAAATGGCCTTACCTGCTCCCATTCAACCTAAGACCCTCAGAACTGAAAAAACAAAAACCACCTTAAATGGGTTTTTCTTCTCAGCTGAGCTCACTGTAATAGAAATATTAAATGCACGCACACACATCCATTGCACACACGCAAAATCGTGTGCCCGCACCTAAGAGTATGGAGTCAAATAGCCTTCAGTTGATCAGCATTAGCTGCAGGATCTTACTCATCACATCAACCCCATGAGGGCAGTAACATTACCCTCAGTGATAACAGATGGAGAAACTGAGGCTCAAGAAAGTTAGGGAACTCGTTCAACGTCATGAAGAGAGAAAGTGAAAGTTGGAAATGGAGTGCACATATGCCTGACTCCAGAGCCTGTTTTCTTTTGCTTTGTCTTGTTTTTTTAATCTCCTGCCAGGTTATTTCCACCATTCCCATAAGGATGTGACTCTGCGAGATTGTGTGCATCTTCAGGACCTGTGTCGCCAGGTTGAGATGACTATGGTTTCGTTCCCCAGCAAACTCCTCCAAAGAAGAACCTAGACTGTCTTTCCCCTTCTCTGGTACCTTCCTTCCCTCCCACTTTCTGTCTGTGTGACACACACACACACACACACACACACACACAGCCTTCATGGAATAACTGCTTGCGTTTGATGGGATGAGGGGCTGCCACAGAGCCTGTTCTGAGAAGCGGCGCAGGTGGGTGCCCACCCTGCTCCGAGTCATGGAGCATCAAGGCCTCCTCTAGAGAGTCTGAGTTGAGCCACTCCCTGTTGGTTGGGGTGGTTGGTCGAAGTCTCAGCAATCTTTCCTAAACCTCTTTGTAAACAATCGTGGAGATGCCCAGGCAGAGGCTGAGCGGGTTGCCATTTGAAAGGGGTCGCCACAGGGCTCAAGCAACTTGGCTTCCTGCCCTTAGTGTACCCCATGGGTGGCTGGGAAGCTCTCAGGAGGTTTCCTGGGAGGATTAATTTTGACAAAACATAGTACGTGACCCACACATAGTTCGTGACCCATTGCCTCTTAGTAGAAGCCAGCCATGGCATCAGTTTTGGGGATCTATGAACAGACAGGGAGAGCCCGCAAAGATAGGGAAACCGTGGGGGCAGAGAAGCTGGACAGGAGTCCTTGGGACACAGGGTTCCTCATCCGAACACCAAGGGTGACCATAGCTAAGTGTGTGGATGCACCCGGCACAGGGCCTGCCTTAGAGGGCACCTTCCGAGAATCTCTAGTAAGAGCAAATCTAACTTAACTTTTTAAATTCGGTTTTTAAAACTTAGTATCACTCTCAGTGCCAACTGCCTGCCACAAATCATGCCTACCGAGCAGGAGTGAACTGCAGGCAATTGCCCCGAGGAGGGAGAGCACAGGGAGTGGACGGTGAGTCGACAGCTGTGTGGATAAAGCCTACCAAAGGCACCACCATGCGCAGAAAACAGTGTGCTCTTCTCCACCCCACTGCCCTGGTAATTCAAGGGGAGCTGATTACTCTTGTTAATTACCCATCCCCAGGGCAGAGTCAGTCAACACGAAGACAGTCAAACACGAAGCCCAGCCATTCTCCCTCAGCACTGCCAGGGCGGAGTTTGCAAGTGTAACTTTCTGTTGGGTTTTCGCCGCCTTTTCCTTTCATAGAAGAGCACAGCTATAATACTTCTCCACTTCCTCCTTCTTATCTTCCAAGATGCCCCTAGTCCCAAACGTTTCCCCAGCTGTTCTTCTCTCTGCACAGAACACTACATTGGTGAGAACTTCAGCAAAAACTGTTATTAGATTAAATTAATAATCAATAAGCTAAAAGTCTATATACTGTATGATTTTCCACTCATATAACATTCTGGAAAAGGCAAAACTTAGGGACAGTGGGCAGGGGTGAGATGGATGACAGAAGGGCTGACCTCAAAGGGACAGCGTGGCAGACGCTGGAGGGTGACGGACTTTTCTGCGTATGATCGTGGTGGCGACTCTGTAATGCTGTGCGTCTTTCGAAATCCATAGAACTACACACCACAAAGAACAGATTCTGCTGTATTTTAACATATGAAAATTTTTTAAAAATGTAAAAAGAGTGCAATAAAACTTTTTTGTTGTTAATTTGTCTTTATTACTAGAAATCACGGATATCTTTTTCTGACAAAGAAAATCTTTCAAATCCTAGCAGAAACAGGGGAAGGAAAACATTTGCTTGTTTCACTGATTTGTCATCCGTGTCCTGTATCTATGGGTTTTGAAATGACTAAGCAGGTGTGGATTTTTTTTGCCCCCTGGGAAGGCTAAACCGGTGTCGACAAAAGCAGAGTGTAGCAAAGGCTGGAACTATTTTCCAGTGAGATCAGTCAAGTCTTAATCTCCATGACGCCAACATACTTGGCTGCAAAATGGAAAGTTTAGTCAATCGCCCAGCTGTTTTGTCTCTGTGTGTCCCCCGATCTCTGTGACTATTCAGAGACAGGTTTCAGATGGTCTGGCTAGTGCCCGGGAGGCGCCCTCACCACTGGCAGCTTTCCCCAGTAACAAGTTCTCTGCACTCCCAGCACTGAGGCAGCTACATCCTGAAGTTCTTCATGGTCTCATGTCAACAGCAGTTGCCTACAAAAGACAAATCAGCGACTTTATGATGAGTTATAATATGCATTTTTCTCTTCCTCCCCCTGGGGCCCAGAGAAAACCGTCCAAGAGGCTGATGCAACCAGGCAGCCTTCCAGTCACAAAGGTCGTTCATTATCGCAGCCACCTACAAACTTACAACATTTCCAAAATAATCACCCCAGAACTGATAGACAGTTTTGCATTCATCTGTAATGTTAAGTACTTCATCAACAGGTTAAATATTCTTCAAGTTCACAAGTCTGATGGCAACATCTGAATAGTTTTCTATCGCTTAGGTGGGGGCTGTCTGATTAGGGCTGACAGATGCACACGAGAAAGCAAGTCGGTTTACCTACACGCTTTTTTTCTTGTTGGGAATATGATAATGCGATAAAATTAGATCCTAAGATGCTTGCATGTTTATGCCTTTAAAATCATATGCAAACTTTTGTTGCAGAAGCAAAAGGGGAGAATGCGGCCTTAGAGATGATTTCCTGCCGCATCTGCCGTCTGTCCTCTGTGTGCTTGGCTTGCCTGGGGGGAGGGCCCCATCCCGGAGGTAAACCCTTAGGTGCAATTTGTAGAATTACACACTCTCGGTTAGCAGGGGCCTTAGGTATGGCACCCGTTAGCATTTTTTGAGTTCAAGGCTAAAAGAACACTCAAGTTAGCTCAAGAAATTGGAATATATTGCAAGAAAGCATAGGAAGGGGGTGTGAAGCTGAAAAGCTGTAAGTAACCAAGACACTTTGGGGACCAGGGTTTGATTTCTCTCTCTTGGCCACGTGCATCTCTGCCAAGCCATCTCTGCTCCTCTCTGTTCACTCCTGTCTCTCTCAGAATTAACTCTTTGTTGTAGATGCCTCATAACTTCAACTTGCTCCTCGCCCACCATGACTTCTCTGGCCTCTCGTTAGCATCAAAACCGTGGTGAGCTTGTCGGTTGACACTGTGTTTCTTAGCTTTAAAAGCTCGAGAGAAAATTTGGTTCAGCTGACATTTGATGCCAAGACCCTGCCATGTGTCACTGTCACTCTGCAAATGGACAGTCCCGTGATCAGGTGTCAACCCAAGCTGTTCAGACTGAGGTTGGGTGACAGCCCTCCTGGAAGCAGAGGCTCTGGGAGTGCAGTTCCCACAAGGGAGGGCAGGTGGTAAGGGTTGCCCCGCTCTGGTCTGATAATTAAGACTTCTCTACAAATGCCACCCACAGTACCAGGTGGGTGGTGTTGATGAGCACGGCGGGTCTGGCCAAGAACGTGCATTGTGTGAGTGGGAAAGACATCGGGGAACGGGAAAACGTAGCCTGCTGTAAAGGGGACAAGCAAACTAGCTATGGGTGATTGGTAGATTGGCAGAAAAGAGGGTCAATCTTCCAATTTTTTCAAAGGAAGCCAGATATCTATTTTATATAAAATCTCCTGAATTTTTTAAACATTGTGGGACAACACACACACTCCCATGCCTCCTCCACCCTTCAACCACCCTTCCCCCTCCTGAACACACAGCAGGGAGGGTGACTTCCCCAGCTTTAAGGGGAAGCCCATTCCCTTTTCCAACAGCTCTGATCATTTAAAATTCCTTCGTATATGTGAATCTAAATCTGTCTCCCTGCAGTCTTTCTCTTATGTCATGAGAGGAAAAAAGCAAAAGCTTCAACCTGATAGCCAAATGCGTACTTGAAGACAACTCCTGCAGAGCACGTACTTCTTCTCATTCCATTTCTTCTCAGGGCTCTCACGTGATCCATTCCCTTTGCCAGCCCAATTGCCCTGCTCTGAGCACTCCCTGGTTGGCTAATGTCTCATTCCAGCCGTGGTGGTTAGGGTCTATCTTAGTCCATTTGGGCTGCTATTACAAAATACCTTAGACTGGGTGATTTATAAACAGCAGAAATTTATTTCTTACGGTTCCGGGGGCTGCAAAGTCCAAGATCAAGGCACCAGCCAATCTGGTGTCTGGTGAGGGCTCCGTCTGCTTCACAGATGGTTCCTAACGTGGCAGAAGGGACAAGCCAGCTCCCTTCAACCTCTTCCAAGAGCACTAATCCTACCAATGAAGGTGGTGCCCTTCTGACTTAATCACTCCCCTAAAGATGCTACCACAGTGGGCATTAGGTTTCAACACGAATTTTGGAGGAACACATCAGGACCTCTGCAGGGTCTGAGGTCAGGCTGCCAGCACAGAGTTGTTACAGCACTTCTTCACGTGAGACACTGCACTTCTATTGTTGTGACTAAAAATGTTGTCTTAGATGGCAAATTCATACCATTGAGTCATACTGCTTTTAAAGTAAACTAAAGTGCTTAAGGTGCTTTGTTCATTAGTTTCTTTGCTTTTCACACGAACACTTACTAAACCTGAGCTTTATCACCCTGCCCTTATAAAGTTGGGTTCTTCGGACCTGAGTGAATACATGGTCCCTATTCAATCTCATGTGTTAGATTTCACTCAGCCCATCAGCATCTTCCTTATGTCCTCTGTTCTTGTTGCTGTTGACCGACACACAAACTTGTCCATGTATAATCGTTACTCATTTATTATTTATACTCAATATTCCCAAAAACATATCAGTCCATCTGCTTTTCATATTTGCTTCTCTTTCTGCCTTTGGCATATTTTGCCATGATAGTGTCAAAATTTCACTTTTACTCTCAGATGACTTTTGATATTTCTTCCCTTTTACTTACCTGGCCGCAGGATTCTCTCTCTTTTCCTTTGGAGGTTTGAAATCTATATTTGTAAAGTCCAAGGCATATATGGACAAGGCTGTGCTCTGTACTCCCCTTACCAAGTGTTGCAGAGTCCAAGACAACAAGGTCGCTTTCTCTTCAGGTTCTCATCATTTTTGCATCTCGAGTCAACAGTTCTCTGTTGAACAGAATTCGATTCCCAGCAACAGTTTCCATCATTGCTCCTTCTGGCTTCTGAGAATTAAAACAGTCAGCATGGTCTGTTTCCAGCTATGATGGAGCAGATGATATCATATTAAGCCCCCACTGAGAACAACTATAAAAGCTGGATAAAACACAAAGACCAACTGTTGGAAGGCTTGGATGGCAACCAAGGCAGCCAGAGCCCCAAAGGGGCCAAGATCCCAAAGACACAGGAAATTCATTGAAATCTGCCTGATATTTGGTGCACGCTTTCCCCTCGAGGCATTGCTGACTTCTAAGTTGTGCATGTACAGGCCTAATGTCACAGGTTGTGCTCCTTGAGATGGAGACGAATGAACACAGTATTTATTAGGGAGTGCTTTTAGGATCACCCTCTGTGGAATGGAGGGGAAGAAAACAGGATTTGTTTCAGGCTCAGCCTTTGCCAACCCCCCAAGAAGTTCTAGAGCTAGAGCAACACTTCGGAGTGGTCCCACATTGCTGCCCAGCAGCAGGTCTGTGTACCCCCAAGGTGAGAAACCACTGGGTGCAGGCTGCCCCGGAAGGAGATGAACCTGGAGGGAAGCAATTTTCTCCAGCAGAGGCAAAGCCCAGAGAAGGCAGCTGACAGCCCAGCAGCTGGCAGAATACGTTCTTCATTCCTAAGGGGGGTCTAGGTGATGTGTCAAGTATCCATCACACCTAGAGACTGAGAAACTGTATCAGTCAGAGTTCTCCAGGGAAATAGGAGATACGTATACATGTGCATCTCCTATTCAAATCAGTAGACCAGTAAACAAGATAGCCCTCACCGATGTGGGCAGACATCATCCAGTCAGTTGATTGGATCTATATCTATTAATATATCTATATCTATATACACACACACATATGGAGAGAGAGAGATGGATTTATTATGAGAATTGGCTCATGAGATTATGTTGGCTAAGAAGTCCCACAATTTGCTGTTTGCTAGCTGGAGACCCGGAAAAGCTGGTGGCGTAATTCAGTCTGAACCTGAAGGCCTGAGCACTGGAGGTATTGGGGTGCGGGGACAATGGTGAAGTCCTGGTCCAGGTGCAAAGGCCTGGGAGCCGAGAGCACTCATGCCTGAGGGCAGTAACGGATGTCCCAGCACCAAGAGTGTGAATCTGCCCTTCCTTTGCCTTTTGTCCTAGTCCAGCCCTCAACAGATGGGGTGCCACCTGCACAGGTTGCTGAGGGCAGGTCTTCTTCAGTCTACTGACTCACATGCTAATCCCCTCTGGAAACACCCTCACAGACATACCCAGAAATCGTGTTTTACCAGCTCTCTAGGAATCCCTTGGCACAAACAGAAAAATTGACCATCCCAGAAACTAAGCAGAAATCAGCCACATTAAAAAAAGTAGCCATTAATTTCAGTAGTCTTAGGGTCCTAGACAGATGTAAATTGGAGTTTAGGGTGTGCCAAGAAGGAAAGGCTCTGATAAACACCAAGCTTCCATTTGAGACCTTGGAAAAGCCACCCCCAGAGTAAGAACAAAACCTTTAGTAACCAGCTTTTATCAGATCAAGGTGGTCAGCAAACACTCTGCCAGCCTGACAGAGGAAAATTAAACCCTCTCCAAAGGAAGACAGCATCATCAGAAAGCTCTGTGATTTTTCATGAACAATGTCCAACACTCAATTTAAAAATGACCAGACATGCCAGGGGGCAGCAACAAAGGGGGCAAAGGAAGGAGTATAAAGAGATAAGAACAGAAAATAGAAACAGACTAAGGTGATCAAGATATTAAAGGACATGGAATTTTAAAATACTATGATCAGCAGTTCAAGAAAATAATGGAAAAGATGGAGAATTTCACCAGAGGACCAGAATCTATAAGAAAGAATCACATGGAACTGCTTGAACTGGAAAAACACAATAACAGCAATCAGGAGCTCAGTGGATTGGTATGAACCATGGAAGGCAGGCACCGGGGCTTGGAGAGAGACACGCAAGAAATACCCAGCACAGCAGCGGGTGGGGAAAGAGGCTTTTTTCTGAAGCTTAACGGACATATGGGAAACAGTAAAAATGTCTGAAATCCGTGAAATTTTTTTCAAAACTGACAGATTTAAGAGGCTGGGATTACTCCACGTCCGAGGATGCCTGCGGAGCTGAGTTCTTCGCCACCTAATGACAGCAGTCATTGCGCCCTCAGACAGCCCCCGGGAAGCATTTAGGTCCACACAAGGTATCTCACCCCTCACCTCACCCCGTGAAGTAAGTATGTCATCACCAGATGAGGAAACTGAGGCTGGCGGTTAATTCCTAGTCTGAGGCCCCCAGACGCTGGAGCTGGGCCTGAGCCCAGATCTGTTCGTCTCCAGAGTTTCTGCTACTAACCTCTTGCTCTGCTCCTTCCTGGGGCCACATGCACACTATACTCACCCTAATGCCGAACTTGGATGAGCCCCATCGAGAAACTGGGAATCCACACTGGGCAGGAGGCTGGGGAGACAGCTCCAGAGAGTGCCCCGGAACAGGAGCACCTAGCCAGGCCAAGGCAGGCATGAGGCTGGGGGCGTGACGGGTGCAGAAGGAGGGAGCAGCAAATGGGAGGAGGTTCCAGAGGAGAGACAGAGGCACACACATTCAGTTCAGTGTTTTTTGTTTGTTCTGACAGCTGGTCTTGTGCTCAGGAAGAAACAACTCCTTTCTGCCTTTCCCTCGCCCCTGCATCACCTCCCACCTCTTCAGCACTCAGAACTCTGCTATGGTCTGGTTCAGCCACATTAGGGGTTAAATAGAACTTTATGGGTTGACCTGGGGGCCCGTCCAAAGGTGACAGGTCCCCTTTGCCCTTTGGGGATCTTCAGAGTTGTCCTCTTCAGGCTGCAGGGCACTGTCTTCCCTGGTTTCTAATCAAGTATTGGGGAGGGGGCTCTGATTGCGCCTACAGATCCTGGGGCAGCAGTTGGCCTTGCTCCATCAGCCCTTCTGGGCCTTTCTCCATGCCTGCCCTGGGAGTTTGGCTCCTTCTGCATGCTCACCACAGCCAAGCCTGCTGTTCTGGGTCGTCTGGCTCCAGAAACGTTTAGGAAGTGCGGTCAGGTGCCAGGCCCTGCGCCACACACTGAGGAGTCAGCCTTGCCTTAGAGCCACATGGGCAGAGGGCAGGGGCTCGGAGAGGAGGGCTCTGCCGGGTGGGCGTGGGGCCAGGGCACCCAGGTGGGGGCCTGGGGAAGAAAGGGAGCCGACGCTGTTCGAGGAAAGCCCAGCATTTCAGCGCTCAGGAACCTACGCATCAGTCTTCCTACGGATCAGAGCCCCGTTTCTCCTCCACTTCGGGAGAAGCGATGCAGCCAGGCAGGTCAGAACCTGAGGGGGGCGGGGCAGCAGGCTAGGCCGATTTCATTCTCATTTCCCCACCAGGAATTTGAGTTTGGGATCCCGCACTTACCAGCCTGGGCCAGCCTCTTCTAAATCTCAGATACCTCATCTATAAAATGAAGACAATGATACAGTCAGTTTTGCTACAATGTGACACATGCATTCCTAAATGGGGTTAGGGTATAACACCCAAAAATTTGGTCAGTGACACATAAAATAAGATAAGCACCTAATAAAATTGGCAGCACTGTGTCTTAGTCCATTTGAGCTGCTATAACAAAATGCCATAGACTGGGTAGCTTAAACAACAGACATTTATTTCTCACAGTTCTGGAAGCTGAGAAGTCCAAGATCAAGGTTCCGGCTGACTTGATTCCTAGTTTACAGGTGGCTGTCTCCTTGCTGTGCCCTCACGGGGCAGAGAGCAGAGGCAGGAGGCAAACTCTTTGTCTCTTCTCCTATCTCCTGTCGTCCCCCAAGCCCCCACTTCTGAATACCATCACATCTGGGATTAGGGTTTCAACATGTGAATTTGGGGGGGTGACACAAACTTTCAGTCCATAGGCCACTGTTTTATGTATGTTAAATGCTTAAATATGTAACTGCTACAAGTAAGTATGGGGCTTCACCTTGAATAAGACATTAAGTTTGCTTGTGCACTTGGGCACTGTGTGCATTGCAGCTTGTGAGTTACTGTGATGTGGTAGAAGGATGATTATCTGAAATTGGATGGAAAGAGGCAACACTGGATGTGGATGGGTGTGGCTCCCAGCACATGCTGACTGAGGTAGCTGTCAGGTGTTTAAGGGCGTGCCTCTGCGCATTTTGTATATTCCTGTGCAGCTCAGTTTAGCAGGGTACAGTCTTTTGCATTCACCTAGCTTTGTGTGTGTGTGGACAAAATTATACATAATCAGATGCAACATTTACATTATGCCTAAATTGACCCCTAAAATATCAGTTATGTTGAACAAATTCTCATTTTAAAAATGCATATTACAGCAGAATTGTCTGTACTAACTGCCTCATGGGATGTCATGAGACATAAATAAGATAATTCATGTTAAGTGTTGAACTTAGGGCCTGATACGGGGTGAATTGAGTATTGTTAGTATAATGAGTATACATCAAATTATTATCTTTCAAACAAATCAAAGAATGAATGCATGCATGCAACAATACCTAATTGTGGAGTATGGAATGGTGGCGTAGGAAGTGGGGGGGGCCTGATTTATCTTGCTAAAGAGAAACTTCTTAGAGGAATAAATGATTTCAGAGCCCAGCAGCAGGCTACACTATATCCCATGACCTATGAACAACCCACAAGCCCTCCCTTGCCCCCATTAGCATGAAAATGATCACAGGGATATGCCTGCCCACCACTGCATAGGACTCACTGTCTCATACTTGCTTGTTATATTTCACAGGTCAGAAATTTGGGCAGGGCTCAGTTGGGTGATTCTTCCGTTCATTATGATATAAGCAGAGGTCACTTGCTGGTATTCAGACAGCAGATGGGCTGGTCTGGAGGATCCAAGATAACTTCATTCACAGGTATGCTTCCCTAGTGAAGGCCTCAGAAGGCCAAGCCTAGTTGAGACTGCCTACATATCACCTCTCCAGGACAGTGCTGATTCCAAGAGCCAGGAAGTAGATGCTGCAAGACTTCTTCTTACCTAAACTTGGTAGTTCCAGAATAATAGCTCTACTGCATTCTATCATTAAAGCAAGTTATTAAGCCCATCCCAGATTCAGGGGCAGTTGGGTTAGTCTCTTAGTGGGAATAGCAAAGACTCCGGAGCCATCTTTAATCTACCACATTGCTCTTGACAACTCACCTCCACCATCCCTTCCAGAAAACTGGAGTGGAGCTTTCTGCTCCCGATGACCCTCTTGGGTTCTCCTACTGTATGCTGTGCATATTCCAGCTATGACATATAGGATCCTGTGGTGTACACATTGATTTATCTAATATTGCCCATGGTCTGCAAGTTCCAGCATGGTAGGGAAGAGGCTTTGTTCAGTTTTGGATTTGTAGTATCTTTGTATAGTCTCTGGCACATGAAAAGCCCTAAATAAATCTTGAGTAAATGGATGAACCAATAAACTAACAAACAAATGAAAAAGGACCACCTCTACCTCTTCCATTGAAGGCCTGATGCCTCAAAAGCAGGAACCAGGGCTCTCCCCCTTGTCTCCCCAGCAGAGAATACACTGCCTGACACTTAACCAATGTCTGTTGAAAACCCAAACATATGCCACATACTCAGACCCCACTATCCAGCCGTGGCTGAGAGGCCTGGTGCTGTGGCCACAGCAGAGTGAGGAGGATATTTTCAGCTGTAGCCTGAAGCTGGGGCAGGTTGAGCTGAAATCAAGACCTGAGCATTGGGACTTCTAGTTGTAGTGGATAGGGCCAGGAATTAGAGCAGGTCCCCACTGTGAACCCTGAGAGAAGGGACAAATGAAAACTGGACCTGCCTGCTGGTATATACCAAGCACCAAAGAAAAACAGCTTTGGGTTCAGTTCAAGGGAGAGAGCTTTGGGAAGAGGGGAACTTGCCACAGAAAATGAGCATTCACGCATGTGGGTGCTGTTAGTCACCATCAGCAGGGAACCAGGTGTTGACTATGTGACTATTTTAAGTCTCGTTTGATTTAGCACTTGGATTAGGCGTGTGCTATTTAGAAGGTGTGATGCCAACTGTGGCCTCGGTGTTGGAGCAGGTGGAAGCCGATGTGGCCTGTGCAGGCTGAGGCCTGCGTAGCTCCCAGGCCGGGCCGTGGCAGGCGGCCTGGCGCCCTCCCTCAGACGGTGAGACAGGCCCTGTGGCGGAGCCGTCAGCCCAGGGGTGCCAGCTCTGCGGGGGCTCTTTGAATCCAGTCTCGGTCCCTGTCTGCGCAGAGGCTTCCGTGTGGCTCGCATGCGCTGGACAAGGAGTGTATCAGAGACCAGCGGTTTGTGCTCTCTGGCCCAAGCCCTGGGGAACAATGAGATGAAATAGTTTGTCCCGGCTGGGTGACACCCTTCCTCACGCGGGCCTGTGGTGTCTCGGCTGGACACAAAGAAACCGCATCCACATGTGGCCCTGCATGGCAGCAGTGGCCGAGCTGGGCTCTGTGACAGGCCCTGGGATTCCTGGCCTCCCAGGCAGGCCCAGGTTGGCTGTGGGGACGTTTTCCAAGAACAAATTGAAGGTGTACACCCTGACCTGAGAGGCAGCCACGGTGACCGGGATCCAGCATAGCAAAGTCACAGGCCTGGCTTGAGGAGGGGCAGGGCCCGCAGCGTCCCACCCACTGCTCTGCAGACACCCGAGGCACGCAGGCCAGCAGAGCCTCAGCAGAGGACAGTTTCTGCAAGTGACAAACCAGTTGGGTGGAGCATGAGAACCAGACAGCTCCGCTGGGGGCGTCAGTGTGGCCGAGGGCCGGGCTCCAGAGGGGCTTGGCTGAGACGGAAGCCAGGTGGAGCCTGGGGTCCTCTCCCAGTGCCTTGGTGCAGTAGCAAATCCAGGGGTCGAGAGAGCATGTCCTCGCCCCACTCTGCACTCGAGACCTCAGACACAGATCTGACGGCACAGGCAGCTCAAAGACAGCTCAGCTCCACACGTGACACTTGGGCTGCAGATGAAGCAGCACCACGCGCTGAGCTGGGCAGCACCTGGCCAGCAGCATGGCATGTCCCCAACCCCCCTGGCCCAGCGCCCTCCCCCCCAGCCTGGGTACAGGGGCAGTGACACATTGCAAATTAGACCTGTCCCTTTGCTGTTTGTGAGATGGCAGACTGCTCCCAGGGGACCCAGGCTCACGCTCTGTCTGGGGCACAGTGACGAGGCTCGCTGGACTCCCAGGCCCAGGTGGCCACGTATTGATGAGCTGGGGCTGGGCCCTGGACGGACAACTTTTGAACTGTCCCAGGGCAGGGTGACAAGGAAAGGGAGCTTTCAGTCAGAGTGATTCTGACTGAAGCTGTGCCCTTGCCCAGGAAGAAGGAAGCCATGCCACCAAAGATTGTTTGTCCCTTGTCATCTTTAATTCATTGCCTGGTGAAGACGAAATTGGAGACATAGTCTCTGAAGGGCTTTTTGTTGGTCTTTGCCGCCTGGGAAATGCATCCATCTTTCTGAGCACACGCGTAGGAGCCCACTTCCTTGTGCGGCTGTCCCAGCATGGCTCCTCGGTGGTCTCAATTCTGCCCCCTGAGGGCCAGGGACCCTCCTTAGCTGTTTGGAAATGTCAGCTTGGTCTCCTCAGCTCACCTGCTGTCCCCACGCCTGCAGACGTGCAGGCCTCAGGCGAGGGTGGGCTGTGCGGAGTCTGTCGACTGTCCTGGACACGTGCCCGATGCCCACTCTGCTGTCCCCCTAGTTCCCAGCAGCTGCCTTCACAGGGGGAGGCGGGGACAGGGGGGACGCAGGCACATCCAAACCTGCTGTTTCCTCTCCTGGGAGGTGGGAGGCGGGGAACAGTCACCCTCCCAGCCAGCATTTACCTCCAGGGGGAAATGTCACCTCCACTTGCTCCAATCCTTTTTCCTCTGATCGTGTGTGGTAGTGTTTTCTGTCACGTGACACATGCACCCGACTCTTGGGGAGATTTACGGAGCCCAGTGGCTTCTCCTTCCCCTCGGTGGGAAAGGCTGGCCCTGGAGCTCCCTGTGTTGTTCCTATAAAACCGTTGGGATGTTTGTGGGACAATGACCCTGGGGAGTTGCAGATCCTACCCCACTTGCTCCTGTCTCTTCCCCAAAGAAAGCCTCTTCCCTCTCATTTGCTCTTTCATGTTTTGAGTCCATATTGCAGCGGTCCTGAGACAAATCAGTGGAAATTGATTAATTCAGAGAGAGTGGGGGGGGGGGTTGAGAGACAGAGAGACACAGCACTCATGCGCACTGCAGTCACATCCTGCTACGCTGGACTACACTTCACTCCCGAGGTGGGGAGCCTGCGGCCTCGAGGCCACATATGGGCTTCTGGTCCTTAAGTGGAGCCTTTTAACTGAATGCAAATTCTACAGAACAAGTGTGCCCCTGCAAGGGTAGAATAATAGATCAACGCTAACATAATATTAATAGGATTAATACATTAATGATAATGAATATGACATAGACCATTAAAAAGGGGGCTGGGTGTGGTGGCTCATGCTGTAATCCTAGCACTTTGGGAGGCCAAGGCAGGAGGATCGCTGGAGGCCAGGAGGTCGAGACCAACCTGAGCAACAGTGAGACTCCTTCTCTACAGAAAAAAAAAAAATTAGAAAAATTAGCCAGGCAAGGTGGCTCATGCCTATAGTCACAGCTACTCAGGAGGCTGAGGCAAGAGGATGGCTTGAGCTCAGGAGTTGGAGGTTACAATGAGCTATGATGAGGCCACTCCTCTCTAGCCCTGGTGACAGAGCGAGACTCAAAAACAAAATGCCCTCAGGCCAAGAATTTCTGATGCACATAGAGCTCACTGTGTGCTAGGCTTTGTTCCAAGCACCTCACATATGTAAACTTGTATGATGTAAGTCACCCACCATGGTCCTATGGTTTCTTGACACTGAGGAAGCCAGAGGAAGATCTGAGAGAAGATGGCAGAGGGAGATTTCCCAGTTTCCAAGAAACCATAGCTGTTTAGGATCTTCTGGGACAATTCAGCACAGCGGGGTCGTGACACCTGGGCTATCTGGGTGACTTGCCCTGTGCTTAACTAAAGGCCTCGTGTTTGCAAGGATCCAGCAGTGACTGAGCCCTTGGAACATCAGTGTGAAGAGCTGCCATGTCGTGTGACCAGGAAAAGATAAGGAAAGAGAGTAAATGACAATTAAGTGACACTTATTAAAGGCCTCGCTCCAAAGTGGGGTGCCCCAGAAAAAAGAGTTCTGTGGTCAGTGAAGACTGGGAAATGCTAAGTTAAATAGACTAGAAGTTCCTTTGTTCACAGGACTTCTTGGAGCTTTTAATGTGTTGCCATGCTCTGTGACTCTTCCTAGAACAAAATAAGAGAATGACGCATTTCTTCAACTTGTGGGACCTCTTTGTGTGGAGACACTCAGAGTTCCATGAAATGTGCAGCAGACCTTCCTCATCCACAGTTTTGCCTTCCTTGGTTTCAGTTACACATGGTCAACTGCGTTCTGAAAATATTAAATGGAAAATTCCAGAAATAAACAATTCATAAGTTTTAAATTGTGTGCTGTTCTGAGTAGTGTGATGAAATTGCAGAAGGTCCCATCCTGTCCTTCCCAGGCCATGAATCCTCTTTTTGTCCAGCGTGTCCATGCTGTTTTCCTGCCATCAGTCACTTAGGAGGCTTCTCGGTTATTGACCAAGTGTCTGGGCATCACAGTGCCTGTGCTCAAGTAACCCTTAATTTACCAGTTAATGGCCCCACAGCACGAGAGTAGTGATGCTGGCAATTTGGATATGCCAAAGAGAAGTTGTGAAGTGCCTCCTTGAAGTGAAAAGATGAATGTTCTTGAGTTAATAAAGAAAGAAAATAAATTGTATGCTGAGACTGCTAAGACCTGCAGTAAGAACGAGTCTTCTACCTGTGAAATTGTAGAAGGAAAAAGCAATTTGCACTAGTTTTGCTGTCTCCCCTCAAACTGCAAAAGTTTTGACCATAGTGTGTGATAAGTAATTAGTTAAGATGGAAAGGCAATAAATCTGTGGGTGGAAGACATGAACAGAGATGTGTTCTGATTAACATCAATCAGATTCAGGCACTATCCACGGTTTCAGGCATCCTCTGGGGGTCTTGAAATGTATCACCACAAATAATATTGATTTTCTTAAATCAAGGGCTCTTCTGAGTCAGGAACTGCATGTTCGTAAACATGAAGCTGTGTGAATACCAGCTATACTCCACCACCCAGGAGCAGCGTTTTGGGGGGGATTACTGGCCATGAATTTCAAGATACTCAGCTATTTCCCTGGGAGGGTAATTTATGGGGGCAGGCAGTACAAGAGGGAGGCCCAAAGGACCCCACTGAAAGCTACATACCTTCCGGGATGGCAGGAGGAACACTGGGAGCTGGGGGTGGTCCTCACTGCCAACAGCTTCAAAACACAGCAGCTGTAGTTTGAAGACCTCCCTGGTAACCATTCATTGACGATCCTACAGAAGCTTCCTTTAAAAAGCTTTCGCACCCTACGTTTTCTTATTGCTTCTCCCAGGTACACAATTCTCCCCTTCTCACTGAAGTAACTGGTCTTCTTGCTCTCTCACCCACCTCCTGGACACACCGCTAGATCAATATTTCTAAAATATTATTTTCACCATGTTCACTTTTCTCCAAAAGTTTGAATGCCAGTTTGAATGTGGCTTCAAACTGTCCATCCTGCTGTATTCCCACTGTCCTGCTGCAGGGGCCCCTGATCCAGCTAAAATTGTTCCCCCCTCCTCAAATTGCACATTCATTGGAAACTCCGGGTGTGTTCCCACTCAGTCAGCTTTGTTTATGTCAGTTTCCAGCCTCAAATGTCCTTTTAGAGTGATGTCAGCAGGAATGGTGGAGTTAGGACTTCTGAAAATCATCTCTTCCCTAAAGCAATGTGAACACTGACAAAAATCATCAGAATCAATTTTTTCAGAACTCAGAAAATGAACCAAAGTCTTGTAGCAATCCACGAGCATTTATTGAAAAAAAAAATGACAGAATCTCAGTGAAAACAGTGAGCTTTGTGGTGTTTTAACTTGACTTATTCTCATCTCCTTCACCCGAGCTCCGTGGTAGCCTTGCCAATCGACAGATGCAACTGCAGTGAAAAACAGCAGGCGGCAGTCGCAGGAGGGCAGAACGAATTAGACCTCCCTCAAACTCCCACTCTTAGACCTGTCTGGTGATTCCCTGGAAGATCCCATTTGCAAGATTTGTCTTTACTTGACATAAGAGCTCTCCCAGGGCAAACAGTCTTTCTCCTAGGAGTGCTTATCAAAACAATTAGCAGCAATTGTTTAACATCACAGCTGCCTGGGGCAGTAGATGACAATTAAGTCAAACAGGAGGCTAACCAAAAGAGCTCAAAAGGAAAAGCTAGGAAATCAGATGTTAATATGAAGCTCTGAAAAGCTCTGACATAGTCTTTGAAATCTAGAAGGCCACGTGCATAGTAGGCCTGTGCACATGCTCAGGATAGACTTGAGAAGTCTCTATAATTTCACCTCTGGCTGACCTTGAGGCTCTGCAGAAGCAGAAAGCAAAGGATAAGGAAGAGTTGACAACTGAATGACTGAGTATTAAAGACATCCCCCAACATGCACAGAGAACCCCTTGGCAAGAACTGGGAGTCTTATTGATCTAGGCATTTAAAAATACCTGTCCAATCATTAGATGACCACTAAGCTTACCAAACAGAGACTTCAGGATCCATACAGGACAAAGAATAGAGACTTTATAGAATTTGTTCTTTAAAAAAAAATCACTAAGCAAACAAACAGAGTAAACAACAAATAACAATAACAACAAACCATAGAGAGGAGGGAGAATCTGATTTCCAGAATTGCCACATTATATCATTTTAAGTGTCCAGTTTCAACAAAAACTTATGAGACATGCGGAAAAACAAGAAAGTATTTCCCATACACAGAAATAAAATCAGTGACTAGAAACTGTTCCTGATGAAGCACAGATATTGGACTTACTACACAAAAACTATAAATCAGCTATTTTAAGTGTGTTCAAAGAACTAAAGAAAACCATGTCTAACAAACTAAAGAGAAGTATGTGAATGGTCTCTCACCAAATAAAGCATAGCAATAAAGAGATATAAGTAAAAAACAGAACGAAGTAGAAATTCTATAGCCAAAAAATACAATAAGTGAAATGAAAACTCACTAGAGAGGCTAAACAAAAGACTTGAGCAGGCAAAAGACAGAATCAGCAAATTTGAACACAGATCAATTGAAATTATTCAGTATGATGGACAGAGAGGAAAAAAGAAAGAAGAAAAGTGAACAGAACCTCAGAGACCTGATGGGACATCACCAAGCATTCAAAGTATGCATAATAGTGGTCCCAGAAAGAAAGGAAAGAGAAGAATGGGCAGAAAAAAAAATCTGAAGAAGTAATGGCCAAAATTTTTCAACTTTGATGAAAACCACTGATCTCCACATCCAAGAAGCTCAGTGACCTCCAAGTAGGATAAAGCCAAGAAATCCAAACCTAGGCATATTATAATTAAACTGTTTAAAGCCAGAGATAAAAAAACGAATCTTGAAAGACAAAGGAGAAGCGAATTATTACCTACACCTCTATAAGATTAGTGGCTGATTTTTCATCAGAAACCATGGAAGTTGGAAGGCAGCTATTCAAGGGCTGAAAGAAAAGACTGTGAACCAAAACTTTTATATCCAGCAAAAGTATCCTTCAAAAAAATGAAGGAGAAATTCAGACATTTCCTGATAAACAAAAACTGTGAGAATTTGTCACTAGCAGGCCTGCACTACAGGAAATACTAAAAAGAATCTTTTGGGCTGAAATAAAAGGACACTAGACTGTAACTTGAATCCACATAGAGAAATTTATGCACTTTAGAGTGCTGGTAAAGACAACTATATAAGTAAATGTAAAAGGTAAATGTATTTTTAATTTGTAACTCTTCTTTTCTCCTATTTATTTAAAATAAACCCTATAAAATAATTATAAATCTGTGTTTATGGGCATATATGTACAAAATGTGATTCGTATGACAATAACAAGACAAAAAAGTGGGAAGGAAATGGAGCTATATAGGAGCAAAGTTTTTGTACACTACTGAAATCAACTTGGTATCAAATGTCCTTTAACTCTCTCGTTACTAATATGATTACTACCAAACTTTATCTGGCCTACCCCTGACATTTGCTGATTTCTAGGAAAATGAAGGCCTACAGATCCAACTTGTAGGGTACCAAGACTTATATACATCTATGTGGGTACCCCCGCTCACATGTGAATTCTCGCTGCACTATACAACATACACACCACACTGAGAATGGGACTAAAGGACTGTGACCTTGACAGTCCAAGAAAAATTCTGCAGCATCACTGGGGACAGTGCAGGGATATAGGTCATCAAGGGTGCTATAGAGTCCAGGGGTTTGCAAACCATAGATTGAGACCATTAGTGGATTGTGACATCAATTTAGAGGGCATTGATCAGTATTGTTAATGAAGTCAAATAGAGGAGCAGGAAATGTGGAAAGTATCTGGATGCATTTAGTAAGCAGAAGGATTTTTCATGACATCTGTGACCAGGATGTGTGCATATATGCATGTACCCGGGGTTGTACTGTCGAAATGTATTTCTTACAGTGGGCCATTCTGAAAAAATTTTTGAGAAGCGACATATTGGATTGTGCAAAACAGTTTTTAACACTGACAGAAGAAGCAGTAGCTGAAAATGTCAGCCTAATATTGGGTTATTCGGACCTCCAGTTTTCTCTCCCCTGTCTGGTTTTCTAACACAAGAATAGATAATATACTGGAGTACTGGAATAGTTTGAGGGGATGCAGTAAACCTGATTTGCCAGACTCTCCACATCATATTCAAACCAAGTGCAAACCCTCTGGCTTTTCTTTCAAAATATCTCCAGAATCCACCTACCCCTCACTACTTTCAGTACCACCTTTTCTCAAACCAATGTCCTCTCTCCCCCAGACCACTATAATCGCCTTCTAACAGGTATTCTGCTCCTACCTCTGTCCTAAAGCAATCCTGCAAAAACCGAGGTAAGATCACATTGCTTATCTACCCAAAACCTTCTAGTTCAGAAAAGTGGGCAGAAAAAGTTTCTCACTCAGAGTGAAAACCAAAAGCCTCAAACTGGCCTACAAGGCCCCACGTGATCATCTCCCCGTGCTCCCATCTCCCCACACTGCCTCTTGATGCTCTTTGAACAAATGGGCATGTGGCCATTTCAAGGCCATTACTACTGTCTCGGTTGTCCCTGCCTTGGAATCCAGATGTCTCGCCCCCCCCACTCAAGTGTTTGCTCAAACGTCACCCTCCCACGAGGCCTTCCCCGGCCAGACCACTGAAAACTGCAGCCCCACCCACAGGCACTTCCTATTTCCCCTCCCGGCTTCACTTGTGTCCAGACCACCTGTTAACATACTATTCGTTTTTCCTGTTTATTTGGCATAATAATCATGTCTCTCCTGTTAGAACATAAGACAATATGAAGGTGGCGTTTTGTTTTGTTTGTTCAGTGCTGTATCTCCAGCACCTGGAATAGTGTCTAGCACAAAATAAGCGCTCAGTATATATTTGTTGAATGAACAAATGGTTTGCAGAAAAAACTGTTGCCAAAAATGCTGCACTTCTTGCTAAATTTAGCCTGTTGTGCTTGGTAATTAATTTTAACACTGGAAACAGACAAGACCTTATTTATAGGTGAGGCATCATAGCGTCCTTAACTAACTCTTGCAAGGCTAAAGCCAATGTTTTTCTTCTATCAGCACCTCCACGGTGGCACACGACATAGGTTTATTGATTTATTTGAGCCCAAAGCCTGGCCTCTCTCTAGGAAGTCCTGGGACTAGAGAAGGCCCCTGGAGTCCCCTTGACCCACTGAAGGTAGAGGGAAGAGATTATGTCTAAAGAAGGTGACTTGTTTTTGTTTGGTTTTGTGTGACAAACAATCCCTTCGTAAGTGATACCCCAAATAAATGAGTTCCCTTGGAAGACAGCACACGTTCCAGCAATAACTTTGCATCTAGAAAATTTTCAGGGTGAGTAGGATATGGTATTTTTTAAAATCTTACATAGTGGCAAATTTTCACTTTTGGAAAAAGGGCTTCATGTTTTCAAATGACTCAAAGCCCCTTAAAGCAGAATCTTGCGAGTAAAATGGTGAGCAGTCCAGGACATGTCGACGGGGCCGGCATGTGATGTGAGTGTGAGATTAAGGCTCACTGCGTGGCACGTGGGCTTCACTCCTGCCTCGGCGTCTACCCACCAAGCAGCTGCTGGGGCACAGGCAGCAGCCAGAGCCTAATTCTTCTCCCTTGCACTTTTGGGACTGAGGGTCCTTAGGGAGGATGAGGGACACAGAGGTGGGAGTGAGACACTGACTCTCCGTGGGCGTGACAGAGGGAGAGGTGGCGAGGTCTCCTGACCAGCCTCGGCAAGAGCTGTCGGTGAACAATGAAACGAAACCCTGTGGGATTTTGAATAAAAAACCAGGGTCTTGTTTCGATGCCAGTGACTTCCTGAATTATCTCTGAACACTGCAGCGTTCAAAGACCGAGCCCGGGCCACTTCTGTAAGTGGTTGACCATGTCACTGGGGCAGACAAGGGGACCCAGGCACCCTACAGAATCCCACTTCCTTCTGAATTTTTCAGTACTCTGCATTTCCAGGTCCCCATGGCGTTCTCCCAGAGACGCCTGGACACACAGTGGGAATGCTAGGGAATGACTTTCCAGGCAACAGTCCAAACTGTCCCCAAGCTATGGCAAAGCAGAGGACTGCTAAGATTTTTTGCTGTCTCTCCCTTCTCAAACTTTCTTTTCTTAAAAGATTAGGTCTCTGGACCAAGGTAGAGTAGGTGGAGTAGATATACTTCTCTCTGTTCCTCCTGCTAAGTATAGATAAAAATCCTGAAATATATATATATATTTTGAAATATATGTATTCAAGATATATATATATATTTGAGATATACACACACACGTGCATATTTATACCTATATCTATCTATATGTATATATCTCAAACATAAGGAGACTTTAAAAGGGGTAGAGAATGCAGACCAGCTGGAGACCTCAGGACCCAAGAATGACATGGCAGTAAGACCTCTGTGTCTCACTTTAGCTTCACATAGCTCCGACTGGAGGCTGGAGAAGCTGGCAATCTGAAAACACCAACGGGAACAGTGAAAAAAAAAAGGTTGGGGCAGAAAAGGAGCAACCTAGCAAGATGGAAAAGGGACCTTCTTGCTGATGCTGGTGGCTCTGCCATCCACTGGGCTCACTGTCCTCAGAAGAGGGTGAACAGAGGCTGGGGGGGAAGGGAGAAATGGAGCTGACCTTTCATTCACCTATAGTTGGTTTTCTCCTAAAGTAGGTGACATGAAACACAATCTGCCACCATGAGGAGTACTGCCCTTCCAAACACCAGCCCATTTGATCTACATGAGGAAAGTGTGCTCTTCATATTAACACGAGGTGTCTTTCTTTTGCAAAACAACCACGCTGCCCTTACCACTGACGGGCTCTTTACGCCCCTGCTCTGGGTTCCCTTCCAGACCTTCCCCTCACTGCACAACAGCAAACAGCGTCTGTCCTGCTGGCCTCTCTCTGTTGCCCAGGTTTCTCCTGTGACCACACTGAGCATAAGGTGGGGGTAGATGGTGGGACTGGGGTGGCCCTGTGCAGAGACAAGTTTCAGGTTCCTCTGCCACAAATAGTATCTTATAACTTGGGTCAAATCCCAGCACACCATGTATCAGCCGTGTGGCCTTGGGCAAGCTCCTTAACTATTCTGAGCCTCAGCTTGTCCATCAATAAAATGGATTTAATAATGTTGGCCTTGGAGTGCTGTAGAGAGGGGTATAAATAATGTGTGTGTAACTCCTTCCCCAGAGTCTGGAGCTCATTTAGCAATAGATACTATCATTACGATTATTACTCTTACATTGATGTATGTACCATAGAAATGCATATATTTACATTACAAATCAACCTATTAAATGAATACATAACAGGAATCGTACTTTTTTTTTAATTAACTGGCTGTGCCAGAGAGGTAATAAAAGGAATGAAATCAGCGGTTTTCTCTCCATGCGCCTCTCGTAAATGAGGCATCTAGGTAAGTGCGTCTCTCCAAGGCCACAGATACTCCTGTCCCGGGCCCTGTAGGTGAGCGAGGCCAGGTGGAGAGGGTGGTGTGTCAGTGCTCTGCTGTTCTGCCCTCTGACCTTCTCAGAGGGGAGCCTGCTTGGGGCGTTTGCTCGTGAGTTGTGTGATTATCACTCCAACCTTGCAGAACCTTGACGGTTCTATAGAACAAAGCGTCCTGGGTTTTCATCAGGCGCTGCCAGTGGGTCTTTCCCATCTGACATATTAATTCCTGCCTCTTCCTGTAAAGATAATTCATGCTCCTTGGCAGCATTGTGCCCTGCACAATGCCAGTGCCAGGAATCTCCTGCAAAACTTCAGCAGGGCTGCATTGTAATGTGCTACTGGATTAATCCAGCCATCTAAAATGCATTTTTAAAAAGCCAAAGGTCTTTCCCACGAATAACCTGGTGAGTATTTGAGCTTCATTATTATTTCCCTCTAATGGAGTTTGGGGAAATGAAACGAGAGTTATTAGCCAGATTTATAAGACTGTCTCCTGAGAAAATAGGAACGAGAGGGGCTGACTTAGCAGACGAGATGCATTGCTTGTCCACCCAGCCGAGGAGAAAGAGCTGGCCCACAGTCTGCAAAGACAAATAGTTCCCTTACCCGACAGCCACCCTTCCTGTGCTTTCAAAACACAAGGCAGCGCTGCCCGCCATCCGCCAGCAGCCTCCTGTGCACGTCTGAGCCTCGGGTGCAAAATCCCACTCTGAGAGACCATCGTGTTAGTGACTTCAGTGGAGTAAGCACGAAAACCCTCTCACTGGTATTTGGAGGGTGGAAAAACCGCTTCACTCACATGCAGACATTCCTTCGAGGGGGGCGTCTTGTGTAGGAAAATGGCTGGCCAAGCCTCCTGAAGGAGAGGGCTTGGCCTCCAAATGGGGTCGAAGGAGAACCTGCTGCCCGGGGAGAAGCCAGCCTGGTGGGCGTGGGAATCTGTGCACCAGAAGTCGTCCTGCAGACACTGGGCACCCTGGGGCGGCAGGGGAGACTCCAGGGGTGGGCAAGGGGACCGCGGGCCCCACATCAGGGGCTGTTTCCTACTTGCACAGCTGCCTCATGCTGCTCTTAGATGACAAGGCACTCAGGGCAGAGATTTAGGCCATGAGCAACAGTGACATTGATGTTCTTATTAAGGAGCTGCGTTTGTCAGCTCGGGCTTCCGTACGAAGCAGTACAGACGGGGTGGCTTACACAACAGACATTTGTTCTCTTCTGGAGGCTGGAAGTCCAAGATCGAGGTGTCAGCATGTTTGGTTTCTCCTGAGGCCTCTCTCTGTGGTTTGTAGATGCCACCTTCTCATTGTGTCCTCACCTTTCCTCTGTGTGCACACGTCCCCGGTGTCTCTTCTCTTGAAATGACACAGTCGTATTGGAGTAGGCCCACCCCTAATGACCTCATTTTAACTCTATTACCTTTTTAAATATCCTATCTCCAAATACTGTCACATTCTGAGGTACTGAGGGTTAGGACTTCAACATATGAATTTTGGGGTACACAATTCAGCATAACAGGAACTTGGAGAACGTATATGATTATGATGCTAATATAGAGCCATAGTGGTTACTATTTACAGGGTATTTACTGGGCTTCACCTACAACTAATCTTCAAAACTGACATGTGAGGCAAGTAGCATGACTGTTCCCACTTTGGAGATGAGGACACTGTGGCACACTGCGGGTGAGCACCTCGCCTGGTCAGTGGCAGGACTGTGCCCAGACCACATGCTGCCACGCCTGCACTTCCTACCACTGTGTCATTCTGCCTCTTCTCCTGTGTCTGTGACAGAAAATGTTAAGCTATAGAAGAGAAGGAAGAAAATAAAAGCCACCCACAATCCCACCCATCCAGGCTTTACACACAGATTTGGATTGTGTCATATATTCAGTGTTCCTGTCCTCTTTCCTCCTTAACACTAGTCTTAGATGCAGCTTTGCTGGTTTCAGGGCCAAAGGACAGCCGCAAAAACTCAAAAACAGAAGTAAACAAATGGGACTTAATTAAACTAAAAAGCTTCTGCACAGCAAAAGAAATAATCAAAAGGGTAAATAGACAATCTACAGAATGGGAGAAAATATTCACAAACTATGTGTCTGACAAAGGAGAATACCCAGAATCTACAAGGAACTCAAACAACTCAGCCAGAAAAAATACCAACCCCATTAAAAAGTGGACAAATGACATAAACAGACATTTTTCAAAAGAAGATAGACAAATGGCTAACAAACCTAAGGAAAAATGCTCAACATCACTAATCATCAGAGAAATGCAAATTAAAAACACATGAGATACCATCTTACTCCAATTATAATAAAATGGCCATTATTCAAAAATCAACAAACAATAGATGCTGGTGAGGATGTGATGAAAAGGAAAGGCTTATACACTGTGGGTGGGAATGCAAATTAGCACAACCTTTATGGAGATCAGCAGGGAGATTTCTCAAAGAACTAAAATAGATCTACCATTCGATCCTGCAATTCCACTACTGGGGATCTACCCAGAGGAAAACAAATCATTATATCAAAAAGATAGCTGCAATTGTATGTTTATCACAGCACAATTCATGATAGCAAAGATGTGAAAATCAACTTAAGTGCCTATCAACTTATGAGTGGATAAAGAAAGTGTGGTGTGTACACACACACACACACACACGCACACACACCACGGAGTGCTCCTCAGCCATAAGAAATCATGTCTTTTGCAGGAACATGGATGAAACTGGAGGCCATTATCCTAAGTGAAGTATCTCGGGAACAGAAAAATAAAGGCCACATGTTCTCATGTATAAGCAGGAGCTAAGCCATGGCTGCACAAGGACACAGAGAGTGGTACAGTGAACACCGGAGACTCAAAGGGGGTGGGGTGGGAGGGATGAGGGGTGAAAACTTGCCTACTGGGTACAACATACACTGTCCAGGTGGTGGGTGCATCAAAAGCCCAGACTTTGCCACTATACAATATATACGTGTAACAGAATTCAACTTGTATACTCTAAATCTATTGAAATTTTTAAAAGAACTGTGCCTACAAAACATTCAAGAGCAGGTAACAATGTTAAGGATACAATGTTGGGTGTAAAAAGCAGGTTCCTTAACAATATGATCAGTATGAGCCCAATCTAAAGCAAAACAAAACAATTATCACCCAGAAGCTAATGCTAGATTTCTGGCCAGCAGGACTACAGGCAATACTCATTTTCCTCCTATATCATCTGTATTTATTTCCTATGTTTTTCAAATGTGCTATAACAAGCATGTAGATACAATGACCTCTGAGAGCAGAAATGAAAACAATAAATGTCATAAGAGAAAAATTAAATTGCGCCGGCTCACAGCACGGCGGGTCCAATTCACTCACTGATTCGGTCTCGGTGCTGGAAGATTTCCCTACGTGCCCTCAGAAAGCAAAACAAAGGCAGCAGACGGTCTGTGAGGAAATCTATTGGAAACATCCTGAGTGAGAAAAGCGACAAAAGAGCCGCCTCCCTAAAAGCAGCCCAAAGTGGTCATTCAAATAGTGAAAATGACGCAGGGATTTGGAAACAAAGTCCCAGCTTTCAGATGGGGCTTCCTGAGCCAGCGAAAACAGCAAGCATGGAAGAGGAAGCCGGGGCTGCCCGGCGTCCCCAGGGGCCTGCAGCTGCCACCTCTGCCAACACCGCTGAGGGCTCACCGGGCTCCATTCCTCTCATCCCGGGTGAGGGCCAGCTCCACGCCCCCAGTGGCCCAGGAGAACGGGACCCTCCACACATCCTGGGGGCCAGCGCCAAGCTCTGCCTGCGGGGAGCAAGGTTACACTTGGATGGGGACCCAGTGCAGGCCTGGGCTGGGCTGGGCATGTGTCCCACCTCGGGCCACCTGCTTCCTGCCGGGCTCTGCCGCCCGGAGCCAGCAAGGCAGACACAATGGGCAGGACCCACGTCACTTTTCTTAGGGGATAAAAATTACTCTTTGTGGACTGAGAGATCAGGACAGGATATCTATAACTGTTTAAAGAAAAACTCGGTCTGCAAACCCCCTCCCTCCCCAAGCACTTCCGAAATGTCGCGCAACACGCCCTGCTCTTGAAATATCCAAGCCCAGAATAAATGTGCACACAGCACTTCCCCCAACGACGGGGTCCACGTGGCTGCCAGCTGAGTCACAGCTGTTCGAGCCGGGCGGCCTCTGAGATCAACAAATTCAGACTAAAAGCAGACTGGCCAGCGTGTTCCCATCCTGCGCTGGCACCTGCCGGCACCTCCCGGCTCCCAGCCACTCCCTGGGCCACACCAGGGCCGCCCGGGTCTCCCTGGTGCCCTTAACCATGGCCCCAGCCTGCCCAGGCTGCTTGGGCCACCCAGGCTTTTGAATGAGATGCTCAGTCTGGAAAGGTGAAAGGCCTGAGTTACGCGACTCGGTCTTGGCAGAGGTGAGGCTGAAACCTGGCCGGGACTCCCCTCCCCTGGCCCTTCCTCTGGACCACGACTGAGGTTTGGGACCTGATGATTCTGTGTCACAGAGTTGTCCTGGGATGGTGTGGGTGATTGCTCAGGTTAGAAGCTGCTCAATATGCTTTCTTTAAGAACCTTCCAGGTAGGTGTAGAGAGGCATTTCTCTTAAGAGTTCTGGATTTTTAGCTACTTGGACTATAGCTATGGTCTGTTTTTGTTTTTCATTTAAAAAGTTTTTGGCCTCTGGTAAAAAGGACTTCTGCCAGACCTCAGGATGTGAAGCAGATACCAGCAGAGCTGATCTGCCCAAAGCTCCCTCCCCCACCCCAGCCTCCCCTCCCTACCCCACGTGTCCTGGACTCTGCCTCTGAGCAATGGTTTGCAAAGCGCTGGACCAGTGAGTGGTGTGTGGACTTGCTTGTCTCTGACAACCCCCTGATTCATCGTTACTTGGATAACAGAGACTTATTATCCAAGCTCTTGCCCAATCCCCCACCCAGCTCTACAGCATAGCGTTGCAAACAAGGGTGAGAAGAAGCCTGACAGGGGTACTGCACTTAACTGTAGTTAGAGGCCATCGGTCACCTGCAGAAGCCCAAGCCCGACACAAATCATTCTTTCATCCCTGCAACAAAAATCATGACGTGCTGTCCTCAGCACTGAGCACAGCAGATTATATGCAGAAAAGTCATTCATGGTCTTTATCCTTATGGAAGTTTGTGTTCCACGTGAGAAAATCTGACATATAAATACAAAGAAAATTATAAACACTGTGGGTATAATTTTTTTCAGACATTCATGATCAAGAGTCCCCCTTTCCAATGGGGTAGCCATCAAAGGCTTCACAGAGGAAGTGGCATTTGAAGAATAGTATGATTTTGACAAGAGGTGCTGACTTCAGAATGAGGGTGCGGCAGGTGCAAAGGCCCAGAGGCCGCAGGCACACAGGCTGGGCCTTGTGCAGGACACAGGCACCCCTGGAATCAGCCCTGGGCAGCCCTGCCGGGAAGGGCAGGTGTGCTCAGGAGACCGTGAGGTGGACTGCACAGCGGGAGGGTCCGAGTGGGCGGCAGCGAGCCATGAGGTTGGGACCAGAGCACGGGGGGCCTGGAGGACTAGGCTGAGGTTCTGCACCCCCCCTCCCGTCAGCACACTGGGCAGTTGCTGAGCGTTTCTGAGCAGGGGAGTGACAACAGGGCAAAGCTTCAGGAAGCTGGGCCTGGCCATGCTGTGAGGCTGTGATGGAAGGAGAGGGACGGGGCGCCGGCACCACCGGGACAGGCCAAGGCCAGCTGTGGGTGGAGGCAGCGGGGCTGCAGCAGAGGGGCAGATGCAAGAGATTAGGAACTGTCGCAGGGAGATCAGCGGGGCCCGCCTTGGGAAGTCAAGGAGAGACGCAGCCTGGGGAAGCAGGGGTGCCTTTTGCACTCTTGCGCAAGGCTGCAGGGGCTCCCGAGGCCGGCGCGGCAGGCGAGACGTTGCATTGGAGCCCTGGAAGGTCTGAGGCCCTGAAGAAAGGGTCAGTGCAGAGTGCCAGCTTGACCCCCAGCAGGGGGTCCCTGCGCCCCCACACCCTCGGGTACAGCAGACTCCTCTTCGCATCCGCGGCGACACGGTCCGACTCGGAAGGGGGTCATCGAGTCCAGGGGCGCCCGGGCTGCATTCAGTCTGTCCGATCTCTTCGCTCTCGTCTCCTCCCGGCAGGAAGCTGCGAACCGGACTCCGCGCGGCAAACACGCTGCGGTGGGAAGAGAAGGCCGAGGGTGCCGAGCTGTGCCTGTCGGCGCCAGCAGCAGCGACGACAGCCCCGGTTGGTGCCACTCGGAATATTACTATCTGAACAGTCGGTGGGTAGGAACTGTTTTTAAAACAGGCTATCACCGCAAACACAGGGAGGACATCCGTGGGACCGCGGGCGCTGAGGAAGGAGGTTCACGCCCCAGCAGCCTCTGCGTCGGGTGTCCTTGCAGGCCACGGGCCTGAGACATCAGGGTGGCGGGGGGTGGCCTGCGGGGCTAGGGGAGCGGGCAGAAACCGAGGGAAGCAGTTTCTGGCGGGGAAACCGACTCTGAGCAAGGTGCAGAAATGCAAGTCCTGCAGCCAGGAGGCTTGGGTAACGCAGGACCCCGAGCTGGCCAGGGGAGGCCCGGGTGGACGCTGGTTCCACCGCAATCACTTTGGGGCCCTGGTCCATCTGGAGTGGAGACATCAGCTGCTATTTATAGCCCTCGGCTGAAATCCGTGTTATTTAGTGTGGTGTTTATAAAGTAAGCTGTAGGCACCTTCCCTTCCTTCCTCTCCAGCCGAGGTGGGGAGGTCTTTATGTGCATACCTCCCCTCTTTGTTTAGCTTCTTTTCCTTTTTTAAAAGATTTAAGGAGTAAGGGCAAGGATAACAAATGTTTATTATTTAAGAGCTCGAATGAGGCCGAGGTTGCGGTACCTGAATACCTGAATGTGCTGGAGGCAGCAGAAGCGGCAGCCGCTGTGGGGAGCGAGTCCCGCGGAGCCCCGGCCCCTCTGTCCTTCTTCCCGTTGACCTGGGGCTGGGACCAGCTTTCAAAACGGAATTCCCACCATGGCGCTTGTTTGTGGTCCTTGTGTGCGGTGAGTTTTTAAAGCATAGCAAGGATTTTCACAGGCAGAATTGCTGCCCCTTCATTCTACTCCCAGAGTCCCCTCAACACGCCTCAGAAATGCTGGCCTCACTGTCGCTTTGGGGTCTCCCCGTTGTGTAGGGTACTTGCGTAAAAACTAATTGCACCCTAAGATTTAAGAATGGGGGTAGGTTTGACTTTGGGGTCACAAATCCAATTAAAGGCGGGAGTGGGAATGTTTGAGAGCCCCTGGGCTGCAGATCCACGGCCACATTCTCCAATCAGTTTTATTAGGAATAAATATACTTGGAGCTTAAAAACAAAAGCCGTGAATGGCCCGTGGGCAGCGTGCCAGCTGCAGGCCAGAGGGACATCTGCCAGAGGCCTGTGCGGCCGTGGGGAGAGCTGGCCAGCCTCCCTGAGCTGCTCCCCTTCCCTCCCCCAGCAGTGGGAACCCACGGCCCAGTAAGGTGGGGTCTCTCTCCCCAAAGCTGATGGGATGGTTTGGGGGAGCAGCAGGCATCAGGGGTGCAGGGGAGCTGGCAGAGCCAGAGAGGATTTCCTCTCTGAGAGGCTTTCACGGGGCCTCCCTCGCCCAGTACCAGGGAACCGCATCTGTCAGCATCACAGACTCTCCAGCGCAGGCTTGAAGGCCAGAGGGACTCCGCCTTCAGGAAACATCGCCAAAACGGGAGGGATGGGGTGCTCTCTGGGGGGAGGGCAAGTCAGAGCCAGGAGGGCCGAGGGAGGAGCCCAAGGCAGTAGAGGCCTTGCTGGGGAGGCGCAGGGAGGAGCTGGCTCTGGTGAGGGCGCGGTGACTGGAAGCTGAGAGGCGAAGGGAAGGAGCCCAGCCCGTTGCACTGCAGGGAGCCTTGGCCAGGGACAGCTTGGGACACGGTGTGGGAGGAAAACCAGGTGCAGCCCACGGCACCCGGACTTCAAAATCCTGAAGGAGAAAAACCCAAGTCCAGGTAATTCCCGTGCGCCCGGGCTGCTGAGCAAGGCCCTGCTCCGCTGCTGGAGGACGAGCAAGAATGCTGGAGAGCGTTGGCAAGTGGGGAAACACTGGACGGCTCTTTATGCCTACCTCTTTTTTTTTGTTTTTGGTGTGGTTATAAGAGTTTTCTCCCAAATTGTTAAAAGGACTAAATTAAATGTGGAATAATGACACATGGCAACAGGCATGGATCTCACAGACATGACACCTGTGCAGTGTGCAGCTCCACTTGCACGAATCTCAAAAGCAGGCAAAGCGGAAACTAATCTGAGGGGATGAAAGTCAGAAGAGTGGTCATCCTCAAGGGCACTGACCAGGAGGGACCTCACTGGGGAGACTTCTGGGTGCTAGAATGTTCCATATCTCAGGCAGAGTGATGATGACACGGAGCATGACGTGTGAGGAGTCATGGGGCCATACAGGGAGATCTGCGCACTTTGC
The DNA here is from genome assembly GCF_020740605.2 of Lemur catta. Taxonomy (NCBI): domain Eukaryota; kingdom Metazoa; phylum Chordata; class Mammalia; order Primates; family Lemuridae; genus Lemur; species Lemur catta. The sequence continues at coordinate 122,157,684 of NC_059128.1, read as the reverse complement.
TTCACGTCAGCACCTCAATAAAAAAGGTTTTACAGCAAGAACAGCGCATCTTATGTAAGTGTGTCAGCTCCCTATTGCTACTGTAACAAATTAGCACAAATTTAGTGGCTTCAAACAACACATGTTTATCAATTTACAGCTCTGGAGGACAGAAGTTTACCACCAATGTGGCAGCAGGGCTGAGTTCCTTCTGGAAGCTTCAGAGGAGAATCTGTCTTCTTGCCACCTTCTAGAAGCTCCCGAGCTCATGGCTCCTTCCTTGCATCACTCCAGTCTCTTGCTTCTGTCGTCACATCTCCTGTTACTGCGTCTTTGGTCTTTGACCCAGCTGTCTCCCTTTTACAACTTTGGGCACACCCAGATAATCCGGAATAATAATGTCTCCATCTCAAAATCCCTGATTTAATCACATCTGCAAAAGTCCCTGTTGCCATGAAAGGTAACATATTCCCAGTCCTGAGGATCAGGACATGGACGTCTTCGGGGGCTGTTAGCCTGTCACGATAAGATTATGTGAAGATCAAGTTCCTCCTATGGGTACGGGTGCTCCGTTTCAGATCAAATCAGATCGACAAGTGTGTTAGAATAATTAATGTCAGCTGCTGTTGAAACCCACAAACCCCAAAGCGTCCATTGCTCTGTACAATAATAGAGGTTCTTAACCTGGGTTCAGCATCCCCCAAGGATCCTTGCATAGACTTCAGGGTCTGTGAACTTACGTGGGAAAACATTTTGTCTTTATTTTCTCTACACTCAGCATCCTCTTTAATGACACGTGAGGTTGTAACATTGGTATTGGCAGTACTTATGACGCTGTCACCGACAGAAATCGCAGATATTCTCACATCAAGTTGCTGCATCTGTATCAAAGGATCACTTAAACTTATCACTGCTTCGAAAGTATGGTGGTCCTTAAACCTGCTGTATCTGGTTTAAATAGTGGATCAGTGAAGAGGGCTGTACATGACAGCATCATGATCTTATGTTAATCACTGGATTGCAGTGCATATTTTAATCTAGTGTTGCATTTCATCCAGTTTCGGGCGGTGCTGAGGGCTGTGCTGGCGTGACCGGACAGCAGAGTGCGGCCTGGCGCGCTCGCACACGCAAAACCCGTCCAAGCCTTTGGAGACGCGGCTTTCCTTTCCGCTCCCATAAGGTTCGGTGCAGACTGTGTGGCCGTCCGCCCCGAGGCCGCCCCCCAGGAACTCGCGGCCCCTGAGCGACCCCGCAGGGCTCACTGGCGCTGGCTGCTTGCCGGCCCCGCGCCCGCGCAGGAAGCTCCCTGCCTCTCTGAAGGACGCGGGATTTTTCCAGACCACAGCCGTGGGGCAGGGGTTCTCAATGCTTCAGGCAATTTTTCAAGTGACGCCCATCCGATGTACTGAATGCTTATGATTCTGTGGTGCCTTGGCGTCCATTTGAAATGTAAGCTGGGCGTTCTTGAACCAGAAGCAGGGCTCGGTCACCTTCGACACAGTGGCCGATTCTGTGCCACTACCCCCCCGCCCGGCTCCTCAGCGTGGTGGCTCCGGACAGCGCCTCACGCAGCTGCCTCCGGGTGAGCGCTGCCCTGTGGGGACACGGCCTGCGCGACCGGCTCACCGCCTCCCGCAGCGCACGCAGCAAGTGCACACAGGGCCACCTCTCCGCCACAGCCTGGAACTGGAGTCTGCTTGCTTGAAGCCCACCAATGACCTGGACCCCAGTAAAGACACTGGCCCTCGGCCCATGGACATCTCTCTCTGTCTCTGTCTGTGTCTCCGCATGTGCTCCCCACCCTCCATTTGTGCGTGGCCTCTGAGTGTGCCACGTATCCCCCCAGGGACCTCAAAGTAACAAAATACTTCCAGCTTGCATCTCTCCTAATCGTCGAAGGGGTGCTCTCCATGCTAAAGATCCTAAATTAAAACATCCGACTAGTACTTTAGGCAACGAAGCTACTTTCCTGGAAGTCTCCAGGTGCGAGGCTGAAGGGCGCACTGGCAGGCACGCAGCCCAGTCGCTCGCCCATCCCTCTCCCATGCGAATTCTGATGGCACCCTGTTTACCCTCCAGGCCAAGCTGGGACCTGCTCCCTTTTTTATCCCTGACCATAAAGGAAGCAAACTTCTCCATCTCGCTGCTGCTGCTCTGCCATTGTTACTGGTTTTCTCTGGGTCTGATTGGCAGGTTCTGTTGGGATGTCCTGATGCTGTGACAGCACCCATACGCCCACCCCGCCCGCCCACGGCCTATGGCTGAGCTGCTGCCTTCTCCCCAGCCCACACATCGGCATGTTTGCTCCAGCCTTAGACTTCCCTGGTGCAGGCTGGCCCAGCATTGCCTTTGTTCTTGGCTGCCCACAGCTCTTCCAGCCCTCGTGCCCAGCACCCTCCCTTTCCCATCTCTGCTCATCACACCCTGACGGCATCCCTCCCTGAGCTCCTGCCCCTGCCTCCGACTTCCACGCCCAGATGCTCTTCCGTTCGAGTTGGTGGTTGCTGTGGTTTGACTGTGTCCCCCCAAAAGCATGTACTGGAAACTTAATCCCCCATGCAACAGGGTTTGGAGGTGGGGTGAGAGCTGATTAGGCCGTGAGGGCTCTGCCCTCATGAAGGGACCAATCCCACTATCATGGGGACAGCCCGTTACGTGGTCAGGTAACAGCCCCTCTCTCGCCCTCTCTCACTTTCTCACCTCTCACCACAGGGTGACACACAAGAAGACCGTCAAGATGCTGGCACCTTCCCAGCCTCCAGAATTTCTAGAAATCATCTTTCTTCTCTACGAGTTCCCCAGTTTCTGCAATTCTATTATAACAGCACAAAAGGGGCTAAGACAGAAAACTGACAACAAGAAGAGGCACTATTGCTACAAAAAACACCTTAAAACGTGGAAGTGGCTTTGGAACCGAGTAATGGGTAGAGGCTGGAACAGTTTTGAAATGAATGCTGGAAAAACCCCGTGTTGCTGAGAAGGAAACACTAAGGGTGATTCTGTTGGGGCCTCAGAAGAGGAGGGAGGTGTAAAGAAAGTTTGAAACTTCTTAGAGATGACTTCAGTGATCGTGACCGGAATGCAGGAGGACACACGGGCGATAAAGACTATTCTGATGAGATACCAGATGGAAATAAGGTATTGAAACTGAGGGAAAGTCCATCCTTGTTATAAAGTGGCAAAAAACTTGGCTGAATTGTGCCCATGCCCTAGGGCTTTACAGAAGGCAGAACCTAAAAGCAGTTATCTAGGACATCCGCGGAAGAACTATCCACACAGCAGAGCATTGCACGGCTTCCTTCAACCGCCTATAGCAAAATTCAAGAGCTGAGAAATGATTTAAAGATAAAAGTTATAATTGGAAGCAGAATGGAAATATCTGGAAGACTCTCAGCCTGCCCATGTAAGGAATAAAAGAGCGTGTTTGGGAGCGAATACTGAGGGCATGGCCAAGCCACAGTTTGTGGGAGAGAGTGATGTGGCTAGCATGAAGCCAGGTGCTAGTCACCCAAAGGATGGGCAAGAGCCCAAAGGCATTTCAGAGATCTCCGAGACAAGCTAGGACCTTGAGGGCAAGGTTTCCAGAGAGGGGCCCTCGGGACCTCAGCATTCCTTGCTCTGCACCTCCTCAAGTGTCTGCTCCCTGCATTCCAAAGTGACGCTCCTCAGCCACCCCAGAGCTGGTGCAAGCTGACTCGGGTGTGGCTCAGGCCACCACTCCAGAGCACAAGTGTAAACCCTGGCACGTCCAGGTGGCACTAGTCTGCAGGTGCACAGAGTGTAAGAGCCGTGGGGCCATGGCAGCCTCTGTTTAGATTTCAAAGGATGCCACTGGGAGCCTGGGGGCCCAGGCCAAGAACTGCCTTGGGGAGGAGACTCTGCAGAGACCCCGCTACTGGGGCAATCCCCAGCAGACTATGGGTTTGGAGCCCCCGCAGAGACTGCAGAACTGTCGGGGTACCAGTGTGCAACTCCAGCCCGGGAGAGCTGCAGGCACAAGATCAGCCCAGAAGCGCTACTGCATGGGCTGAGCCCAGCAAGCCACAGGGGGGAGCTGCCCACGGCCTTGGGGGCCCAATTCCTGCTGCAGTGTGTCCAGGCAGCAGGACATGGAGTCAGAGAAGATTATTCCCAGCCTTGAGATTTGATGTTCACCCTGTAGGGTTTTAGCCTTACCTGGGATCAGTCACCCCTTTCTTCTTGCTGATTCCTCCCTTGGGGGATGTAAATGCCTATCCTAGCCTGTCCCACTATCGTGTTTTGGAAGCAGTAACTTGTCTGATTTCACAGGCTCATAGCTGGAAGGAATTTGCCTCTGAACAAATCATGCCTTGAGTCTCACACATATCTTGTTTAGTTAAGACTCTGAGTTTTGGACTTTTGAGTTGATTCTAGAATGAGTTAAGACTTTGGAGCTATTGGGATGGAAGGAATGTATTTTATGTGTGAGAAGGACCTGAATTTTGGGGGGTCAGGGACACAATGCTGTGGTTTGAATGTGTCTCCCAAAGTTTGTATGTTGGAAACTTACTCCCCAAGGTAATCTTGCTGAGTGGTGGGGCCTACAGAGAGGAGACGAGATCGTGAGGGCTCCACTCTGCTAAGTGGGTTGACACCAGTATAGTGGAAGGGGGTTTGTCGTATGGCAGGAGTGGTTCTGTTATGAGAAGATGAGGGCCGTCCCCTCCGGTCTCATCCTCTCTCCCGCTCTCGTCTTGCACCACACACCGCACAGCAAGAAGGCCCTTGCCAGATGCCGGCACCTTGACATCGGACTTCCCAGGCTCCAGAACTGTGAGAAGTCGGTCTCTTTTCCTTATAAGTTACCCTCAAAACGTACTAAGACAGTGGTCCTGCCGCATCTGGCTGCCCACCGTGTGAAGGGGGGGTGGAGATTCCATCCAGGCCCTGCACCGGGCACGGCCCCTCTGTGTCTGAGTCCCTTCCAGGTCATCCTTCTCTGTAAAGATGGTCTTCTCTGTGGTCCTTCAGTGGAACCCGAAAAGGGGGCGTTTTTCCCACTGGCAACTGTTGGCTCCAGGATCCCAAAGGTTTGAGTCATTCTGCTGTTCTAACCCCGTCTTCTCCCTGTTTGCGCCCCGTGAGATCACTGCATGTGGCGCTCCAGGGTGAGTGTCTGGAAGCTGACGCAACCCTGGGCTGCCACAGTCACCCTGACGGGAGCTGGGTGGCCCCCGGGGTGAGCCCGGCATCGCCGGCGCCCACTGCATGGAGCGCACACATCACCCGCTTCTCTGACGCCTCACCGAGGAAGCTTCCTCGCTCCCACTCCTGGTGCCGGCTGCCGCGTGGTGCTGCCGATAACATCTGGTCTATCCGGGACCTGTTGCTCACGAGCTTTATTGTCTCCAACACCAGCAGAAAACCCCCGACGTCTGACAGCTGCGCCAGCACCTGCAGACGAACGTGTTCCGGAAGCAGGACCGCCGGTGCGCACCACCAAGCCGTTTCTTACCTGCCCCCAGCGGCCAACCTCAGCACGCTGCGACAACGCCTTTGGTAGCACACTTGGGAATTCCCAGGTTTCAAGCCAGTCGTGTCTCCTTCCTTTCCTCGCGTGAGGGTCTGTGTGACTTCCCCACCTGCACGTTTTCCACCACTTCTTTGCACTTTTGTGCGCTTCTCAATTGTGCAAAGTAAAGCCGAGGCGGGACACGAGCACACGACAGGCCTGCGGCCCTCCTCAGGCTCCTCCCGGGGCTGGGGGTATGCACAGCCCTGCAGGACAGACTGAAGGACCTAGGAGAGGTGGGGGCTCCCAGAGCAGCACTCCAGGAGTGCAAAGGGAAAGCAGCAGTTTCCCAGCCCTGCCCTACCACAGTGCCACACTCTGGGTGGCTTAAAACAACAGAAATTGTCTCCAGTTCAGGAGGCCACAAGTCTGAAATCAAGATGTGGGCAGGGCTGATTCCTTTTTGGAGCTTTTTGGGAGAATCTGTTCTGGAATGATGCTCTCCTGGCTTCTGGTGGTTGTCACAATCCTTGGTGGCTTGTAGCAGCAGTCACCCTGATTACTGCCTCTGACGCCACACGGCATTCTCCCTGTATGTCTGTGTCCCAACTTTCCTCTTCTTCTAAGGACACCAGGCATATGGGATTTCCTTCCTTCCCTGCTCCCGGGTTCGGCCCCGAGTGATGCTCCTGCCGCTCCCGCCGTGGCCTCCCCCAACCTCTAAGCACTAAGGGGTATCTCTCCACTTCCCCCATTTCTCACCTGCTCCCAGATTGCCACAGCCTCCTCCCGACCGCTCCCCCTCCAGCCCTTCCCCGAAAGGTTTCCAGGATGTGCCATTAAAACTACATATCTGATTATTTCATTCTAACCAGCCAACTCTAGTATATCTTGAGAATATAACACATTAACTGCCACACTAGAAAAAAATTTTTTCCCCTGGAGCCACGGTATTTTATTACAAAAATAGAATAATATCTTTGAAAACAAAACGATCCTTGCAAATTTAATTAAAAAATTGTTATTTTTTATTGTTTCCTGTGCATGCGTTACATGAGACTTGAAAAACAGTTCATAAAGGTTAAAGGTGAAGAGACATATGAGTTACATATGCCACAGGAGGCCCCGGCTCAAAACTAGCGTGAGTTAAATCCAACTCACAGGACAGGTAGTGTATTAAAAACTGTCTTCTAGGCTCCCCTTGGCCAGTAGGTTTTTCCCAATCTGGTTCCAGCCTACCCTTCAAAGCCTGAAGTCTTAGACCCCCCACGGGCCACCCCACACGCATGCACACGTGTTCCTTACAGAATACCAATATGTGCACTTGGGATATGGCACTGACACTTGTTAACGTTTCTTAAACATGTCGCATACCTATGTTTTCTGTGCTTCCCCCGTGGGAATGTGTCCTCCCTTTCAGCCAAACAGTCCCAGCCCGTTGCTTCCAGACCTGGCTCAGCAGCGCCTCCTCCGTGGAACCTGCTGCCACAGCTCCTGCAGGCGGGAGCCACAGATCTCTTGGCCTCTGCATCCGGGGCGGCACCGGGGCCCCGTGCGTGTGCGGCATGAGTGTGCTGCGTGCGGGAACGAGCACAAGTCCCAGCAGCGTCCTGGCGCTCGCAATGCTGGTCTGTGTCCCCCAGGATGCCCCAGCCCCGGAGCCCTGAGCTGGGAATGGCCAGGGGCAATGCACTTGGGACCCTGCAGCACCGGGTGACCTCCCCGGGAAAGCAGGGGCTGCCTGGTCTCCTGTCGTTGCTACTGAAACTCGCACTCAACTGTTACACAACCAGGGACACCTGGCTGCCCTCATGTCCCCTCTCCCGCTTGGTTTGAGAAACGGAGGGAGGGAAAGCCACAGGTACAGGGTCGCTGCCTCCCAGTGGGCAAGGGGACCCCCTGGGTGGGGGGCAGAGATCCAGAGGCTGGGCATTCCCACTTCCGGCCTGAGGCTTTGCACACGCTCCCTCCTTCCCGCCTGAAAGGGACATTCGCGGTTCAGAGACTTCTGCAAAATTTAACAGCAACTCTATTTCTCAGAGGATTCTCGCTTGGCTGACAGGGTTCCTCCCGCCCCTAGTTAAATGAATTTGGGAAGTGGCCGCAGAGCCAGGCCACCGGCACACATTAGAGCCATCTGTGCAGATACAACAGTTGGGAGTTTTTGTCCCGCGTGCCGAGATGTGTAGCCCATTCACTCACTGGCGGAGGAGGGGCTCCATGCCTGAGTTCTTTTTTTTCCCCTAACACAGAAGAAGCCTCAGTCAGCGCGTAGGAAACAGGAAGGAACCCGTTGTTTTAAATAGCGGACGGCAGAGAATTGACTCATTGTGGTCAGTGCGCTCCAGTGTCAGCCAGAAGGCGGCCTGCCCGCCGGGGTCCCCAGACGCAGGTCAAGGCCATGTCGGGCTTCCTCTCGGGGTCTGGGAGCGGCAGTTGCAGCCCTTCAGAGGGAGCTGGTGAAGCCCTGGGTTCCTGTCTCACTAGAGGCTTTACCACGCTGCTCTCAAAAAAAAAAAAAAAAAAAAACCTCCAGTAAAAACCTACAAGAATACCTGGAAGTCAGACAACATCCTGTGTTTCCCTTTCCTACCCTGAATTATTCTGAGTAGGACAAACACGGTTTCAAGCCCCCTTTCTTATCTCGGCAATGGCCTATTTTCATTTCTCGGGGGGGCTGCAGTGGTCGCCCAGGGTGTGAGGGAGCAGGAGGACCACGAAGGTAATTTCATGCTGGGAAAAGGGGCCCCACGGTGCCAGGCCCAGGAGCCCAAGGGTTAATCTGTCTCAAATCCATCATTGTGGCAGCCAAGCTCACAGATTAGTCCTGCCCAAGCTGTCCCACCCTCTGAATTTAATTTGGGTTTTTTTTTTTTTTTGCCATTCTTGAAAGTGTCTTTATTACTCTCCCTCCAAAAATGTTATACAGTATGAAAAACTTGTTCATTTTGTATAAAATATTGATACGATCATCTGATGAATTTAATTTTTTTAAAAGCACTTTGCATCGATTCTGATGTTCAGGTTGGAATCCAGGTGTCCCGATGGAGCCCAAGGGAGATGAGAGGGTGGGGCCCTCGCGCGCGCACGGACTTCATATCGCCGTCTGTTGGCCTGTGTCTTCATCACGGCAGACCCAGAGACACCTGATTTCCAACAGACAGGCCCGGGCGCCCTGAAACTGGCCTGCACAAGTCCCCTCCCAAGACACTCCGACTGTGAACAGCCGCAGGCTCGGGCTCACGTGTGTCTGCATCGTGCTGTCCCCACACTTCGCAGACAGCTGCTGATCCCCGAGGGAGGCCCTGAGTGCTGTGCCCTGACCCAGGGAAGGTCTTACAGCCCACGCAGCCATCTGGGCTCATAGTTGGACCCAAAACTGATGGAGATCAAAATGTCCCCTTTGGAGCATCATCATTACTCCAGATGTTAGTATAACCCTGGACATTTATGGCAGCAGAGTCGATAGCATCTTCAAGTGGACATCTTACCCTGCCATTGCTCGTTTCCAGAATCACGCTGAATAATCAGGGTCCTCCATAGACTCATAGACTCGGGAGGCGACTCTAGAGGTTGCAGGTGGGGAGAGCCTCCCACTTCTCCCTTTCTTCAAAGTCATTTTGTGTGCCTACAGGTGTCAGTATAAGCCAAAGAATGTGTCCTGTCACAGATGAAAAATCAGAGTAACCATATAATTTATTATCTAAATCTGGACACTGGTGAGAGTGAAAAGGAGAGCTATTAATAACTATGGCAGATCAACAGGTGTAGACGTGTCTGTCCAGGCAAGCTGAGACATACGGCCGTGTGCTGGCCTGTGAGCTCTAAACTGGTGCAGGCTCCTGTGTTGGGCGTCCATTTGGTCTGTTTGTAATGTAATACCTAAGTGACCCCAGGTCCAGCAGGCTCGGGGGGGGGGGGTGCGGTTGGTGGCTGCCAACAACCTCTCCTGTCTGAAGCTGCATTGGGGGAGTGGGAGAAAAGTTCACCAGTTCATCCCAAAGAGAGCTGGCTCTGCTACTAGCTCTCAGACTCAAGGAAATCCAGGTTCTTTTTCTTGTCCGAGCTGCCAGCTGCTCTCAGCAGAGAAACTGAGTTCTGCCGACTTCCTCTGCACTGCAAAAGGCAGCTGAGTCCCGCGTCCTGGGGTTGGAATTCCAGACCCACCATCTTCCCTTGGGCTTCCATGAGTCCGTCAGAAGATAGAAGTTCATGTCTGCAACATGCACTCATCCCTGGCTTCCTGTCTACAGGTCCAGTCAGAAGGTCTCCTTCATCCCTTCTTAGAGACAGTGAGGGATGCGTAGCTCTGCATCCTTTGTCCACCCCGAGCAAGGCTAGAGGAGCAGAAACCATCTTCTTCTGAGCCCCACCCACTCAACTCAGCCAGCCAAAAGTCTTATAAAAGACAACTTCATTTCCAGAGGCAAAGTAATCTATTTTAATTTTTCTCTCCTCAGACCCCACAGAATGAACAAGTTCTTAACTATTTGATGGAAATTTCTTTCTTTGCTTAAAAAAGGTTATCCCCTTCTAGGGTAGAAACACTCAACTGGCCTACAAAATAGTATTTTATAACACACTTCATCTGCAGCCTTTAAGCAAAAGCTATATTGAAATTAAATGGAAATAATCCAAAGTGGCTACAAATATAAAATTATTTCCTCAGAAACATGATACCCTGGGTAAGGAAGTCAAGGAAAGTCCTTTATATATCATATATATCGCAATATATAACTTGAAAGAAAAAAAATCTTCTATTTAACCAAAAAAAGAAACAAGAAACAAACATATATTTCTCATTCTTATATAAATTTGACTGAATAGATTAGAACGAAATATCAGTTTTTCCTTGGAGTCAGTTCTTTCATTTTTACTCTTTCATTTTCCCTGGGTAAAGTTATTGTTAGTGGACTCACTTTTTACTAGACTATGATCTCCCAAAAAGCAAGGATTTTGCCTTGTTCATATTTTTGCTTCCAGAAAAGTGCTCAGCAAATGTTTGGTAAATATGTAAATAAAAAGTCACACTAAACATCAAATTATGGCAATGAATATAAATGGCTTAAATTTTTCCAAAGCCTCAAATTGAAGTAAAAAGAAAACTCTTAATAATTTTTTGCTTACAAGAGTTATATCTAAAACAAAATGGCCCCAAAGAGATACACATAAAAGAACTGTGGTAGTTAAAAATAAGAAGAAACATGAGAAAAGAGAAAAGAGAATAGGCAATATTAATTAGTAGAAGTAGAATTTAAGACAAATTATTAAATCAAAGGAGCACTTTTAAATTGTCAAAGGTAAAATCAACTGGATTTTCCAGAGAATTGTTTATTTTGCGGGTTTTTATTTGTTTGTTTAGAGGTGTGCCAAAAAGCCATTTTGGGATTTATTTACTTAATCCATTGCTGTGTGAGCAAAACAATCTGAAATACTTATTCACCAAATATGACAACAAATTATGTAAAGTAAAAAATATAGAAATACATAAAGTACTGACAGAAAAACAATAGCCATGAAATGTTTTAATAGATCTATGATGTATATCAGATAAAGAAAATTAAAAGGTAAAAGATTTGGGCAATAATGATAATGAATTAAAAGATAAAAGATTATGTGGAGTTTTGCTTCTAATTAGGATATAAAAAGATACCAAAAAAAATCCTTACCCTCAACCAAACAACCAAAGCAACTTGGATAAGCTAAAAAATAATCATTTTTTTCTGAACCCAAAAGAGAACTGAGAGTATAAAGTACACTAAATGCATTCAACTCCCCAAAGTGACAATCTGTTTGTAGGAGATAAGATACTTACAGCTATTCTCACCCTGGTTGCTGCTAAAGTGTCAGGAGGAGGAAGAATTTTCCATAGTTGAGGATAAAGAGAAATCATGTGGAATGCTAAAACACTTTTAACAACTATGTATGAGTGGGCATGATGGGTTAGAATTCCCAGGAGTCCCAGGCACAGAGTTAGGCAGTTCCCCCCACCAGCGCTTTCCACAAATTTCATGAGGTCTCAGGAGCATTGTGCCAAAGGCTGAGCAGCAAAGGAGGAGATCTGGGGGATATACTGCCCGAGATGTGTGGGTCCTCCACCAAGTTCAAGGCAGCCAACTTATGAAGGTAGCGGAGCAGACTAGGAAAGCAAAGAAAAATCAATATTGGGCATCTAGACTTTTAGCTACCAAGAAATGAAGGCAGAGAAGGAAATTTCTGCCTGCCTGGAATTTCTGGAGAATTTCCAGGAAGACAGAGATCTCCCTAGGTACAAATAGCCTAGGGAAAGACCAGAAAACAAAGAGAACTCCCATAACTCAAAATCCTGGTAGTCAGGTAGTTGGGCTGTAAAGCAGAGAGAGATCTCCTATGGCTCAGAAGGCTGGCAGCCCAGCCTCTAAGGAACAAAGAATTCTCCAGAAACTTACCAGGCTCAGACTGCAAGGCCCAGAGAAGGGAAAATCCTGATTATATTCTCCAAACATTTGCACTTACTGGCCAACCAAATCAAAATAAAGCTGCAATAAAATCCAGACCTAACCACACAAATTTTGACTCAGCCCTAACTCAAGTTCCCCTTCCTAGAGGTAGATATCATTTACTTCACTCTCTGTTGTTCTTTATACAAAATGTCTGGCATCAATCAAAAATTACAAGACACATGAAGAATGATGAAAATCTAGTTTAGGATCAAGAGTAGAAATAGTCAGTAGAAGCAGGCAGATCATCTCTGATCCAGATTTTGGAATTATCAGGCAAAGATTTTAAAATAACTATGACAGGATCTCTAAGGGATCTAACAGGAAAGTGGAAGACATGCATGAAGAAACATGAAATTTCTAGAGGCATGGAAACTATAAAAGAATCAAATGGAAATGCTAGAAATAAAAAGGGCAATATTGGAAATAATAGACTCAATTGATAGGCTTAATGGCAGACTGGACTCAGCAAAGGAAAGGATCAGTAAATTTACAGACAGGTCAATAGAAATTTTACAAAGTGAAACAAAGAAAACAAGTGAAAACAACAGAAAAAGAATTTGAGATCTGTAAGACAATATCAATATCAAACAGTTTCATATGTGTGTAACTGGAGTCCCAGGAGAGGACAGAAAGAAGTGGGAAGAAAAATTTGAAGATATGGCCAATATCCTTCCATATCAATTCAAGAAACGCAGCAACCCCTAAGCAAGATGAGTTAAAAGAAATCCACACCTAGACACATGATGGTCAAACTCCTAAAATCAAATATAAAGAACTAATATTTAAGAGCAACCAGAGAAAAAGTACAAATTGTTTCTTACCAGAAACAATGGAGGTAAAAGACAATGGAATGATATCTTTTTTTAAAGTGGCTGAAAGAAAAACAAATGTTAATCTAGAATTCTATATTCAACATGCATTTTCTTCAAAAATGAAGGCAATGGCTGGGTGTGGTGGTCATGTCTATAATCCCAGCACTTTGGGAGGCAGAGGTGAGAGGATCACTTGAAGTCCAGAGTTTGAAACCAGCCTGGACAACATAGCAAGACCCTTTCTCTACAAAAAAAATTAAAAAATCAGCTAAGCCTTGTGGAGCACACCTGTAGTCCTAGCTACTCAGGAGGCTGAGGTGGGAGGACAGCTTAAGCCCAGGAGTTCAGGTTGCAGTGAGCTATGATTGCACCACTGCACTCCAGCCTGGGCAACAGAGCAAGACCCAGTCTATAAAAAAAGTTTTTAAATAAAGGCAAAACGAAGATGTTTCAGACATACAAAAACTTAAATAGTTCATCTCTAGCATACTTGAATTGCAAGAAATGTTAAAAGAAGATTTTCAGGCTGAAAGAGTTATATCTTTCTTAAGGGAAATAACACACCACAGAGAATAGCTAGAACCCCAGCTCTGCAGGAGGGAGTGAAGAGCAACAGGGAAGATAAGCAGAAGGGCAAAAAGTTAACATAAAAGACCTCATCTTTGTATGAGTGTGTGTCTTCTTACATATAATTTTTTAAAATATTATTGACAGTTTAAAGGAATATTTTTAAAATAATTTTTAAAAACATTATTGACTATTTACACCAAAAATAATAACAATGTACTGTGGGTATTATAGGATCAGGTGATAAGAGCACAAAACGTGAAAGGGAATAAATAGAATTCTTAAACAGTGTGAAGTTTCTAGATGTCATTAAAGCAGGAGGCAGGCCCTTTCTTCCCCTTCTCTCCTTCCTTCTGGGATGCAGTCATGATAGAGGGCGCTGAAGCAATCATCTTGCACCATGAGGTATATTTGAGAACTAGAGCCCAAAACAATGGAGCAATAAGATCAAGGGGCCCAGGGCACTGGCTAAGCTTAGGGTAAACACAGTTTCCCCAAAGACTCTGTGAATCTGAGGTCACCAAAGAAAAGAAGAGGTTGAACAGTGGAGGCTCAACAGAAGGTTCCACTCCTGCCCACTGGGAGAGCTTAGCAGCCCAGGAGAGCTTAGTATTTGGGTTCCCCTTTGCTAAGATTCCTCCCAACAAAGGCTGGGATAGGACATTGATCCCTCTAAGGTAGCAGCACCAGCTGTCACCTGCTCTGCATAACTAAATGTCACTCTGCTTTGTGTCAGCTGGAGTTCCTACCCACTTCCACCTATGGAAAAAGACGCCAGAGAAATTAGGTTGGTGTTAAGCCAGGTAGAATTAACACTCCTTCTTGCCTTTATCCTAGATTAGTTTAATAACTGTGTTTGTGGGTCTTATTCAAAGCTGCTCATAGTTGCTAGCAAATAACTTCTTTGGCTCTACATGCCAGAGAATAAAATACCACTAAACCTCAGGAGCCCATATGGAAATTGCGAATATAGGTCAGATGTGCTCTAAAATTCCATTTAGACAAGGAGCCCTCATCATGAGAAATATACTGGTGTAGGGACCCCTGTGTGACACCCTCATGAGTGTAGCCTCCCAGCCTTGGACCCTACCTCCTGGCCTCCGCACTCTCTCTCAGGGGTCCCTCTAGGCAGAACCTCACACTGTTCTTCCCGGAGCTGGGAGGGAAACAGGACTGCACACCTCCCCCACTGTGCCTGGCTGGTCTGGCGAAGACCCCCTAGACAGGCTGCACAGACCTCCCCCAAACCTTGACGGATTCCTGGGAGCAGGAGCAAGAAGAATCCAGGGTGAGTGGAGAGAGATTAGGATGAGCCAGGCCGGTTTTACAATATACCTAGGAGACCCTTTGAGTCTTGTTGGAGAAGCCCCCTGAACCTGTGTTTCCTACTCAGTGGTAGGTGGGCAGCGCAAGGCAGGCAGTTACAACCTCCACGTCAGCCAAGCCGTCCATCCACTGAAAATGCAGATGAGGCTGGCTCAGACTTCTTTTCCCTAACCTTGGATGCTCAAAGCATTTTAGAGATTTTACATATTCATCCGGGGGCTTAAGTTGCCATGGCCTTCCCTGCCTCTACCCAGGCCTGGTACCATGCTGAAAGTCACACCATCCCTGGTGTGATGTTAGAAATGCTGGCCTGTCGTGGCATGTGCATGCACCAGCAGAACAGACTCCGGTGCTGACAGCAGGGGTGAGGCCCCCGCAGCGTGCTGGGTGAGCATGCTCTGCACACGGCCCCACATGGGCACACACACGAGCACACTCACGGGCACATGCACAGGCACACGGGGGCTGCTTTAGAAATTGCTGAAGGCGAAGAGGTCATTTGTGCGCCGACCATATTACTGTGATAGATTATTAGACATTCTTACTCCAAAGGTCACGGGGGCTGTGACCCCCACTGTAGGGGACACACTTCAAGCTTTCTAAGGGTCCCACCGAAGCCCTTCTCATGCGGCCCACCACACACACAGCCAACTACCCCTGGGGTCAAGTTGGGACCCCCACCCAACGGTTCTCCTCAAAAATCCTCCCTGCAAAATCCACTCCTCATCTTCACTTTCCACCCATATTTCCTCCATGTGAGCAAAGGGTACGAGGCTGCGTAGCTACTTTTCAGCTGTGGACTTGGAAATTCTGCAAACAGTCCAAGGTCTCTGTAGGCCGCACAGCGTCGACTGCAGCTCGTCTCCCCGGGACGGAGCCCGCGCTCCCCAGGACTCCCCAAAGATGAGTCCTCCCGCAGACAGCAGGGGCGGGAAGGAGGGGGGGCAGACCTGACATCAGAGCAGTCAGATCCAGCGCTGGTCTGAAGCGAAGTCTCCTAGATGCTTCTGGAAAACAGGTTCCTTCTTGGTGACAATAACAAGATCCAGAAAGGAAGGCCCCGCGGTCCCTCGTCCCGCAGATGCTGCGCAGGCGGGAGAGCGAGGCCGGGCGCGGGGAAGGGCCGCGGCCCTCGGGACCCTCCTCGCAGGAGCCGATTCGCTCCGACTGGTGCAGCCACTCTAGAGAGAGATTTTGCCTCTTGTCCTAAACACCTTGGCAGCCAACTCCTTCCCTCCTCTCTGCCGCTCTCGCTGAGACAAGCCTGCGCCGCGGAGCAGTCGGACGGCTCTTCCCGTCCTGGGCCCGCCAGGGCCGCCTTCGCAGTGTCACCTCCCATCCCGGACAGCTCGTTCAATACTTTCCCAAACGACGACAGCAGCAGAAAACCCTTCCCGAAGAAGGATTCTGGTGCTGGCCCTGAACAGGTTTTTGGTCTAAAAAACACGAAATTCAGGGACAAGTCCGTTCAGGGATCTCCAAGGGATGATAGGTCTGCAAAGCGCAGCCCTGGCTGTCCCTCGTTGACTTCACGCCAGGCTTCAGAGCTTAATGACCGCAGACGCTCAGAGACACGTCCAAACGTCGCCGATGCCCAGCCTCAGGAAAGCCACCCTCCAGCGCCGGGGTGGCCTTTCTGAGCCTCGGTTTCTGAAAACTCCGGCAAGGGAACAGACACAGACGGTTACACAAACAATTCAGTGCAACTGAGACAAGTGCATTTCCACCGGCACCAGACGGGGTGGGGCGCGGCCCTCCAGACTCGCAGGGCCGGGCGAGCAGGAAGGAGCCACTCAGCCCCGCAGCGCTGGGAGCTTGGCTTGCGCTTGCAGGGCCAGGAGCAAGCATCTCTCCAAGCTTCCTTGTCCTCCTCTGGACACTGGGGGTACGAGATGAGCAGCGCCTAGCCGGCAGGACTGCTGTGAGGACTACAGTGTGTCGAACCCTAGCATGGCGCTGTGATAGGACGGTCACTGTAACAATGTCCCACGGGAAGTTTCACAAGTTATAATGCAGGCTACACTCCACAAATGAGATCTCACACCACTTGCAGAATTTCAGAACAGGTAGCTGAAAACCGGTCACACAACCTTGTACCCTTCACTCACATCAAGGAACAAGAGTTGACAGAGCAAACAGTGGGTTTCGTAGGGAGGAAAAGGGTAGTTGTGTGTGTGGCAGGGGAGGTCTCTGCCCTTTGCCCTGGGCCTCCTGAAGGAGGCTTTGGTGGGACCCTTCAGAAAGCTTAGCGTGGGCCCCCCGCAGCTGGAGCCCGAGTCCCGCCTGTGCAAGCCCAGGCAGCCGGTGTCACTGACCTGGCCGGCACCACTGAAGTAAGAGGGTGGGATGCTCATGAAATGCGTCTCAGAAGTTCCCACCCAGGGCAGGGAGGGGACCCCTCCATCCACCAACTCCACACCCTGCAGGTCACAGTGGCCTCGCAGCCGTTAACACCCCCACTTCCAGACTGCACACCTGGAGCAGCTGCCTGCCGCTGGCTCAGGGCAGGGCTTCAGAGAAGCCCCAGGGCAGGAATCCAGAGGCCAAGGGAGGCTCTGCCAGGCTCCATTGCACGAAGCTCATCAAAGTAAGGAGAAGCCGGCATGCAGCACTGTGTGGCAGGGCGCCTTCGTCTCGGGAACTAGCCTGCAGAGCATCCCGGGAATAATCCAGACAGGCAACTTAACTGTATCTAAGGAAGGGAAGGAGGGAGAGAAACAGGAAGGGAGGGAAGAGGAAAGAGATGTCTTTAGTTACTCTGTTAACCTCTCTTAGCCAAGTACACTTTTTTCACTGCACCAGGGAAAGAAGTCACAGCTGAAATGCAAAGAGAAATACAAATAGTTACTTCTCAGCGTTTGAGCTTCTGGTGGATTAATGGATTAAGATTGCCTGAAGGAACTGCTTTACAGAATATTTTCAAAGTTAATTTTAACTATATTCAATTTTTGCTTTACATTTTGATTTGAAAGTCCAGCCCCAGTATAAGATGCACCTCTACTGTACAAAGATTTATGTACCAAGATATTAATTAAAGCAGCATACATAATGGGAAAAAATTAGAAAAGATTCTAACGTAATTGTCCAAAAAAGAGTGAATCGATAAATAATGGGAAGTTCTTATAATGGATCATTACACAGCTGTTAAAATGATGTTTACAAAGAGTTTTTAAAGACTTGGAAAAACACTCACAATGTAACGTTGAGGAAAAAAATCAAGATACAGAATTACACATACAGTGTGATTTAAATCATGTGAAAAAATGTGTAAGAAAAAAACTGGAATAAAACATGCCGTATTGAAATCTGCCTGGATTGTTGGGATTTTATGTTTCCTTCTTTATACTCATCTATATCTTCAGTTTCCAAAAATGAGTAAATATTGCTTCTGCAATCAGGGAAAGACAGGTGTGCGTGTGCGCTGGGGTGTTGCACGGGGTGGTCGGAACCTTCAGGGTCCAGGCTGGACGCTGCAGAGCCTCCCACATGTCTCTGCTTCCCCGGTAGATGCCTCCGTGCCCGCGTGGCTGCCAGGACTGCCCTGCCTGTCATCCCTGGAGGCTTCTGGCGTCTGCCACATTCTCTTTCCGCGGAGCCTTGGGGTGATAGCCAGAGGAAACCCGCACACACAGGGCACAGCACCCGCGTGCTTTCTTGTGGTGGGGAACGGTACCGCACGCACGGGTGAAGTGCTTGCAGTCTCTTTCCTTTCTCTATGTTAAGACCAGTGTCTCACTCAATATTCATTCAATAACTTGGGTGAATTCAGACCAGCCCCTCTTACTAATTAGACAGCATAGAAGATTCTAGCTATAGAGGAAGAAGAGGCATGGAGGGGAGGGTGTCTGGTGTTCCACTGGGTGAAAGTTACCCCTGAGGGACCACACTGGGGCTGGGCTTCAGAATCAGATAGGCACTCGCTGGGTTCACAGGAGGGTAGGTGGAATCATGGCTCCCCAAAGATGTTCACAACTTAGTCCCCAGAATCTTTCCCTGGTAGAAGGGACTTCATCAGCATGATTACGTTGAGGGTTTTGAGATGGGGAGACTATCCTGGCTGAGTCTCCACACAGCTGGGCCCAAGTGCACTTCTAAGAGGGAGGCAGGAGGGTGAGAGTCAGAGGAGGAGATGTGACAATAGAAGCAAAGGTCAGAGCACAAGAGAGACAGAGACAGAGAGCGGAAGACTCCACACTGCTGGCTTTGAAGAGGGAGGAAGGAGCCCTAAGCCAAGGGCACAGGCAGTCTGAGGTGCTGGAAAAGGTCAGGAAGTGGATTTGCCCCTGGAGCCTCCAGAAGGACCTCAGCCCTGCTGACACCTTGATTTTAGCACTTCTGCAGTTCTGACTTCCAGAACTATAACGTAACCAATGTGTGTTGTTTTAAGCCACTAAGTTTGTGGTAATTTGTTATAGCAGTGATAGGAAACTAATACAACCACATGGACAAAGGTGTTTCCTCATCCGTAAAGAAAGAGTGGTCACGTGTGTCTCAGCACTGCTGTGCACATCAAACCCAGCACTGTGCATGCATGCTCAGTAAGGTGTGCAGTGAGCACTGTAAACAGCAGGCAGCTACTCTTTCTCACTGCTCAGAGTATCACCTTATACTCCTATAGCATTTTGGAGAATACTTAAGAGATGTACGATGCAGAATTTGATGACCCAGTGATGTAGGGAAGGTAGCTGTCTTAGGCCATTTGTGTTGCTCTAAAGGAATACCTGAGGCTGGGTAATTTATAAAGAAATAAGTTATATTTGGCTCATGGCTCTGCAGGCTAGGAGACTGGGTGGCTGGGGAAGGCCTCTGCTCCTTCCATCCGTGACAGAGGAGGAGGGGAGCCGGCGTGTGCAGAAATTGCATGGCCAGAGAGGAAGCAAGTTGGGGGGGCAGTGCACGCTGTTTCTAAGAACTGGCTCTATTAGTGGGAACTAGCTCTGTTAGTGGGAACTAATAGATCAAGAACTTGCTCATCCCCCACCCCAGGGAGAGCATTAATCTATTCTTAAAGGGTCTGCCCCTCAGGACCCAAACAGCCCCCACCGGGCCCCACCTCCACCACTGGGGATCAAATTTCAACACGAGATTTGGAGGGACAAACACCCAAACCATAGCAGTAGCTTTTATGTAATGTCACTACCTTAAAAATGACACCATGGAAGCTCCGGGAAGTTAAGCAAGTTGCCCATGTAGCTATTTAGTGGCAAACAATCAACATGTTTCACTGCTGAGCCTTAATCGTGCAGATAACTTACTACACTCATTGTCCTCGCCTCAGGAATCTGTTCCATGTAGATGCCTGGATGCCGCCCACAGGAAAGTCCAATGTGGCAGGCCCTGGGGGTGCCCAGGAATCTGCGCTCTGTTGAGCCCCCAGGCAGGGCCCCCTTGGAGACGTGCTGCCCCACCCATGCTGCCTGACAGCTGTCGCCTTGCCAGATGTTTCCATCTGCTTTCACTTCTTTGGGGAAATGGGAAACTCCAGATGCCCTAACATGTTTTTAACTGTTTATTTCAAAGAAAAAAATTTAAACGGAAAATGGCTAAATCAGTGACCACCCAAATACTCAGTGCTTAGGTTTAAAAAATTCTAGCTTTTTGCCATATTCACCACACTTGTATATATTCACATGTTTTCCTTTTTGGCTGAACCATTTAAAGTTTATTTTACAAACACCATGACATTTTCTTAAAATGCATCTAAAAAATAGGGACGTTTTCTCACCATCCACAATAAATAAATTATCACATTTAACCAAACCAACAATTGTTCAACCTCATGTAATATAAGTTCATATTCAGATTTCCCCAATTTTCCCCCTAATGTCTTTCATAGGTGGTTTTTTTTAAATCAGGAACTGTGCTCTATCAATTTTGATGTGACTACTGAGACAGATCTTGAGGATTTCCAGGGTGACACGTGCAGGTGGGAGTCCCCTAGGTTTTCCGTACCCTGATTAACACATGGAGCAAAGGCTGGCTTTCCCCTGGAACTGGGGCCTGCTGGAGCCAGGAGAAAGTTCCTCTTGCCATTAGTGGCGAGGATCAGGCGAGGCATCGTCAGGTGAAGCCGCGTCACCTGTCCCTGTGATGCCCTGGAAAGCTGAGAGCTCATAGCCAGCAGGGGCTAGGTGACCCTCGACTCAGAAGCTCAGACTCACTCAGCATGGCCATGTGAATACCTTGCCGACTAAGCAGCAAGTACGGGAAAGAGTTCTGCAGCCTCTCGGCTGCCACAATCATCTTATATATGCCTCTCTTGTACTCTAGAACCTTCCATGGCTCCTCACTGCCTACAGAGTCAAGCCTAAGCTGCTTCACATGGCATTCTAGACCCTGCCCATCCGTTCCAGACTTCACCTGTCCATCCACCTGTCTCTTCTTCATTCACCAGGTGAAGTGAGGGGGATGGTGGGGGGGAAGACAGAGTTCTCAGGCAGAGGCTACAATGTGTGTGAAGCCGTGAGGCAGCAGGGCACTGGGACCAGGGCATGGGTAGGACCGTGTTCCTACATTCGAGTGCACAGTGTGGGAGGGAGACAGACGTGTCCTAACTCCTAATAAAAGGCTGCTGGGTGCCGCGTGCTATGGAAGCTCAGATGTGGAGTGAGAACTCCAGGGGAGGGTCTTCAAGGAGATACTAGTGGAGTAGAGCTCAAGGCACAAGGACTCGACAAGTGGAAGAGAGGACATCATGTCCTAAGCAGCTGGGTACCTAGGTGCGGAGGTGGGAGCTGAGTGGCAGTTTGGGCAACGACCTCCCGTCAGCCGTGACTGGCACGTGGAAAGTGTGTGGGGGGGTATTGATGGGTTTAGCACTATTCTTACTCTAATTTCTCGGGAGTTTATCTACTCTCAAGATATCAGGCACCAGCCATATGCTAATGACCCTGGAATCTCCAGCCCAATTTCCATCTGTCCCTCAAGCTCCAGACGTGCAGACGCAACTACCACGGTCGTCTCCACTAGAATCCCATGAACACCAAAGAGTCAAGAGATCCTGCCTAAGTTGCACCCTCAGAGGAGCTCCTCCACAGGCAGCCTGCTTAGTGCCCCTGCCAGGGACACCGAGGCTGGCTAATTCATAAAGAAAAGAGGCTCGTTTGGCCCACAGTTCTGCAGGCCACCCGAGAAGCATGGTGCCAGTGTCTGCTCAGCATCCAGTGAGGGTCTGAGCTGTTTCCATTCATGGCAGGAGGCACAGGGAGGCAGTGTGCAGAGACCATGTGGTGAGAGAGGAAGCAACGGGGCAAGGAGGGGCCAGGCTCTTTCTAACCACCGGCTCTCACGGAAACTAACGGTCAAGAACGCACTCACAGCAAGGACGGCACCAAACCATGCACGAGGGATCTGCCCCATGACCCACACACCTCCGGGAGGGATCAGAGTTCAACATGAGGTTGAGGGACAAACATGCAAACTGTAGCAACAGGCATTTATGTCAGAGAGATGGTGTCATACACCAAGTGCTCAAGATGCAAACTTTGGAACCATCCTTGACTGCCGATTCCTTCCTCCCACCTTCCCTTCACATCCAGGTAACCACTGAGTCTGGCCCGTCTCACTCCCAGAATAACTCTGATTCCTCCCGTTCTCCATGCCCAACCCTGGCCCAGTCACATGCAGCCGGATCAACACATCAGCCTCCTGCTGCTCCTCCACCTCCACTCCTGACACCTCCACCAATCCCCACATGGCAAATCGGAGTGGTCTTCCCAGACTGCAAATTTGATCACGTCTTTCCCTATATCCTCTCTCTCCCTCTCTCTCTCTCTCTCTCACACACACACACGCGTGCACACACACACACACACACACACACACACACACACACACGCTTCTTAAGACACTCCATTGCTCCCTACTGCTCTCAGGATAAAGTCCAAAACTGCAACATGGTTACGCCCACCTGCCTCTGCACATGCAGGGCCCTCACCTGCCCCTCTGTCTCCCCATCTCACCTTCCTCTCTTCCTCCCTCTCTTCCTCGGTTCCTGGCAGAGGCACTGGAGCCCCCTGCAGTCCCCAAGGAATCAATGTGCCCCACGGGCTCCCTGGGCACTGGTGGAACCATGTGGAAAGCGGCAGCTTCAGATGGGCTCAGCCTTCCCAGGACCTGAAGGATCCTGTTGTCCTAAGGAAGAAAAACACAGCAAAAAAAAAAGCAAACCCAGCTGGATGCAGTGGCTCAAACCTGTAATCCTAGCACTCTGGGAGGCTGAGGGGAGAGGATCGCTTGAGGCCAGGAGTTCAAGACTAGAATGGGCAACAAAGGGAGACCCCATCTCCACACAAAATAGAAAAATTAGCCAGATCGGTGTCGCATGCCTGCAGTCCCAGCTACCTGGGGGGAGGCTGAGGCAGGAGGATTGCTTGAGCCCAGGAGTGTGAGGCTGTGTGAGCTATGATGACGCCACTGCACTCTAGCCAGGGTGACAGAGTGAGACACCGTCTCAAAGAAAAAAATCAAATCCAAACTCCAAACTAATTGTCTCCAAACATTTTCCATCAACACCAAAGTTCGCACAAGGCCCTGAGAGAGCTCGGGGCATCTTTTCACACGGCCGCACGGGAGGTTTCCTCTTTGCTGCCGTAGTGATGTGATGTTACTCATCCCTCACAGTCCGCACTCAAAAGCACAGGCTCCCTGGCCAATGATCCCAGCGCCCTGAAAGCAACGTCCAGGATATCCTGTTTGGAGAAGGATGATATATATTATACACACACACATATTTTGTCTGATTTTTTTAAGTGCTGCCACATTGGGGAATGCCAAAGAACTGTACCACCACCACCTACATTCTTACAGACCTTGATTCCAGGCAATGTCATCTTTTCTTTCCCTTCCTAGAAGAACCAAGAGTCATACAGTTCAACGCTATAATCGCTGTTGAACACAACCCACATCCCATTCGTAGAGAAGACCATTCCACTTGTGGCTGGGGGTGCCCCCTTTTCAATCTTTCCTTCCACTCTGCAGATAGGGGTGCACTGCCTCATTCAGAATCATTGGGTTTTCCTTTAAGGAGCCCGGGAGAAACAGGGAAGTGTAGTGACATTGGCCGTCTCTGGCCTCCACCTTCTGGTTGACCACTGAACACAGATGGCAAATGGTGGGATGCCTGGTGTCCCTGTTCCCAATGCTGCCTCCAGTACTGGACTGGTCTTTTTAAAAATTGTCTGTCCCAAAGTGTCCCATGTGACATCAGGTGTGGACAGACCTTGGAGGCAGCATTTACCATCCACTGACCCCCAAAATACCCTCGTGAAAGTCTAGTCTAAGCAGCCCGTAGCCAAGTGTGACACGACGCTGAGCTGAATGTTCTCTTTCCTTGGAATTGGAGAGTAAGACCCAAGCTGAAGACGACGAGGGAGCAGCACCTGCCCCTAAAGAGACCTGCTTGCCCTGTGCCTGCCCTGCCGAGGCCCCATTCACCAGTCTCAGCCACAGAGTGTGGGTGTCACAGGACTTGAGCACTGGGCCACTTGCCAAGTCACTATCCTCCATCACGAAGCTCCAGTCACGTCCCTCTTTGCTGCTCCGTCTGTTCCTGGCCAGTTCTAAGACAAAGACCAAGAAGGTGGCTGGATGGTAGGAACTAGGCTTGGCTCACATTCCAGACCCTTGGCATCTCGTGGCCTTCTCTTAGGGGCCTCTACTTCTAAGATCCTCCCCTCTTCAGACTCCTCTGCGCAAGCTGCAGTCCGCCGTGAGAGTAGATTCAAGTGAGTGTCTCATTTGTCAGGGAGGTTAGTGCCCCAGCAGCAGTTCTCGGGAGCCTAAGCAAGAGCCTGTGATGGCAGCTAGGACTGTCAGCCACTAGGGTATTTTTCCATCTGTTCTAGCCCTTGAGACCCTGGCTGGACCCGCGGCAATGAGAGCAGTGCTTCTCTCCCTCCTGGAGGGGAGAGACGGCATCCTCCTCCTCCCCCGACTGTGGTAAGTTTGGCACCTAGAATAAGGTGAAAGCTTGGGTATTGTGCGGAACGTTCTCCATCTGACCCTCAAGATCCATTCTCCACGCTCTGGACACCACCAGGAGAATGACTTGTTCAGACCATGTGGACAGGTCCCTGGCCTGGCTGCTGCTGGCTGCGCTCAGCAGCGGGAAGCACTGGCCTCAGCCGAGGGATAGGGACGAGGCGAGGTGGGGTGTCTGTTTGCCCACAGAGCGAGGATTGGAGGTGGCAGCATTCCCAGGCACAGGTCCTCCTCTGTGCCTCTCTCCCTGCAGCTCAGCTCCCTCTCCAGGGCGTGGTGACCCCTCAGACCTGCGCACGGTAATGGGCCCCAGCCCCTTCCCACCCAAGGGTGGTGCCCTGGCAGCTTCTTTTAAGCCTGCTCACAACTTTGCGAATATCTCTTTGCCAAACCCTCTTCAGTTACCCTGCTTTGGCGCCACACCACCCTTTCCCATTGGAATCCTGGCTGATGAAGTAATTAATACTTTATGGACACAGATGAAGATTACCCCACATGAGATTCTAAGATGGATTGTTTCCATATCAGAGGGACAAAGAATTCAGGAAATCTGTAAAATGTGGTTGCATCACAGTCACTCAAATCATCACCACTAGCGGCACTGGAAAAACATAGACGGATGGCAAGATGCTGGCAGATCATTGCTTGGTGACACTGGCCATGGTGAACACAGGTCTGTGGTGTGGCACGGCTCTTCTGACAGCCCTAGAGACCATGCACAACGAAGGGACAAACTGAAGATCCTGAATGCCTAGCTCAGAACATGGGTGGAGGCCAGGCAGGGTGGCTGATGCCTGTAACCCCAGCATTCTGGAGGGCCGAGGTGGGAGGATCACTGGAGACCAGGAGTTCCAGACCAGCATGAGCAAGAGTGAGACCCCGTTTCTATAAAAAGTTAGCCAGGTGTGGTGGCTCACACCTGCAGTCCCAGGTACGCAGGAGGCTGAGGCAGGAGGATCATTTTGCCCAAGAGTTTGAGGTTACAGTGAGCAATGATAGTGCCACTGCTCTCCAGCCTGAGTGACAAAAAAAACAAAAAAAAAGCCTGGGTGTCTCAAAAAAAGAAGAAAGAATAAGAAGGAGTAGAAGAAGAAGAAGAAGAAGGAGACAGAGAAAGAGAAGAACAAAGAGAGCTCTGGGGGCATCAGCTGGCGAAGGATGAAACATAGAACCTGATCCGGGAGAGTTTAAGGACACGGGCAGACGCACCCAAGATGCGGGATTCAATGTGGGGCCTGAGCCCTTGGGAGTGGCCCCATCACCATGTTGGCCAGCAGAAGTCCGGACTGACAGTGGCTGGCAGTTATGGACTTTTCCAGCATTTAAAGAAAAGGGAAGTGAGGGCTCGGGAAGCTGGGAACGCCGGGGTCTATTCCGAGCCACATTCCCGGCCGTGCCTTAACACGCTCCCCAGGAGGGCCAGAGGACGCTCTCTGCCGGGGCCGTCAGAATTCCCTTAGTGAGACCCCGCCGGCACCCTGGGAAAGCTCCTTCTGGCTTTTTCCTGTCCATGCAAACGACAGTGCCAGAGGCTGCAGTGCACTTAGGCTCCCTGACCTTAACGGGAAAGTGCGGTCCCTCAGCAGTGGAAGCCAGGGGTCTCGAAGGCACAAGGGACACGATGAGCCTAACGGGCTTCAGGACTGGTGTGGACGTTGGGGGTCCGTGGCACTGGCTGGTGCTCACAGGGTCCCCGGGACTGCAGAAGGCACATGGACCATTAGGGCGCTGCTTGCCACATGTTGCAGGCACCCTGCTGCGCGGCCACAGGTCTGTGCTGTGAGTCTTCCTCCCATCCTTCCCCAAGGAGACCTGAGGTCACTTAGCAGGATGGGGAGAGGGCAATTTCCAGACCTTCCAGGGACTATTAGACACCGTTTCTGAGCTCACACCGACCACCGGAGTCTCAGGTCGCCTCTGCAGTGCGGGTCAGAGTGAGCTGGCGGAGGCCAGGTGGTAAATGGAGCAGTGGCCCCCGTCCGTCTTACAGTGGGCCCAGTGGGACTGAGGATCTGTCCTGCAGTGTGACAGTGACAGGCACATGAAGCAGAATAGTACATGGAATGGCAGGAAGGGCCAAGGGGGACCTGCCCCCCCCACAGTGTCAGATAGTGAATCCGGAGAAACATCTTCACCATGGGGGGACTGCAGACATCAGCGCCATCACCAAACACTTCAAAGAGGCAGGAGTGGTGACTCTGAGCACACTGACGTGTAACTCCTGTGCTTGGTACGCAGCTATGGCCCTAGAAAGTGCTTTTCCTTTCTCAGTTCCACCAGTGGAGCTGTTGTCCTCAGATGGCAGAGACAACGGAACGCTGCACCCCGGGCTTTTCATCAGAGCTATGTCAACTGTCCTGCTCTCTGTTGTGACATAGTCCACAAGGACTTGACGTCTTGATGTCTCACAGAACATCACCATATTTCACTGGTGACATTTTGCTAACTGGACTGGTGAACAGGAAGTAGCAAATAATTTAGATGCCTTAGTGAGACACATGCATTTCAGAGGGTGGGAGATAAATCCCGTGAGAGTGTAGGGTCATTCCATGCTGTGAAGTTTCTAGGGATCCAGGGGTCTGGCAGATGTCAGGAGTGAATGAAAATTGCTACATCTTGTGCTTCCTGCTACAAAGACAGAGACACAACATTTGTAGCCGTGGGTTGTAGAGGTAACATACAGCACACCTGAGTATGCTGCTTTGGCCCACTGAAGCGGCCAGTTATGTGGGCACCAGATCAAAAAATTCTCTGATTGTGCCACAAGCTGCTCTGCCTCACAAAGTCTGTGCACAAGTAGACCCAGAGGCAGCGGAAGCACTTTGTGTCACCTGTCTGAAGCACTGTCTGCAGCCTCGTCAGGATGCTGACAGACTTACACCACGACCCCTGGAGTGTGGGTGTGAGGCCTCTTTTGCTGACATTTGAAAAGCAGCTTGTCACTTGCTGCTAGGCTTGCTGTGACTACAGACGCTGAATCCCTCTGTGGTCACAGGACACCAAGGGACTACGTGACCAGAACTACCTCTTGTGAACTGACCATTATCGCATCTACAAAATCAGGCACAAGTAAATTGTACACGCAGTATGTTAATTAATTTTATATGTCAATTTGGCTGGGCCACGGTGCCGAGATACTTGGTCAAACATTATTCCAGATGTTTCTGTGAAGGTGTTTTTAGATGAGAATTATATTTAAATCAGTGGGTTTGAGTGAAACCCACAGCCTGCTGTAATCTGGGTGGGCCTCATCCAATCAGGCGAAGGCCTGAACAGAGCAGATGGCTGACCTTGCCCGCGCAAGGAAGGGTCGGCCAGAGTCTGCCTTGCCACGCAAACCTCTGCTCATCGCTGAGTCTGCTGACTCACTCCAGCAGACACAGGACTTGCCAAGCCTCCACAACCGTGCAAGCTAATTACTTAAAGCAAGTCTTGCTATGTGCGTGCTCCTCCTCTCCTGTTCTCTGGAGAACCCCGACCAGCACTGGCGAGAGCCCAGTTCATGGAACCTACTCCCAGGCTCGCCGCCTCGCCCACGGCTCTCGCCTTTTGGCATCATGGGGATCCCCTTGTGACTAATTAAGAAGGAGAAAAACTCAGGCCTGGTGTAAGGACACACAAGCACAGCATCACACACACAAAAATCCACATTGTATATGACACAAAGGAAAGGAAGAGCTATTAGATTCCTTAAATGTAAATATATATTAAATGTATTTGCTAAATATATTTAAATATACATATTATAAATGCTATATATATCTGTCTATGTATAAATAGGTAAATATAAATATTTGAATGGTGTCTTATGTGTTGTCACTGATGACTGCAAAAATATTCCCTCCAGTTACCCCAGGTTTGTCATGTAAATGTGATCATTTTCCATTTGCCATGTCACAAAAAAGTCAGGAAACACTGCCTCTGACACCTGCCACACCTGTGACACATTAGCACAAGCCACAGCCAGGCATTAAACACTGAATGGAACATGAATTAAAGACTTCCCTGGCATAGCCACCACTCTCGATAACCGCTGCCCTCATAATAGCAGAAATAATTTCCCATGGGACTGAAGCAGTGGCACACATACACACACACACACACACACACACACACACACACACACACAGGCGCGCGCGCGTGCGCTAATCAGAGGTTACCCTGGTAAAAGAGTATAAATGGACCCCAGAAGAAGGTGGTTGATTATGAGGAGTAAAAGGAAGAAAATAACCAGTAAATTGTTCCAGTAAAATTCTAACTCAGAGATCTGGCATGTCACAGGGACTGTGTTACTTAGCCACAATCTAAACAGACATGTCCGAGGTGGAAATACCTGAGGCTCCTAGATGCTTCTAGACCTGCTAATGGAACGAGTAAGGTTAGTAAAGGAAAGTGGAAATTAATGGCAATGTGAATGAACCAGACACAAAACAGTCACTGTGTGATTGCAAGAATGAAAACGAGCAAAATTACTCTCTGGCGTTAGCAGTCAGGACGCTGGTTAGCCTAGCTGGGTGGGGTAAGGGGGCCGAGAGGGGTTTCTGGTTGTCAATAAGATGATATTGCATAACCTGAATGTTGGTCACGCAGGCATTTTCTGTTTGTGAAAATGTATCAAGTTGTGTACTCACGTG
This sequence comes from Lemur catta, assembly GCF_020740605.2. Taxonomy (NCBI): domain Eukaryota; kingdom Metazoa; phylum Chordata; class Mammalia; order Primates; family Lemuridae; genus Lemur; species Lemur catta. The sequence goes on along the minus strand of NC_059128.1, from coordinate 122,128,430 downwards.
TACTTTTATACATGTTTATTATGCCTCAGTGGGAAAGTTTTAAATGAAATGGCAGAGAGCTCATACCAATACAAAGAAACTTGATAGTTAGGCACAGATATAGACAACCAAAAACAAAAAGAAAACTCCAGGGCCCTGGCCGACCATAAGCTGAATAGGAAATAACAGGCCAGTGTTATCAGAAGCAAAGAAGCAAAGAAAGAAAGTGCGCTGATATCTGAGCTATAACAAAGGATACTTGTGTGACTTGCAGAAATTGAAAAGTAATTCTTCAATGATACAATGTAGTGACTCGAGCACTGATTAGAATAGTGGGTGATTTTGACTAACAACCTTTAAAAAGGAAACTTAAAACTCAGAGAAGAGCAATAGAGATGATTAAAGAGATAGAAAATAGGCCCTTAAAAAAACATTAAAAGTAACATTTTTAAAAAAAATGGGTGTTGGTCCTCTTATCTTGATAAACGGTGAAATGATTACCCTACCCTTTCCTCAAATTCTTCGCTCCTTTTCCCTCTTCTTTACTGGAAAGTAGACTTTTCCGAGCCAAATGAGCCAGCTGATGTTAATCCACTGAGCAGCTAGGTAATTGTCATTCCAAAAGAGAAAGGCTGTTTGGTCATTCAAAAGCACTAGCCAAAATAATTGGGATTGCTTAGCTTAAAGAAGAAAACACGTGATTGACCTTAAAATAGCTGAAGGTTTTTGAGAAGGGAGTTTATCAGTCATTCCTCACCTCGGACAACTGAAGGTAAGTAATCTTAATATAAAACAGACTTCGATCCAGCAATCCCATTATTGGGCATCTACCCAGAAGAACAAAAGTCATTCTATAAAAAAGACACCTGCACCCGAATGTTTATAGCAGCACAATTCACAATTGCAAAGATGGAATTGGAATTCAACCCAAATGGAAACAACCATTTGGAAACAACCCATTGGAAACAACCCAAATGCCCATCAATTCATGAATGGATTAGTAAATTGTGGTATATGTATACCATGGAGTATTACTCAGCTATAAGAAATAACAGTCAGGCCGGGCGTGGTGGCTCACGCCTGTAATCCTAGCTCTGGGAGGCCGAGGCGGGTGGATTGCTCAAGGTCAGGAGTTCGAGACCAGCCTGAGCAAGAGTGAGACCCCGTCTCTACTAAAAATAGAAAGAAATTATCTGGCCAACTAAAAATATATATACAAAAAAATTAGCCGGGCATGGTGGCTCATGCCTGTAGTCCCAGCTACTCAGGAGGCTGAGGCAGTAGGATCGCTTAAGCCCAGGAGTCTGAGGTTGCTGTGAGCTAGGCTGATGCCACGGCACTCACTCTAGCCCGGGCAACAAAGTGAGACTCTGTCTCAAAAAAAAAAAAAAGAAAGAAATAACAGTGATACGACATCTCTTTGGTTCTCCTGGAGAGAGTTGGAATGCATTATATTAAGTGAAGTATCCCAAGAATAGAAAAACAAGCATCACATGTACTCACCAGAAAATTGGTTTCCCTGATCATCACCTAAATGCACATTTGGGAATGATACCAATTGGATATCAGACTGAGACGGGGGGTGGGGGGAGGGGATGGGTGTATGCCTACATGATGAGTGCGTTGCGCACTGTCTGGGGAATGGCCATGTTTGAAGGTGCTGACTCGGGGAGGTGGGGAGTGGGGGGAGGGGATGGAGGTATGACTGCATGGTGAGTACCAGGCGCACTGTCTGGGGAATGGACACGCTTGAGGCTCTGACTCAGGGGGATGGGCGGGACATGGGCAATATATATAACCTGAGCTTTTGTACCCCCATAATAAGCTGAAATAAAATATATATATATAAAACAGACTTCAGCCAGATACCAGACAGACTGGATAAATGAGGGCACCGTGAGGCCAGGGGACACTCAAGAGGAGAACTGGGATATTTTAGGTTCTCTCTAACATCATCATTTTTATTCTCTCCTGAGTAATGAGTTCGATGTTATTTGTAACCACAATTGCTTAAGTTTGCGATGCCTTCGCGTTCCCCTCCAGGGGCGCTTCTCCACGCGTTTGCCTCTGCTCGGAGTCCTGCTTTCCAATCCGCGCTCAAAGGATGCCTCCGGCAGGCTCTGACCTGCAGCCCCTCTGTCCCCAGGTGGGGAGGGGTACGCTCGCTGCCAGCTGTCACCAGTCACCATGGTGACCTCACAGCCGGCAGCTGCTCTCACCACCGTGGAGAAGGTGTCTGAACGGCACCTGGGCAGGGCAGCTGAGGGGGCAGTCGCAGATGAGGCCTGTGGCCCGGGCAAGCCCTGGCCACTTGCTGGGCGAGCCAGTCGCCTGGGGCTCCCAGCAGAGTTGAGGGCTCACTCTGGAGCAGGCTTTGCCAGGCTGAGCGACGTCTCCAGCTGCGAACATGCTCCTCTGCCCACGTTGCCTTCCCTGGGCAAGTCTCAGCAGCCCGGGAAAGAGGCCACACTCGGAGGCCATGTTTTCAAGTGCAAACTGAGTGACATGGACCTGTAGCTGTAGCCCAAGACTCCCTCTCCTCCTCCACCTGGTGTTTGGTCCATTTTGTAGCTGTTGCTGGCAGGAGACCTTCCGGACCCTCCAGACCGGAACCTGGAAGTGGCGCCTGCCTTTTGTCCCAAGAACCTGCTGCCCCTTGAGCAGCCCTTGTCCACAACAGCCCCGCGCACTCCAGCCCCTGGACCCCAAGCTGTGGGGCCAGCACCCCCTGCCTGGCACCTGGTGCCTGGCACACGCGGAGCAGGGCCTGGCCAGCGGCCACAGGAGCCCAACAGCTGGCAGGCCACCCTCGCCGGCCGGGCTCCGGGGAGGAGGGGAGGCCGGGGCCGGCAGGGGCTCTTGGTGGGGAGTCTCCAGCAGGACATCTGCTTCCCTGGCAGAGATCTGAAGGGCAGATGCAGGGGACGGGGCAGGGGTGGCAGGGCAGCCCCCCCCCAGCCCTTGCCAGGCACTGGCCCCCACTCTTGGAGGTGGCCGTGGCCTGTCCCTTTCAACGCCTGTCTCCTCTCCCCTCCCCCCGTCAGCTGGCGTCTCAGGAAGGAGAAGTATGACAAGCAAACTGCCACTGAAAAACAAAGCCGTCTGCTGGCTGCTGTCCAGCCCTGCGGCTGCCGGGACCCCACTTGGGGCCTGCAGGCCCTTCCCTGGGCCCCGGCAAGGTGGGGACAGGACACCTCCCTGCTTCTGCGGCCTTATCTGATGCCCCTGTCAGATGCCAGGAGGATTGATGGCTAAAGCACTGGAGGCCAAGCGCCGGCCTCAGGGAGGGACAGATGAGCCAAGGGACACGTCTTCTCACTAAATCACAAGTCTGCAGCCTCCTCGGTGGCTTGCGAGGAAGCAGCCCCTCTGCCCCATCTACTCTGCTCTTCTCTTGGCCGATGCTCCTGGATGCTGGGGTCTCCGATCCTAGGAGCTGGGGGATCGGTGCTGGGGTAACAGCTACCTCAAGGACCCAAAGGCATTTCTAGGAGCCTGTTAGAAGCGAGAAAGAAATGCTCGTCACTGTCTGATTAGCACAAGGACTCATGGGACCCGTGTCTACAAGAAAGTACTGTCCTGCTGGCAGGAGTACTGCACGGATGCTCCTTTGTGGGAGTCCCCAGGTCAGAGCACAGCAGCAGGGAGACAAGTTGGTCCCCCTCCATTCACAAGCTCCTGACTCCACTGCCCACCCGGGAGTCTGGGGGGACATAGCTGACCCGAGGACGCCTGCTGTTCACCCTTGTCATCATCCGCACCAGAGCAAATGGAACATGTATTTTTAATGAGCTGGGCAAACCCCATGCTTTTCATAGGGGGAAAGGGAGAGACGCTTAGCTAGATGCACCAGGTGGCTCTGCTCCCCCAGAAGTCCACTTTGGAGGAGAAAGTGAGAGATGATCTGTGCCCCCCAACCCTGGCCAGTTCTCACCTGGACCTCTTAGCCCTCCTGGGACATTGTGCCCCAAGTCCCTGGAAGCAAAGGTAATGACATCACACCCGAAGCACCATGTGGCCCTGGAAAGAACACTATTCTGGGTGCCAGGAGATCCGGGTGCCACATGGTGTCCTCCGGTATGTTGCTTAACGTCTTGGAACTTCTTTTTCCCTGAAAAATAACAATAAGCCCTGCCCTGCCTGCCTCATGGGACGGCTGTGAAGAATAAGCGGGCTAAAACTCGGAGAGAGCTTTGGAAAACCCAGACTTCCTTCCACGCGGTGGTGGTGGGTGCTCAGGCGCTGTGCACAGCAGAGGCAACATCGCCCACCTCGCCCTTCAGCCGCCGGTCCCTGCCTCTTCTCCACGCTGCCCTGTGTGTCCCTGCTACGCTATGAAATGTGTCCCCCAAAATTCATGTTGAAGTCCCAACGCCCAGGACCTCATATTTGGGGATAGGGCCCGAAAAGTGCACTTTGATTAAGGTTAAAGGAGGCAGCAGGGTGGGCCCTGACCCTATCCGTCTGCCGTCCTCATGAGAAGAGACCAGGACACAGACGCACACGGAAGGAAGAACCTGTGGAAACATCGCAAGCCAAGGAGAGAGGCCTCAGAAGCAGCTAACCCCACCACAGCTTGGACGTGGACTTGCGGCACCAGAGGACATACGTCCCTTTGCTAAGCCACCGCCTGTGGCGCTGAGTCATGGCAGCCCCAGCGAGCGGACACAGCCCTGCCTGTCTGCTCCCCTTTGCCTGATTCTCAGGGGTGTCCTTCAGCTGCCCCATCGGGGACAGCATTCCCCACCCGACAAGGCAGGGGACAGGGGACAAAGCTGTCCCCTTCGAGGGGTGGCTCCAGCATGCTGCTAAGACAGTCGGGAGAGTGTGGTCCCTGCCGGTGTGGAACCTATGCTGCAGGCAGGTTCCAAACGTGCGTCCTTGTATAGCTGTCAGTATCCCCTGGGGACACTGACAAAAATACCAACTCCCAAGCTGCCTGCAGGGACTCCACATCGATAGGTGGGAGGCGGCCAACGCTGTTGGCACCCAGGGACCTGAAGCAAGGCCAGGCTCGGGAGTGCTGACCAGCCTGCCCTGTGTGAGGACGTCACCGGCAGTTTAGGCCAGGCCTGGCATGTGGGTGGTGGCAGTAATTGGGTCACCCGCGCAGCTCCTCAGAGGACAGCCTGTGCACACCGACGCCACCAGTCAGTGGAGAGGTCCTCTGAGAAGGTCCTTTGTGGCGTCTGCCGAGCCACGGGCTTCATTGTCTCCTACCTTGTCTATTAAATGCAGCCCAACGAAAAGTGATCTCTGCTCAGAGCCACAAGCACAGGACACTGGAGCTGGAAGGCACCGTGACGGTCGTCGGGCTCAAGGCACTCTGTTTGCTGTAGGGAGACTGCGAGTGACAGCAGCTTGACCCTGCTGAGCCAGACCGGCCCACGTGTCATTCCTGCATTCTCCAGTGCTCTCGTAAACACCATTCTGGTCCCCGCATGCGACCCCGAAAGAAAAGACAGACTCCGGTAAGTCCCCCCGCCCCCGGGGCCCTGCCTGCCGAGCACCTGGTGCTCATTGTCTTGGTCCATCCTCTCAGTAACCGGCCACATTCGTCCTCACTGTCCGCATTTTACGTGCGAGGCCTGCCCAGAGTCACACAGACAGTAAAGGTGGCGTCAGGACTCCAGCTGGGTCTGACTCCAAGTCCCAGGCAGCCCATGATCTGGGGATGAGAAGCCTGTACTTTGTCACTGTGGTGAAAAGCGGAAAGGGCACAGGGACTCTGCTGCCGGGCTGGCATCCCGGGAACGTCTGCATCCGCTCTGCGGCCTGGGCAGGGCCCTCCGGCTTCGCGGCTGCGCGCATGGGCCAGCACGAGGGCACAGCTTTGCCAGCAGCCCATGGGTCTCTCCCGCAGCTCTCCGATGACACTCCTGCTGGGTGCCAGGGACCAGGGCAGCCCTAGCAAGGAGGGGACAGCTCCTGCCCTGGCGCCTTGGCTTTCTCTGGTCACCTGAGACGTGGCCATTTCACCCCAGGCATAGCACACTGACATCTCTGATTTGTCTCCTGCTGTCCCTGGACCTGCAGGAAGGCACCGTGCTGGAGTCCCCATGTGTGATACAGGAGTGGGGGTGGGAGAGGCAGAGGGATCCCCCACACCCCCACCTTCTAGAACATCCCTTTTTAGCTTGCGGGTCTTTGCAACATGACTCTCTTGATCTCTCCTCCAACAACTCTCCTGCCCCCGGAGCCTCTGTCCTAGCAGAAGATTCCAGCTCCTTCCACGACATCAGATAAACTGTGGGGCTTCATTCATTCGTTCAGCAAATATTTGTTAAGTTCATGGTGTGTGCCAGGCACAGGGAATGAAAGAAACCAAGCAAACAACAACGCACACATCCCTGCCCTCATGGAGCTGCCATTCTAGCTGGGGGCAGCAGGTGAATAAGTAATTGAGCGCAAAGTAAGTTAGTGATAATGCCAGGGAGAAGAAGAAAGCAGAGAAGAGAGACAAGAAGCATCAGGGGTGGTCGAAATTTCACATAAGGGGGCCAGGGACAGTCTTGCTGAAGTTACTTTTGAGTAAAAACATGAAAAAGTGAAGATGTCTGGGAGGAAGCATTGTAGGCAGAGAGAAGAGAATGTGCAAAGGCCCTGTGGCAAGAGCAGAGGGAGGCAGAGGAGGTGAGGTCAGGCAGGTTGGCTGGAAGGGTGGGAGACAGGTCACGCAGAGGCCATCAGGAGGATTTGGCAGAGGAACGCCAGGGCCTGGCATCTGGCAGGATGACCGGCTGCTGGCCTGGGCACATGCTGAAGGCAGGCGAGTGCGGACACAGATGGAGCAGCCAGGAGGCTGCAGCCACCCTGGGGAGGTTTGTTGGTGGCTGGCCACAGCCGTGGAGGTGACAAAAAGTGGTTGAAAATCGATGTAGAAGGCAGCATGGACATCACCTGTTGACTGACTGGAAGAATGTGACCTGTCTGTGCCATTGCCACCCCAGCAATCACAGACACACATGGCATCGCCCCAGTCCCCGCACTCCCCACCCTCCTGGCAGACTCTAACCTTCTAGAACTTTCCTGACTCCTTCTCAGTTCCCAGAGCTTCTCTGTCCTGTCCCAGGAAGTCAGATCCTACTCTGACAATTAGCAGCAGGATAGCCTTGGGTGACTTATTGTACCTCCTCTATCTGCCCCCCTTATCTGCAAAATGGGAATAACGACTCTCCAGGGTGCCCTGAGAGCCTCGCGCTGGACCTGATCTCTCTGCAGCTTCCTGCCGTCCAGGGCTGTTTCCTTATATTTTTGACTCCGGCCCTTTGCACTGTGCCCTGCAGACACCTGCTATAAGGGACTGGGGGCTTGGGGCTGGTCTGCCTGTGCTTGGGCTCCGCTGGCCTCTCACCAAGAGCTGCTGGGCTGTGGGCTCAGAGTCATCAGGTTTGAATCCTGCACTACCCCTCCTGAGCTGTGTGGCCTCGGGCAAGTTACTCAACCTCTCTGAGCCTCCAGTTCCTCTTCCATGAACTGGAGTGCTATTAATACCCACTGCTTGGAGCCACTGTGAGAGAAAATGAAACTACATATGCGAAGCACTAAGCCTGAATCTGCCTCCTGCTAATCTCCAAATGCTGCATCGTCGAATGATGTGTGGATCATTCCAGTGAGTTTCACGCCGGCTAGCAGGCCTTTCCACCCTTACTCTGTAAATGAAATTCAGGTGAGAGTGAAAAATACCCCATCCCCTTTATTGCCAAAACCAAAGTAAATAGGTTTGTGTCTCTGACTTTGCTCAGGGTTCCCAGCCGTCTGGCAGAAAACAGCTACTCTTCAGGTAGCTAATGTCTTCCCGTGGAAAAGCGGGGTGTCCCAGGGACCCCATTTTATAACTCCCCACAGTTTGGCTAAAGGAGTTGCCTTTTGGAGTCTGCAACAAACTGCACAGATGTATGTGGACTCTGCAGGCCTGGGCTTGCTGCAGCACTGGCCGCCTGCCCCTTCCAGGAGCAGGTGAAGCTGGGCCCAGCCTGGCCCAGCGGGGTATTCACGAGTCTGTGAGCCAAGAGCTGCCTGAGGGCTGTCTGGGTGGGTGCCAGGGGCAGGGAGACACAATGGAAAACAAGCGCTGGGGCCATTTTCTTTTCTGAAAAGATCTCCATTTCCACACTAATTGCAATTACTGGGCTGCCTGGGTTTCAGACTCAGCCTTGTTTACCGGGCGGCTGGAAGTCGCTGCTGGCAGTCTTCCTCCACCTTCTTTTTCTTGGCCAGACGTGGCCAGTCCTAAACTGACAGGGAAAAACACAGCTCTCCAAATTATGCTGGTGTCTTGTCTAGGGTTATTGTGGAGCTTGGGACAAATCCCAAACTGGCTTCAGCTGCTGGGGATGTCAACCTGAACTAGCTGCCATTGACCTTCCTACCTCACCTTCACTCGGATGTGCTGGCTGCAGGTGAATTCCTTTGCCCTCCAACCTCTCCAGGTAGCTCCACAAACCAAGAACCACATGAGGGCCAGGGCGAGGCTGGGTTTGCTGGGTAGCCAGACCCCACAGGGACTGGATGCACGTTCTCATCTGAAAGGCCCTTTCTTCTAGCACTTAATGAGGCAACAGAGTTAAGGGCTGGACTGTGGGACTGACCAGATGTGAATGGAGAATGGGGAGTTTGCAGGATGGAGGGGAGTTCGAGGGAATGAAAAGAAGGTATTCTGTGCAGAGAGAGCACAACTGTGGTAACAACACAGCACGTCTGCAGATAGATGGGTTCCATTCGAGCTGGGATCCACGCCTCAGATTGGACAGGCAGAGGGGTTGGGAATTTGTACGTTAGTGTGAAACCAGGAATTATCCTAGGTTTTGAGCATAGAAGTAACGATGAAAGCACATTTTTTTTCCCAAGGGTGGCAATGGGAGGAGGTTTAGTGTACTTAAAGACTCACAAACCTTATCTGAAAGAAAGAGAGTCCTCAGGTATACATTCCTGTCCTTCCATACCACTTCATACCTCCTCAGCTCCTACTCTGACTTTCTGTGATTTTTTTTTTTTTTTTTGAGACAGGGTCTTGCTCTGTCGCCCAAGCTGGAGTGTAGTGGCACGATCACAGCTCACTGCAGCCTCGAACTCCTGCCTCAGCCTCCCCAGTAGCTGGGACTACAGGCTCGAATCACCACACCCAGCTACTTCCATGAAATTTACATTGCAAAATGGATGTATTTCAAATGGGTCTGTTTTCTACTTGTTGTAATCCATAATTGGTCTGTGTGATGACAACTAAAAAAAAAAAATTCCGATTAAAATTATGAGGGAAAACAAGCCTAGAATGCAAAGGATGCAGACCAACTCATTTCATGTGAGCGTTACTTCTTAAGCCCAGAAACAGGTCCTAGGTGACAAGAATTTTGTTCACTTAAATAAAAGACTCACCTCTACAATGTAGTAAAAGTGTTAATTTTTATTTTCAGCTTTTATTCTCTCTCCATTGGCAGAAGATGGGACGGCGGAAAATGGCATTTAAGTGCTGGCTGCTGGGTTTTGTCATGAGAACAAGGCACCAGGATTGTGAAGTCTGTGAAGGATCTTGGGAATGTGTATTGCCTTGACCTTTAGAGACGGCTGCACCCTGATTGGCTGAGCTGCGCTGCCCTCTCCCAGGGGGTCATAGGGTCATAGATACAGAAGGAATGGAAGGGCAGGTAATCAAGGCCGCTGCAGCGCCAGGAGCTGGGGAGGGGGCGGGGGGATGCTCTAGGCGATGGGGGGCTGTGCATCGGGCGAGGGACTCTAGGCGGGGGACTCCAGGCGGGGGGTGCTCCAGGCGGGGGACTCCAGGCGGGGGGTGCTCCAGGCGGGGGACTCCAGGCGGGGGTGCTCCAGGCGGGGGACTCCAGGCGGGGGTGATCCAGGCGGGGGACTCCAGGCGGGGGTGCTCCAGGCGGGGGACTCCAGGCGGGGGTGCTCCAGGCGGGGGACTCCAGGCGGGGGTGATCCAGGCGGGGGACTCCAGGCGGGGGGTGCTCTAGGCGGGGGTGATCTAGGCGGGGGTGCTCTAGGTGGGGGTGCTCCAGGCGGTGGGGTGCTGGGCATCGGGCGGGGGGGCGCTGGGTATGAGGCCGGGCTCCGGGGAAGGAAGCCCCTCCCTCCAGGCAGAGCTCGCGTCGGGGCGGACTTAAGGCGCGGGTGGCACGCACGTCCGTGGCTGCTCAGGTGGGCGGTGATGAGGGTCCTCACCCTGGGAACCGCGTTTCTGCTCCGCCAGGGGCCAGACGGGCGCCGCGGGGCTCATCCCTCCAGGCCTCCCTCCGGGGGCAGGGGCCAGCGGCCAGATGGGAATCTGGAGACTGAGGCATGTGCGTGCACATCCTGCCGCGGCCGGGAAGCCTCGCACGGAGCACGCGCGCGCTGCGGGGCAGCTCGGGTCCGGTGACAAGTCACAGCGAAGCCCCGGCGGGGCCACTGCGGCTCTGTCTCCCCAGGGCAGCGGGGCAGCTGGGTGGCCGCTGGGGTCCGTAACCATGGCTACTGCCCCGCCCCGCCCCGCCCCCGCGGCTCGCCCCGCCCCCCGCGCTCCCCATTGGCCGCCGGCCCCCGAAGCCACCAATCACCGGCCGCGTCCCCTCTCATAGGGTGGAGCGACGCCCCCTGGCCGAAGCCTAGCTCGGCAGGCCGAAGCCCAGCGGCCGGCTCCATCGAGGTCGGCGGGGCTGCGACCCGAGACGCGGAGCGCGGACGGCGTCCCCTGTCGCACACACCTCGAGGAGCACTGCAAAGGCGCGGCGTCCCCAATAACCGGCCCTCGGCAGGTTCCACCTAGACTCTAGTTCGGGCCCATCTGGACTCAGTTCTGTGTCGCCTCCCGTCGGGGCTGTCACCTCCCGTCGGGGCGTCACCTCCGATCCAGAGCTGTCACCTCCTGTCCCGTCCCGCTGCCCCGCACGGCACCGCACCCGAGTTGGCTGCGACTTCGCATTTTCTTCGCCTCTGCGCGGAGGGAACAGCTGTCCCGCCCCTATGCGGCGGGAAACTCAGTAGGTGTTTGCTCCGCAGGCGAGACGAGCCTCCTGTCCAGCCTGGGGCGGTGGCTCTGCGACAGGGACCAACGTGTGTCAGCGGTGGGAGCCAGCGGGCCGCGAACACCCGCCCCCCAGCTGTATGGCCGGGTCAGGCCCGGATGCGGGGACGCGGGGACCTGAGCAGGCCCGGCTGTCGGGCCGGTGGGATTTGCTACATCCTGGACAGCCTGGCCACTTGCCTCGGGACCCCACTTCGCTGTGTCCCCCTTCCTCTTCCTCCTCCTCCTCTCACAACGCCCGACAATAACTGGCAACTGCTAATCCGGCCGTGGGGGCCTCCGGGCGGGCTTGCTGATCCTGGCCCCTGGCGCCGCCGCCGTCCCAGCGCCCGAGGACTCCGGTGCTCTGCGCCTGCAGCCTCCGCTTCGAAGGGCTCACACTGATGTCACGAGCTTTCAAAGCCTTAAGGAGCAGCGATGGAACATTAATCAGGTCAGCGGCTTCGTGACCGAAGGCTGGATTCTCTTACTTCGCAAATGACCTACCCGCAAAGCGCCGAACCTGCTGGATTTGGTATCTGTAAAGTCCTGCCGCCATCCAAGGAAGCATTTCCTCACTTGACCAAACCCACCTCACTCCCTTTACCTGCTTCCTGGACAGCACCCTCTCCGCCAGCATCAGGCGCTGACCAAACTCCTGCGGTAGCGTCAGGCAGTCCGGGCACCGTGGAGTCCCGCACGCAGCTCACAGAGCGGTCCGCGTGGAGTCCCGCACGCAGCTCACAGAGCGGGCGCCGCGGAGTCCCGCACGCCGTGGAGTCCCGCACCCGCACCCAGCTCACAGAGCGGGCGCCTCAGGCAGCTTCCGGGCGGTTGTGGAGGCAGAGTGCCTGCGTTTAAGGACAACTGAGACGAGCCCATCTGAAAGTTTCCTGCACGCCCACCAGCCTGTGGGTACAAATGAGACCACATCAATATGAATGCCCAGGTTTTGACAACTCAGAGCCCCCACCAAGAAAACTGCAAGACCTTGAGTATCTCCCACCCTGTGGGGGCTCAGGGTCTCTGTCACATGTGCTCAGAGTCCCCCTTTGTTCTTTCTCTGCAGCCGCCTGTGGTCCAAGGCCTGAAAAGCCACTTACAACTGTCACTTCCCCATGGCCACTGATGCTTCTGCCCGGCATCAGAGCCCTGCCGTTATCTGGGGATGTTTCTTGGGAATCCCAGAGCTGCAAACGCTCTGAAGGGTCCAAGTGTGGCACTGCCCTGCAGGCTCACTGCAGTGGGCACAGTGGGATGCATCCAGCTGTCAACAGCCCAGACCTAGTTCCCACCCCCTGGGGACGCCAGCTATTCCCTCTGTTCAGCTGTTAATATTACATCAGTCCTGATGAGAAAGAGAAGAAGACAAAAAGGTTAAAATGCATTTAATACGTTTCCTTCCACCCTACAGAGCAAAGTCCAAAACGTTTTTCTCCCGTGTTCAGAGCAGAGCTCTCTCCACCATTAACTGGTACCGGCTCACTCGTTAGCAAATACTTTGAGCGCCTCCTACGTGCCGGCACCAGGGAGGCGACAGCAAACGAGACAGACAAGATGCGATCCATGTTCCATGGAGCGTCCAGGCTCCGGGCGTGGTGAGAGCTGCGGATGAAGGTGGCAACAGTGCAAAGCGTTCAGGTTGGACAGTAAAGGAACAGAAAGGAGGATGGGGCCACTGGACAAAGTGCTCAGAGGTGGCAGGAGGTAAGTAGGGCGATAGGAGGTGAGTTGGAGAGGGAGGCAGGGCCGGATCTCCCAGAACTTCCTAATCGAATGAAAGGAGTTGGAATTTTAAGTACGACGAAAAACCGTTACCGGGTTTCAATCAGGAGACAGGCACGATCAGATGGACATTCGCAGCCGCCATTCTGGCTGCTGTGTGGCTAATGGACATAGCGTTATCTGCAGGGGCCTTCCATTCAGTTGTGTTAAGTAGACATCTCACTTCTGGACTTGAATTTGCCCAGGAGGGGACATTGATATTGGTTATTCCACCCAGTCTAGCTTGGGGCATAATTGATTTTGGGCCTTTGGGTTTACATATCAGTCTCTTATGACCTCATTAAAATGAATCAGTCACCCAGAACCCTCTGGGCAAGCAAATAAAATTGAGTTTCTAATCTACCAAACTGTGAACAAGATTCGGCCCAGATTCCTGCTCACCTGTGAGGTCCTATGAACAGTGGGTCAGAGCCCGCTCAAACCTCTCTGAGCTGCAGCCAGCCATAGCCATTAAATTGTTTTCGGGTTTGTTGAATGAATAAATGGATGAATGAATGAACCAATGAAAAAGCAGATGACTGGCTGGTTGGGTAGATGGACAGAAGGATGGAAAGAACCATTATATATTTTGAGAGAGAGAGAGAGAGAGAAAAAAAAAGGTTGGAGATAGATAGGGAAAGATCCCAGGGGAGAGGAAGTAGAAGATCAAGAATACCAGTGAGGCCGGGCACGGTGGCTGCACCTGTATTCTTAGCACCGTGGGAGGCCGAGGTGGGAGGATCGCTTGAGTTTAGGAGTTTGAGACCAGCCTGAGCAAGAGCGAGACCCCATCTCTACTAAAAATAGAAAAACTACCCAGGCATTGTGGCGCGCACCTGTAGTCCCAGCTACTTGGGAGGCTGAGGCAGGAGGATCACTTGAGCCCAGGAGTTGGAGGTTGCTGTGAGCTAGGCTGACGCCATGGCACTCTAGCCCAGGAGACAGAGCAAGACTGTCTCAAAAACAAAAAACAAAAAGAACATCAGTGAGGAGTTGTAGTTGACCTTTCTTTCCTCTTAAGCCACTGCTGCTCATCCCGGGAGGCCCCCTGAATCAGCTGTCCAGACTCTGTGGTAGCCTGGAGACCTATATAAATGACCTGAAGTGAGGGGTCACCATTGCCCCAGGTCCTTTGCTCCTGGAGGGCAGATCCAGTCACCCTCTCTTCAGACTCCACAGTTGCATTCACCCCCCTCTGAGCCTACACCTCCCCAATGTTCTCCAGCCACGGGCAGGCTCAGGAGGCCCCAACAGGCAAGAATGGGGCTGTGGAGTGGCTAAGATACCAGGTGAGGCCAGAGGTCCCTGTGGGACCAGAGAGGAAGGTAGAAGCAGATCGCCCTGCTGCTCCCACCTCTGAGCCCCGAGGCCCCACCCTGCACAGAGATGGGCCTGTCTGCTGCCAGCATGGTGGGGGCCCGTCTCACCAAGTCATCGTCCCCTACTCCCAACCTGCTCCTGGAGCAAGGACTCCAAGGGCAATGTGCAAATGCGACCTGCAAGGTTAGCACCTTCAACCAGGAGCCACTTTTAATACTTGGGTCTGCATTCTTGTGTCCCATCAGCTGATTATTTCGCAGGGCTCTGACCGGTGGGCTTCCAGACAGAGAAAAAGCTTTGCAAGGGAGCCATGTACCTCTCAGAGGTCCAGAAATGGAGAATAAAATGCCACCATTTTGCTGAGTCCCCTCTGCTTGGGAAATTTGGCTTTTCTGATTCTGGTGCGAAGCTGCACACTGCTGTCTTAGCAAAAGGCCAAGAAAGCCGGGAACAGAGCTGGACGCAGGGCCTGGGAGCATTCTGCAGGGTTTGCTTTGTTCTCATTCGAGGTTTGCAGCGGGAGACAAATGCTTTCCACATGGGCTGAGAGGAGGAGGCTTCTTTCTGCTGGCTTTTGATCCTCAGACACTGCAGCATGTAAACAGTCAGCATCCCACAGTTTTCCTGAAACAGAGACTCTCGGTGACCTTCCCGCCCCCACCTCAGAGCAGGATGACCATGTTCCCACACTGTGCTGCACCTGACCCCCCAGCGACCCAAGGGCCCAGCCCGTGAGGCCTCAGGGAGCCTGAACCTAGACCACCCTTGGTGGCCTTGACCCTAGTCATCTGGCTTCCCCGGCCAGAGCCTTGGGCTCCCTCACTGGTCCCAGATGGACACAGTCCTGCCCTGCAGCCAGCAGATGAAATTAGTTTCAAACAAACCCAAGGGCTGGGAGAAAACACTCTCATCACTGCTGGAGGACACATCAGTTACTGCAGTCTCTGTAGGAAATGTGCCAAATAAATACGTAAATATAAATAAAAATAAAATAGTCCCTTAACATGAGCATACGCTTTGATTAAGCATTTCCACTTCAGGAATCTATCCCAGGAAATACGCAGCAGTGTTGAAAGATGCTCGCTTTATCATTTTAAAAAGTAAAAGAAATTGGAAACAACCTAAGTGCCTAACAACCAGGGTACAATTATTATTATTATACCTTGTGTCTACATTCATGTTCCCCTATCAAAAATGATATTTGAGAACATGCCATAATAAATATTTATGTATTTTTAATAAATTACATATGGGCACCATCAAACTAAAAATGTTATGTGCATTACAAAACACATGACATAGAAATTTTAAGCGATATTTTAAATTGATTTTATTTTTGTCATTAATACTACAGAAATATTTTGGTTTAGAGAGAGCAATGTGATTTTGGATATGCCAATCATTTCTGCAAGTCTTGCTTCAACACTTGGTGGTACAATTGAAAGTTCAATATATTTCTATACTTGGTTACAATAGTTGCCATGATTAAAAACAAATCTTTTATAAAAACTCTCTTTTATAAAGACACAGATACAAATAGAAAAAAGGCGTAATTTGGCACACTTACTAAATCAAGAAATTAATTTTTCATTCTCATATACTAACCATACAGATTTTTTAATTGAAATTAGGCTAAGTAAATTTTCTACTGTGATGTCAATTGTATTTTATGTTTTTAACAAATGCGTACAAAACACTAACATTACATTGGAAGATCTCTAAAGAAGTCAGAAAATTTTGTTCCTATATTTTAAAGTGAGCAAATATGCAAGTTTTTATATATAACTGTACTTTTTCAACAATAAAATCACATAACATTGGAAATCAAAATGTTTTCACTATTTCTTTTAAAAGGCATTATTTTGCCATTTATTGTTAAATATCACTATGACTTGAAGGAACAGATCCCATGTATTTGTTTATATATTATGAAAGTTGAGTAACCTAATATGAAAAGTCACAAAAATTCCTAACTCATCTTTATCTTTATCAACTGTTTTATATAATTTGCTACAAGATACACATCCAACCTTTGTGTGCATAAAAGATTTTTTCTGCTCATTCCCTATGTCCTTAAAAAATATTAGAAAGATTATACTATATATTAAAAGCTTTGTTTTATAAGCTGAACCACATCACTGCTAGTCAGTGTAGAGTTCCACGCTTCCAGCTGCAAATTCTGTGCTGCAGTAGTTTGCCTGGGAATAAATTTCAAGTGTGGTGTGCTGACATTTGTTGAGCATTTACTATGTGCCAGGCATAGTTTAAGCACTTTACATTTATTCATTTAATTTTCACAACTACCCTTCATGTGGGTTAAATTATTATCCCCATTTCACAGGGAAGGAAACTGAGGCACAGGGAGGTTAGGTGACTTGTGCAAGGTCACACAGCTAGCAAGCAGCAGCATTAGAATTTGAACCGGGATAGCCCAGGTCCGGTGACAGTGCTGTGGTCCAGGGTGCTACACTGTCAGCTCTGCAATGACACTGAAGAATCTCGTTCTTGTGGTCAATGGTAGCTCTTACCAGCACTTAGACTTCATCTTTGTGTTTTTAACCATTATTGAAGACATCATGCATTATTGAGAATGTAGGTCCTTCAGTTAGCCTTCCTGTGGTGGCTTACAAAAGCATAATTCACACGTTTCATGTTTGAAACAGAATTTAGCAAATGCCGCAGCTGAATCATGTTGGGAACATGTGACAAAACCACGTGACTACTACATGACAAAACTCCCAGACTACGTTATGTATTCTAAGATTTGTTTCTTCAAATATTCAGTGACTGATTTCTACATATCCTCAGTAGTATTTTCTAACAAAAGACCACTTTTAGGTTCTTCCCCATATTTTTCCATGTGTTCTTTGGCCAGTTTTACCATGATATGTGGCTTTTAAGCTTCTAAACATTTATTATCATTAATTTAGTAAAAATGTTTAAGTGCCAAAATATTGCATGACTTTCAACATTGGTGGGAAAATGTTGAGATTTGTCTTTATATTCTTGATGCCTCCTTTTTAAGTGACTTGCCAACGGTGACATTCTCAGTAGCTTGTATCTCAAGGTGCAATAGCCACTTAGAGGAAGGCCATCGTGAAGGAAATGACTCCGAGTCTATGAGCCACATAATCATCTCAAGACATTAATACATTTTTGGCTGACTTCTTTTCCAATCTGACGATACTGTTGTTGTTTTCACATCTAATGAGAGTGATGATGAGCTCATGCCGGAAGTTGGAGAAGAATCCACGCCACCATGTTCTTGTCCCATCTTGTGCTCTGCTCTTTCTTTACAGGAAGCTTTTTAAGCCACCTGTCCACTTTGTGAAGGTTACTAGTTAAGAGAATATAATCTGGAAATCCCTTTAGCCAAATGTGCAGAAGCTGCGGCCAGTCTCCCTTTGCTGAAAGCAGCCAGAGCTGTGCAGAGCCACACTGGGCACAGCCAGGTCGGCGAAGCTCCATTTCTCTTACTTTTGGATAAAAATTAAGGCGAAAGGAAGCTGTAATATTTTCTTCCCTCACCCAGTGGATATTCTTGTGTGTGCCTCACTTTGGGGACCACGAGGGAACAGTTTACAGTCATTAAAACTTATAGAACCTGTAATCCTAGCACTCTGGGAGGCCGAGCCGGGAGGATTGCTCAATGTCAGGAGTTTGAGACCAGCCTGAGCAAGAACGAGACCCCATCTCTACTAACAGTAGAAAGAAATGATTTGGACAGCTAAAAAATATATATATACATATATATAGAAAAAATTAGCTAGGCATGGAGGCGCATGCCTGTAGTCCCAGCTACTCAGGAGGCTGAGGCAGGAGGATCACTTAAGCCCAGGAGTTTGAGGTTGCTGTGAGCAAGGCTGACGCCACTGCACTCTAGTCCGGCCAACAGAGTGAGATTCTGTCTCAAAAAAAAAAAAAAAAAAAACTTATAGAAGATTGTACGTAAGGACATGGGGGAACATTTGTGATATAGTGAATGGGAAAAATAGGCTCAAAAATAGAATAGATGGGAAATTCTATTTTCTCTTAAAAGAAGCGTGTACACACAGGTGTGCACACGCACACACGGCATTTCCTCGTATAAATGGCAGGAGGCGAATGGCAATGTCTGTCTCGCGGTACTTCATGCCCATTGTCACTTCTGCCAATCTGTCCCCTTTGGGTAAGTGGGTGTGGGTTCACTGTGCTTTGGATATTTGTTCCCTCCAAATCTCGTGTTGACATTTGATCCCCAGTGTTGGCGGTGGGCCCAGTGGTGGTGGGGGGTGGTCCTGGGACAGAGGGGTCTCCCGTGGGCAGATCAGTGCCCTCCCTGGGGTGAGCAAGCTCTCACTCTGGTTGTCAAAAAGAGCCCAGTGCCTGCCGCTCTCTCGCTGCCTCTCTCGCCATGTGATCTCTGCGCCCCCAGCTCCCGTCACCTTGCGCCATGGGTGGCAGCCACCTGAGGTTCTCAGCAGATGCCCAATCTTGAACTTTTCCAGACATCAGAACCAGGAACCAAATGAACCTTTTTCCTTTATGAATTACCCAGTCTCAAGTATTCCTTCATAGCAACACAAAACAGACCAAGACAGGGTTACACCATCAGCCTGGAAAAGCGCGAGGGAACACACGTGGCCCTCGGCATGAACACGCCGGCAGAGATGAGCATGTCAGGAGGGGCCTGGTGAACCACGAGCTATCTGCACACTGGGTGGGTGCCAGGTGCCAGGAGGAGGACAGAAAGTCTGACCCAGAAGGCACATTGCCCAGCTTCCAGCTCTGTCCTGGGCAGACTTTCAGTCAGCCTGGTCTTAAGCAATGGCCTGTGTCATTATAACACGGTCCCTCCAAGGGAGCCTTGCAAGACTTCATGTCCTGTCCTCCTCACATGTCAGAGGGCATGGTTTGGGTTCGCATGTCATGAGGAGAGCATTGCTCTTCACATGCAAAACAGAAATGGAATAATCTAGCATCTGGGAAGCACAAAGCCATGGGCCCGTGGCTCCCAAACTGTGTGTTCTTTGCTGCGACGGAGGTCCCTGAGCCCCTCCCCGCAAGCCTTCCTCCTTTGAAGGTGGGCCTTTCTTTAGTTCCTTGCGGACGCTGTTCAGTGTGGATGTGCTCTCTCTTGACAGCTATTAAGCAGGTCCTACAAGGCCTGAGAGGAGCCCTGGGTAGATGTCTGAGGTGACCAGAACTGAGTGCCCGTCCCAGGTGATTACCGTTCAGAGTCCCATGCCCTTCTCCTCCTGCACCCACCACGGTGGAGGTCTGGCCTCCCACACCGAACCCTGCCGGTGCCAAGGGACAGCACAGGAGACCCAGCAGAGAGAGGGAACCTGCCAGAAGCCCTGAGCTGCCCACGGTCCGCAGGCCCTGGAGTTCCCTCCCCATTAGACACAAGTCTAATAAGAGCAGTTTCTCTGAGGCCAGCGCTGGGTTCTTCCAGCATATGCCACGCTGAGTGTCTCCTCTCCCTAGGATCAAAGTCTTGGGCCAAAAAGATAGTAAAATCATAAGATTATTTTAGCTGTATTGAACCTCAAATAAGATGATCACACACGTCTCTCTTTTAATCTTATCAACAGCCCCTATAGGATAGGTTCTTCCATCTTCATTTTTATAGAGGAGAAACTGAGGCTCAGAGAAGTTACATAAATGATTTGCCTGGGGTCTTGAAGCAGGAAGTGGGTGAGCTGGGACCCAGGAAGCCACTTGTGTCTGAGTGCCGGGCCTGTGTGCCTTCCTCTCAGCAGCTCTACCAACATTTTGGCCAGTCACCAGGTCATTTTGGGCCAACTCTTGTCCCAGGGTCCACTCTGGTGTCCACAAGGGAAAGGGGCAGACATGCCTGGTGGCACTCGGCAGCCCGTGGTGACCGGGAGCTGGCAGCAGCAGGAGCACCCCCCACACTGCTCTCGGGAGTTTACTCCACAACCCTAGCAGGGTCACAAACACAAATGTCCCTGGCCAGGTCTGAGCAAATGATATCAGATCCTCTCCAAGATTTGATAGGGGATGAGGCCGATGGCACTGAGATTTGAAAGTAGTGCGAGAGCCATGACAGGGACATGAGGAGCTAGAGGCAGACAGAGACATTTCTAAGTGCCCTGTGGCACAGTGAGCCGCGGGGCCGACGCACCTGCTTCCCTGCCCCAGAGCTTGGCCCACCGTGGCTGTGGGCACGGGGTGCACGTGAGTGCTCGCATGTGAGCATGCATTGTGAGTGTGCATGTGTGTGTGCGCGCGTGGGCATTGTCAACGGAAAAGAACCTGAACTCTGTAAAATAATTTAGAGGCCTATTCTGAGCCAAGTGTGAGTGACCGTGGCCCAGAGCCACACCCAGGATGCCTTCAGCAAGTGGGCTCGCTGTGGTTAGTTTGGTTTTACACATTTTAGGGAGACGGGAATTCACGTAAAGTCATAAATCAATCCATGGAAGTCATACCCTGGTTTGGCTCAAAAAGATGGGACATCTTGAAGGGGAGAATTACAGATTATAGGAGGGTTTAAAGATTCTTTGATTTGTAATTGGTTAAAGAAACGAAGCTTTGCCTAAATGCTTGGAATGCTTTAAGTTTAGATAAGGAAGTCTGCTAATCAGAGACAAGTCAGAAGACATAGATTCACAAGATCTTTTGGGTAAATTGAGGAGCTGCAGGTGTGGTTTGAGCCTTGTCTTGCATAGCCGTAGGCCTATTAATGAGTGACAAAGGACATCCCCAAGAAGGGACGGGGCATGATGAGGCATGTCTGACCTCCCTTCTCAGGGCCAACAACTCGGCTTTAGGGTGTTTCTGGGGTCCCCTTGGCCAAGAGGGGGTCTATTGTGCTGGCACATGTGACTGTGCAATGTGAGTTTGCACGTGCGAGTGTGCAGGAGCGAGCATGCATGTGTTTGCGAGCGTGTGCATGCATGCATGCATGTGTGTTTTAGAAGACGAAGATTCTCACCAGCCTGGGTTGAGGATTATGCGCTAGTTTGAATCCCTAAGGGCCAAACATGTGCTCTGTCCTCTCCCCAGCTCGGGGCCTCAGGCTAAAGTAGCCTATTTTATGGATGAGAAAAAAAGCCGGATGCAAATTTAAGAGGCCACCTGGAGAGTTGATTATGATTTTTAAGAGCTAATGCTGCCACCCACGACTCACTGTTTAGGAACGGCCTTTGCTCGCCATCACTGCCGTACACTGTGTGTAGGACACTGTGTGTTCATGGGCCACCCAGAGCACTGGCCGGCAGGGCCGGCTGCACTGATCAAGGTGCAGGGAGTGGCGAGGGCCCCACGGCTCTGCTGGATGAGATGAGAGCTGAGACCAAACAAAGGCAGAGAAGGCAGCTGCTCCCGCGCGCAGCTGTGCAGTGCCTATTGAAGGGGACAGATCCCGTTAAGTTATGCAGCCAGGCGCACACAAGGAGCCAGGCCCCCCCGTAAATCAACAAGAGGCCCACAGCTTTGGGAAGGTTCCCGCAAGCCTGGGGACCGGAACAGGCCCACAGGCTGGATGGAGAGGAAGGAAAAGGAGGAAGGGGGTGTGCGGTTATGCTACAAGGGAACACTGACAGCCACGCGCTGAGCGGCAGGTGTGGGGCAGGAACCCCAGGGACCCCCACTTCCCCCTCTAGAGCCCCTGGGAGAACTTCTGGACCCCTAGGGCGGCCTGACTTGAGCCCAGCCTGGAGCAGGCAGCCCGCCCCACGCAGACTTGGCCCCACTGTCCGGGCAGCCTGGAGGGAGGCGGGGGTGGGGCTCCCTCGCTGAGCGCCACCGTGGACTCTTCTGTAAAATGGGGGCACCAGGTGAGCTCCCTCAGGTCCTCCCAGCTCGCCCGGTTCTCTGGTTCCAAAACCGTGCAGCGTGGACGTGAGATTCCTCCTGGGCAGAAGGGAGACAGGAAGGTCCCTCCACTCCGGAGCGGGCAGACAGCAGGCAGGGCGCGCCTCCTCCAGGCTGCAGACGGGTTTCCGACAAGGCCGGGCCTGCCCCAGCTCACGATGAAGCTGACAGCGGAGCCCAGGTCTCCAGGGCCCGCCCAGTGCCCGATGCGCAAGGCGACCAGGTCAGGTCCTCCCTTGGTGGCTGCAGAGTTTCTGAAATGGCACTTGCTCTCTGAAATGATGAGGGCAAAATAAAGCCTAACAGGTTCATAGCTTAAGACAGCGGTGGTTGGGTGAAAAAGAAAAAAAAAAAAAATCAAGCCGTCAGCTGCAGCGCTTGAGGTTTGCTTTGGCCCCCCCCCCCGCCCCCCGCACCCCTGCGCACAAAAGCAGGAATTAATCACGCTATTCACGGAGCGGCCGCCTCCCCCGCCAGCACAGGCGACGCCTCCACGGGCGAACTCCAGCTCGGGAAACACGGCGGGGAGGGGGGGACAGCGGCCTGGACAGGGCGGCTCCTCACGGCCACCCGCCGCCTTTGCAATGCGGTGTCGACTCACGGCAGTCTGCTTCCTTCCTTGGGGTCAAAGTGGTTTTAATATTTAGAAAGGCAAATTCTCTTCTGACCATAAATGAAGATCTTTTCAGAACTAACGGGCCAGTTGCCTGACTGTGCAGACGTACTCACGCCACTGCGCTGTGTGGACACCTAAAAACGGTCAGTTTGATGTCATGTATATTTGCCTACAGGTTTTTCAAAAAAGGAAAATTAAAACTAAAGGGAATAAAGAAAGAACTGTTCAGTTGTTCTCGGAGGTGGCCCCTGCGCTCACAGAGCGTGGGAAAGCGCTCGGCCCAGAGAGGGAGCCGCCTGAGTCCCCGCCCGCCCGCGTCCCTGGGCTCCGGGCAGCCCCTGGCACGAGCTCCGCGGGGCCTGAGGAGGACCTAGCTGAGCCCCGAGCACTGAGGCCAGGCTGCTCCTGCACTGAGTCTTGTCGAAGAAGAGGCTGAGTCTCAGAAACCACGTCTCATGGCCACAAGCCCTGTAAGGACAGAGTGTAAAACAGCCATGCAAGCAATGCATTCAGCAAATGTCTAGAGTGCCTGCCTGCCGGGCCGCGCTAGATGTAGACCAGACCACAGCCTGCCGGCACCCCGGGGAGCTGCATGCAGCACCGTCCGTGTGGTCGTGGGGTTGACCCAAGGGCACCCGGGAGGGACACTGTCTCAGGGGATCAGGTGTGAGGACCTCTGCCGAGAGGAGCCTGCGGCATACAGTGCATGCCCAAAACACGTTATTTAAAAAGAATACATGGTGGGTTCTTCAGAAAGTTAACCACAGAAGGACCACGTGACCCGGCGATCCCACCCCCAGGTGGAAACACACACTTGTGCGCGGATGCTCGTGGCGCGTTATTCACAGTTGCCAAAAGGCAGAGGCGGCCCAGTGTCCATAGACAGATCAACGGGTGGGCAAGGTGTGGTGTGTACATGCCATAGCGTATTATTTAGCCATAAAATAGAATGAAACTTGGATACAAGCTACAGCATGGACGCACCCTGAACACATTACACCGAGTGAAATAAGCCAGGCACTAAAGGACAAACGTGTGGTCGCGCTCACCCGAGGTGCCCAGAGCAGGCAAACTTACAGAGACAGACAGTGGACTAGAGGTCACCAAAGCGGGGAAGAGCAGAGGGAAGTTATTGTTTGATGGGCACCGAGCCTCTGTTTGGGATGATGGAAAGTTCTGGAAATAGATGGTGGTGACGGTTGCACAACATTGTGAATGTACTTAGTGCCACCAAAGTGTACACTTAAAAATAGTTAAAATGCCAAGTTCTATGTTATGTATATTTTATCACAATAAAAACATTCCTCCATTACTTAACTCCTCAGGCGGAGAAATACACATAATTTGTGTCCGTTTTCTCACTCCCAGGTGAATGTGAGAAGAGTGCCACAGGCTGGCAGAGCTGCGGTGAACAAGCAGTTTGGTAGCCTTTGGATTTCCGCGACGGCATGCCAGACTTTCAGCCCAGGCTGCTCACTGAAAATAAACTCTTTAAAAGCACCAATAAGCTGACTAGATAGCAGCTACAGGCTGGAGTCTGAGGGGAAGGAGGAGCCCGGAGAGGCAGCAGGACCTCAAAGCACCCAAGCTGCCTCGAGCCTGAGCGCTGCTGTGGAGGTGGGCAGGCTCAGGCTGCAGGTTTACCACCTCTGGGGTGAGGAGACAGAGACCCAGGCCCGGGGGCCGAGACAGAGAACCTACCAAGACCCACCCCACAACTGGAGGCCTATGTGTGCACGGATGAATCACAAGCAAACCCACTGGGAAGACCCCCTTGGCAGCAAGCAAGGCAGGGAAAAAGGAAAGGGACCACCACGTGCCAAGCCACCGGCCCTCCAAGGGGTCGGCAACTTAGATTCACTGGCAAACTCAGGCTAAGACTCTGGTCCGAGGCAGCCCCAGATGGGCCCAGCCCACTTGGCAAGCACTGCGTCACGTGGTACTAGCAGCTGCCACCAAGATCGTCACCCCACCCACCACCACCACGCTGCCTACTTCCTTCTTTCCTGCCCGCCACCCTCCCTAGTGTCCCCCTGGGTCCTGAAGGAGCTGTGTCTGCCACCCTGGGCCTTTCCCAGGGGCTCAACATTCCTCCGCCACCAGACAATTCCCACTCACCCTTTGATCTCGGCCCCAGTGCATTTTCTCAGGAAAGCTTGCTCTGACCCCAAGTCTAAACCAGGTCCCTTTGTAAATTGACCTTTATAAACCTATATTCCTTGCTTTCAGAGTACTTAAATCAGTTTTGAATTATACATTTATAAGTAGAACAATTTGATTAATATCTCTGTCCCTCACTTGACTATAAACTCCTTAATCACAGGAAATGATAATATATATGGTCCTAGTCATCACAGCTTCCAGCATAGGACACAATTCAAAATTATTTTTGAAGTATTCAAAATTATTTTTGAATGGATGAATTGCAGGAGCTCAGAAGACTTGGGGTTTGTCCTAACTTTGCCACTTATCTTGTGCTTTTTGGCAGGCACTGAGCTTTCTGAAATTTAGTTTATCCCTCTTGTATAATAAAATAATAAGACCTACCCCAACTAACTCACAAGATTCTTATAAGAACCAACTGAAACCCAATATATAGAAAATGTAAAGAGTTTTATTATAGGATTGTAGCTGCAGCGATATCAAATTTTGCTATGTGGTTAACCCTTATTGGGTACTTGCTGTAAACCAGGCACCGTGCAAAGTGTTTAAAATACGTTTATCTCATTTCATCCTTATTAAAGGAGGGAACAGCAGACGTCCTCTTCTTTCCTTCCCAAATGCACTAGAATGAATTTAGAGTTCACCAACACACAGCCTTCCCTAGTACGAAGGCAGCTTGGCAAAAGTGTGGGTCTGCCGAGGAAGCCAGCTCTGCGAAGCACCCTCAGCCGCTGCGCATGGCTTGTCCCCGCACCTTGGTGACAGCGCCTCTTGCCCCATCTGGCCCGAGATCTGCTTCGGTTCGTGGTGGCTTTGCTCTTGCCCTCCACTCACAGGCATGCAGTGGAAGCAGTCCTTGAGTGTCTCAAGGTCACGGAAGGAGAAGCTGATACTAAAGAAGTTCTTTTTCAATTAACGAAGCAATTTTTAGATGATCCGTTAACCTTAAGACCAAAACCAGCTTTAAAATTTTCACCACTGCCTCCAGATCCAAAAGTATTTGTTTCTTAAGTTTTTCAATAGAACTACACTGCTACTACACTGCTAGTTATTTTGTTTTCTGTTTTGGTGGGGTGCAGTTTGAGACAGGGTCTCAATGTGTCGTCCAGGCTAGAGTGCAGTAGTGTGTCATAGCTCACAGCAACCTCAAACTCCTGGGCTCAAGCGATCCTCCTGCCTCAGCCTCCCGAGTAGCTGGGACTACAGGCGAGCGCCACGATGCCCAGCTAATTTTTTATTTTTTGCAAAGACAGGGCCTCTCTATTGCCCAGGCTGGTCTCTAACTCCTGGGCTCAAGGGATGCTCCCATCTGAGCTTCCCAAGTAGGTGAGACTTACAGGCGTGAGCCACCATGCCCACATCACTTTGCTCTTTGAAAGGCCTGCATGTGTTTATGGCAAAGTGGTTCTCAATTTCAATCACCATGGCGCAGGTGTTCAGCGATACTGAGTGAGGCCGTCGGCCAGTGATGCACGTAGGATGCCTCTAATATTCCTGCAGATGCTACAGAAGCAGAGTGACAATTAGAGGGGTTTTCACTATTGTCTTCTAGGACTCTAAGATTAATTACTATAAATAAGAAAAGTCAAACCAGAAAGAATTTGATGATTATTTTTGGAACATTTGACTAGGTTGTGAGTGGGTAGCTATTTTGTTTTGAATATATGCATACTAAGTTTATTTTCTGCAAAAGAGGCATTTCTAACTCTTAACTTAAGCTCGAAAAAATTACAATTCACACACACAGACATGCACACACAACTGTCTTGGCGTCCTTTCACCAACGATAATGAACAGAGCAGACAAATCAATCTGACAGGTAATTTACCATCACGGCTTGATTTCATCAGTCTAGCTGCAATGCATTATGAAGCAGGAAAATTAGACAAGTCAAGAGAATGATAGTATCAATGTTTAATGTTTATTTTCCATTACCTGGCAGCACAATTATTCTCAATGAAATATAGCCATTCTCTAAGAGAAAAACTTTCAGCAGTTGAGCTAATAAAAACAGTGGTATTGAAGTTTCAAGCAGATTCAGCAACTTGGAGAAAAAGCCCAGGTGCCTTTTGCTGACGATCGGTGTGCGAGCTGGAAAACCACTGCATTCAGGAGAAGTGGAAGGATACAGGGCATCTCTGGACAGACAACTTCTGTATTTCCTAAATGAAAGATTTTTTTTTCCTCCTTCCCTTTTGAATGTCGTGTAAAATGTAGTCCTTTTAAACTGAGTTGGCAGTTCTAGGTTGGTAATCCCAACCCAGCACAGTGCAGGACAAAGCTGTGGAAAATCTCAGGTCAGTATGGAATGTGTCAATAAATGTCACACGTACTCCGATGCCCTAAACCCAGAAACAAGTTTATCCAAAGACAACTGGGACAGAGTTTAATAGGTCCCACTGCCTCTCAGACTTTGCAGAAATTTAGTTTTCGAACACATGAAGTTGTTTGACATAAGCCTCAGATACAAATATTTCTTTCATACTGGGAAGTTTTTCTTCCCAGCGATCTATTCTGAAAGAATAGGGGACTATAACTCTGAAAAACAATTTAGATTCCTTATACTTCCAATGTGATTCAAATGTTCCTCATTTTACCATTCAACCAGCTACCACACAAACCAGCTTCAGGTTTAAGATGCTGTTTTCTCAGAGGTGAAAAAATACTAACTAAGAGAACATGGATGGCAGAAGGGGGTATAATGCAGGATCTCTGGCTTTCTGAGGTCGGTTCTGGCTCAGCCCGCCGCGGAGGAGGCGAGGACGAGCCGACGCGGCCGCAGGGAGCAGCAGCGACCAGCAGTGACCAGCAGTGACTGCAGTGCTAGTGACAAGTCTCCAGGGAGGGCTCCAGTCCACAGAAGTAAAGCCCTTCCCGGACGTGTCTTCATTCCATACTGTTGCCGGTAACACTCACTGAAGCACATTTAATTTCTCATCATACCCAGAGTCTGGGAACAATTTAGCTGAAACCAAAGCTTAACTACTCCAAATCTTCAAAAAATAGAGCACCGCATTTACATACACCGTGTTCATCCGCAGGCCACGCGGGAGACAGAATGTCCTGGTCCCGAGAGCGGCCACCGGTGATCAGAGCAGTCGCCGAACAGGAGAACACGGGGCCCTGTCGAGGAGCGGAGAATTTGGGCTTGTAGAATTTTTACATTAAATTGCATTGAATTCAAATTATAATAAACACTGCATTCCACGAATTTTACCCTCTGCTGCCGGATATAAACAAATCCCACAAGAACAGCGCCCCGCTGGCTGCCCGTGGCCACTGGCAGGAGCCGACGGGCGCCCCCCCCCCCACACCCGTGCACACCGGTGTCCCGCAGCCCGGACGGGGGTGACCGCCTTTCTCTGCAGGCCGCGCGGCCAGCAGCAAGGCCCAGGCCCAGGAGCAAGGCCCAGGGACAAGGACAAAATCGGAGACGCTGATCCATAGGTGACCCTAAGTTCACATGAAAAAATGAACCAGTAAATCAAGAAAGTTATTAAAAGAATGGGCAATGGGAGAAAAGGAAAGACAAGCTCTACGAGCTGGTAAAATATCCCACGAAGCCCCAATAAACAGCCCAGCAAGAGCACATGAATTGGTAGGACAGTGGTGTAATTAGAAAGTTCAAAGACGAACCAAAATACATACGGAAATTCAATTTATGATAAAGGTATCATCTCAAGCCAATGGAGTAAAAATGATTTTATGTTGGGATAAGAGGTAGGACAAATATTATATACACATATATATTCAGAAACAAAGTAAAAGATAAAATCATAAGAAAACACAGGGAAATTCCTTTATAACCTTGGAGTAGGGGAAGAGCTAACTGTAAGTCAAGATCCAGAAATTTTTTAAAAGAAAATAATAAATTCAACTATATAAAAATCAAAAATGTTTATATGACAAAAAGAAAAAGCAACAGACAAACGACAAACTGGCAAAAAAAAAAAAAAAAAAAAAAAATCTACAACTTGTATCATGGACCAGCGGTTCTCAAACATTTTCCTCTCAGGAACTGTTTGTACTCTTAAAAATTATTGAGGATTTTGAAAAATTTTGTTTATGTGGATTTTATCTATTGCTATTTACCATATTAGTAATTAAAACTGAGTATCAAAATTTTATTAATTAAAAATAAATCCATTTTGCATTAACATAAATAACATTTTGTGGAAAATAGCTACATTTTTCAAGGCAAAAATATGTCTATTGTTTTATACTTTTTGCAAATTTCTTTAATAACTGGATTAATAGAAGATAGCAGGATTCTCACATCTGTTTCCACGTTCGATCTGTTGCTTTGGTTGAGAATATGTCGGAAAATCCAGCTTCACAGGGATATGTGGCTGGAAAAG
This sequence comes from Lemur catta, assembly GCF_020740605.2. NCBI lineage: Eukaryota > Metazoa > Chordata > Mammalia > Primates > Lemuridae > Lemur > Lemur catta. Next base: position 122,099,407 of record NC_059128.1, on the reverse strand, counting down.
GGAGGCATAGGCTCACGCCTGTAATCCCAGCACTCTGGGAGGACCACTTGAGCTCAGGAGTTCCAGACCAGCCTGAGCAAGAGTGAGACCCCGTCTCTACTAAAAATAGGAAAAATTAGCCAGGTGTGGTGGCGCATGCCTGTAGTCCTAGCTAATCGGGAGGCTGAGGCAGGAGGATTGCTTGAGCCCAGGAGTTTGAGGCTGCTGTGAGCTGTGATGTCTCCACTGCACTCCAGCTCCTGTGACAGGGTGAGACCTGGTCTCAAAAAAATAAAATAAAATTTTAGTTTTCTCTTGAAAGCTTGAATTTTGCCACTAATGACAAATACTATTAGTCATTTTCTTTGAGGTGACAGAATCACTTCCTTTGTTTTTGAGAAAGTGTCTGCCAAATATCCAAGACTGAACAACCACAGATTGTCAGTAGTCATTTCAAATAAAAATGAGTTTCCCTGAAAAAAGTGGCTGGTTCAGTTGAAACTCAAGAAGTGTTTTTCCTCACGACAACTATCATACTACAGTAAAAATGTTTTCTGTGTATTTCACATTTCAGCACCGAGTCAAAATTTAATGAAATTAATAATTTTGCTGCTTCATCAAGGACATTTTTAAATGAAATTGATGCTTTTTTTCCCCACAAGTGCACGGTGGTGAAGAAGACAATGACTGTTAGTTTGATGCCATTTCTGCAACTCATGAAGGCACCAGCAGTTTTACCTACCGTTGCTTCTTTTATACCATCAGTGTCAATATTAATTCAGTGGAAAGGTAAATAATGTCTTACCTTTATTATGAAAGTAGTTTTCATCTTGTGGATGCTTTGAAAGGATCTTAGGAACCCTGAAAGGTCCACAGACGATATCTGGGGAGAGCCTGTCATAGACAAAGAGCTAATCGCCCTAAGACATAAAGAGCCCTTAGGAATGAAGAAGTAAAAGGTCCCCCAGTAGAAAAATGAACAAAGCAAGGAAGCGAATAGCAATCATCAGAATAATAAGTGATTTGGGCAAAAAAAATCATCAATGGATGCTAAACTCGTGAAAGTTGAGTGAGAAATGAGGTAATCACATAGTCTCAAAGTATCTCCTCCTAAATTATTAGTGTGTCTGCTGTAGATTTTATTTTAATGTTCTATATATGATTAGGAAGTCCCATTCTGTTATTAGGCTGCTAAGAGTTTTTATGATGTCTGGTGTTTGATTATATTAAAAGTTATTTCTGCATCTACTAAGATGATATGATTTATCTCTTTAATTATGTTAGTGTCGTAAGTTATGTTCATTGGTTTTCAAAGATTAAGCCAAACATTATTTCTTAAATCAGCTTAGCTTGGTTATGGTACATGATGCTTCTGATAAACAATGAGATTTGATTTGCTAATAATGTTCTGTTTAGGATTATACCTACCTATGTTTATGAGAAAGACTGGACTATAATTTTCCCTTCTTGTAGTGTTTTCGTTGGGTGTCAAGTTTTGCTGGCCTCAAAAAATGAGCAACTGTTCCCTCTTTTTTAATTCTCTGCAAAAGTTTGTTTACAGTTGGTGTTATTTCTTCCTTAAATGTTTGAGAGAATTCACCAGTGAAGCCATCTGGGCCTGGAATTCTCTTTGTGGAAAATTGTTTAATTATGAAGCTGATTTTTCTGATAAATATTGGTCAGATTTTATATTTCTTTTGTGTCAGTCTTGCTAAGTGTTTTCCTGGAATTTTTTCATTTTATCTAAATTTTCATATTTATTGGCATAAGTATTTCCATAAAGTCCTCTCACTACCTTTTAGATGTCTCTAGAGTTTGTGATGATATTCAGTCCTGTGTTTTCATTCTTAATATTAAATATTTTATATTTGTTCTCTCTCTCCAGAGATTTATCAATTTTATTATATTTTAATTTCAAAGAACCATCTTTGGCTTTACCAACCCCTTCTATTGTACATTTATTTTTCTATTTAATTGTTTTTCTTTTTTAAACTTCATTATTTCCTTTCTTCCATTTATTTGGGTTTAATTTGCTGTTGTTTATTTTCCTGAGATAAACTGTCATATTTTTAATAACATTCAGTTAAAATATTTTCTAATTTTCATTACAATTTCTTCTTGGACCTGTGGGTTATTTAAAAGTGTGTTGCCTAATTTCCAAGCATTCGTGACCTTTATCATTCTGATGCTGATTTCTTGCTGAATCCCACCGTGGCATGCTTCGGAGAGCACACTGCAGCCACTGAGATTGACCCAGTTGAGATTTACCCACTGAGATGATCAGTTGGGTAAATGTCTCTTGTGCACTTAAATAAATAAATGAACAGGTACTCTAATATTGCTGGGTGCAGTGTTCCACACATGTCAATTAGGGCAAATTAATTGGGTGGGTGGTGTTCAAATTTTTTATATCCTTGTTGATTTTTTTTCCAGTGTGTTCAATTAGTTAAGGAGAGTGGTGTGTTAAATTTTCCCACCACGATTGTGCATTTGTCTATTTCTTCTTCTAGTTGGGTCATTTTTAGCTCTCATATTTTGAGGTTATATAAATAAGTGCATATAATTTTTTTATTATTTGAAAACAATTTTTTTGAGACAGAGTGAGTTCTGTTGCCCAGGCTAGAGTGCATTGGCATCATCACAGCTAACTGCAATCTCAAACTCCTGGGCTCAAGGGATCCTCTTGCCCCAGCCTCCTGAGTAATTGGGACTACGGGCGCTTGCCACCAGGCCCAGCTAATGTTTCTATTTTTAGTAGAGATGGGGTCTTGCTTTTGCTCAGGCTGGTCTCAAACTCCTGAGCTCAAGCAATTCTCCCGCCTCAGCCTCCCAGAGTGCTAGGATTATAGGCGTAAGCCACCGCACCTGGCCCATACAATTTATTAATATTAATAAAGTTTTGTATCTTCCTGGTAGACTGGCCCTTTTATCAATATGAAATGTCCTTCCTTATCTCTTGCAATGCTTTTTGCCTTAAAGACTAATTTGTAACTCCAACAGCTTCCTTTTGCTAAGGTTTACATGATACATCTTTGCCATTCTTTTACTTTAAACCTTTCTGCATTTTAATATTTAGGGCATGATTCTTATAAGTCATGATTTTGTTTTGTCCAGTATGATAAACTTTTAAGTATTTAGCTTGTTTATATTTCATGTAGTTGTTTTAATGTTTGAACTTATCACCTTACTATGTTTTCCTTTTTTCTCACCTATCATACATTACTGTTTTTCTCCCTCTTATTTTTTTGCCTTTTTAATCTAGTGCTTTTTCGATATTTCATTCCTTAGTTTGTTAGCTATATATTCATGATTGCCCTAGAGGTTATGTTTCTTGACTTATTAAATCTGATAGAAACCAGTGCTTTCATGACTCCCTGTACAATGCCAGTACCTCGGAACATTTTGACTCTACTTTCCTCTCATCACGTGTATTGTTATTGTGACATATTGTAGCCACTGAGTGCACACACAAGCTGGCACACACGTGCACACACACCACGGTTCATACATATATACCTCTTCAGTACTTCTCATTTTTTCCTTGACTCTCCAGGCTTTCATCTAAGATCACTTTCCTTTTGCTTAATGAACTACATATATTATTTCATTTATCAAGAAATTGCTAACTGGCATTTAAATTGTATATCTGAAAAAAACTGCTAGTGATAAATTCTCTCCATTTTTATTCTTCTGAAAATTATCTTTATTTTTTCTTACTCTGTGGAGGTTATTGTTGTTGAGCATAGAATTCTAAGTTGGCAGTTTACTTTCAGCACTTCACTGTTTTTATTGAAAAGTCAGTTGTGAATTTATATTTTTTGCTCACTTGAAAGTAACATGGCCTTTTTTTGGTCTTTATTTTTTTGGAGTTTCCCTATGATGTGCCTAAGATGTGATTTTCTTTGTCTTTATCCTGCTTTGGTTTGTAGAGCTTCTTCGATCTATGGCTTAATGCTTTTTGATCTATTTTGGAAAATTTCCAGCCATTATCTCTTCCAACAGTGCTTCTGTCGTATTCTCTCACCTTCCCTGGAGCTGCCACCACATGTGCACTCAATTCTTTTTCACCATGTCCCATATAACTCATGCTCATGTTTTCATTTTTATCCTTTCATCTCTGAGTACAGGTTGGCTGTTTTCTTTTGTGTATCTTCTGGTTTAATTGTCTCTTTAGTTGTGTCTAATCTGCAAACTCATCTGTTGAGCTCTTAATTTCAGTCACTCTGTTTTTCAGTCTCAGAATTTCTATTTGAACCTTATTGTAATTTCTAGTTCTCTGCTCAAATTCTCAATATTTTCATTTAGTTTATTGAACATGTTAATCACAGCTTTTGGAAAGCCTGGTAACTGCAATACTTGGATCTCATGTGTAACTGTTTCTATTGCTTGTTTTTTCTCTTGCTTTTGGTTGATTTTTGCTTTATTCTACGCTTGGTTATTTTTCATTGCATGCCAAACATTGTGTATGAAAAACTAAGTTGGTTTAGTGTTCTGGATAATGTGATAGTCCTCCAGAGAGTATAAACTTAAAAAAAAATTAAATATATCTTCCCTTCTCTTTATTGTGGCCTAAGTTACATCAGAGAAATGCACAGATCTGAAGTGTGTAATCTGACAAACACATGTCCCACATCCCTCTCAAAATATGGCATGTCTCACCAATCCGTGTCTTGTTCCAAATACATTCTCTACCCCGACAATGTAAGTATCAACTGATGAATGTGCAAACAGTTGTGGTGTAGACACACAGCAGAATACTACTCAGGGATTAAAAAGAAGAGACCATGATACAAATACCTGGATGAATCACAAAATGTTGTGCTGAGTCAAAGAAACTGCACAGAAGCTGTGCAAGCTGTATGGTTACATTTCTATGAAACTCTAGAAAAGTCTACTCTAATCTGTACTTAAAGAGTCCATCAGTGGTTGTTTGGGACCAGGGATGGAGGATGGATATTGACTGAAAAAGGGGCACATGGGAGCTTTTGGGGGTGATGGAATGTCCCATGTATTCATGGTGGTTGTGGTTTACACAGGCATAGACATTTGTCAAAACTAATTGAACTGTACTCTTAAAATGGGTGTATTTTATTGTACGTAAGTTGTACCTCAGTAAAATTCATTTAAAAATGTTATCCAGCTTTTCTGCTCCTCAGTTGGAGGATTCATCTGATACAAGTTAATCTGCCACAGCCAGAAGCGTTAAGTCTGTTATTATAATTTTGCATATTGATTATCAGGCATATTGCTTAATCCTCCCAGTTCTGTGTCATCTGCAGATTGGATGCTTTAAGTCACTAACAAAAACTTTTGAACAACATGGTATTAAGACAAAGTCTTGGGTCACTCAATTATTCTTGTAGTAGAGTTTACCACCAAGCCACTTATCAACACTCTCAGTAGTTCTTAAACAGCTGCATATTTCTCTAAAAGTACCGGAAGCTAACTTATTTTTATGTCCTTATCCAAAGGGCATTATGTGCAATTTCACCGAAGGCTTTGCTGAATCTAAGATTGTATTTACAGCATTCCTTTCATTGACCAACTTTGTTTTCCCCCTCAAATTGGGAAAAAATTTGTTCATCTTGAGCCTTGTGAACATTTTCTCTATTATTTATCCAACATCATTGACACATGTTCTGGGATTCCATTTACAAGTTCTTCAAAAATCAGAAGCATGCTGGAATGCAGTGGGTCTAGTTTTACTGATGGATTCATTTAACATGTTCTTCTCTTTCCGTGGCTTTTCATGCTCTGTCGTCACATCTCTGCATTGCTTATTTCATCCCTGTTTGAAGCTGACTCTGCTTGCTGCAGATGTAGGCCTTTCCTGTACTTCTTGATCTGAATATAGTTTAAAGGCACTTTTTGTTGACCAGCATGTTCTTAAATTCACTAGGAATTTTAACGTTCCTAATATTTTTATAAACTCATAGTATTATCTGATTGTTTTGATTGTAAGCTCCACATTATCAACCTTAGTTCATCCTTTGGAATCTTAGTTCATCAGAGGTCTTCCTGTGCAAGGAAGCTTATTTAGTTACCGCTCTTCCCACTTGCCTCTCACTAACCGGATACACTCATCCCTCAATACCTGTGGGGACTGGTTCCAGGCCTGTGGATACCAAAATCCGAAGATGCCCAAGGCCCTGATATAAAGTGGCACAGTATTTGCATATAATCTGCACACATCCTCCCATACATCTTAAATTGTCTCTAGATCACTTATATTATGCTTATAATAGTAAATGCTAATAGTTCTTATACTGTTTTTGCTTCCTTTTTTTATTGTTGTATTATGTTTTGAACATTTTCAATCCATGATTGGCTGAATTTGCAGATGCAGAACCTGCGGCTACAAGGGGGTTATCTTTACTTTTCAAATGCTCCCCAAGAATTCACAGGACTATTTGTTCTTAAACTCTCAAGCTTTAAGGCCTCTCAAGCAGTCTCTCAGTTTGCTGAAATCAGACTCTGAGCACGGTTCACCAAACCAGGTATTCCGTTTCCTTGCTGTTATGCACGGGGACAAAGGGGTCACTGTCTCCCGAGTGTCCTGCCATTCCCAGACCACCAACTTGCTCTTCCTTATTTATTAAGATTATCCAAATTGCTGCCCCCTTAAAAAAGTGTCGGCAAGGTGGGACTCGATTCCAGACCTCTACTTGTACCAGGTGTCAGGATGGTTGAAGGCCCTGACTTCTACAGGTCACTTCTGCGTATGTCGTATAATCTACATTAAGTAGACATGACCCAAATCTTCTAAATAGTTGAGTGGCATCATGTAATTATCCTAAACTGCCACATACTTCTTTCAGCATCACTTCAATGCTCATGATGTTTCCAACCCTTAGGCTCATGTATTTCTTTACAAGTCAATGTCTCATTTAGGTTATCACACACTCTGTCTTTCCTATTCAATCTATTCCATTTGGACCTAATGCACCTATAACCATTTTATGGCTTTGAATTCTGCAAATCCTCTGTAAGCCTCTGCAATGTCTACAGGACATTTAGCTTATGACAAAACATGAAGCTTATTTGATTTTTTTGATACTCTGTGTATCGTAAATACCTGAAAGCAAAATATTGGGCCAAACAGCCTTTATTGTAAAGATTATTTCTGTGTTTTGCTGCCACCATGGTGCTTCTGTTACATGACTTCTTCCAACTTTCAATTCAGAGATTATATATAATTTAATAATGTATCTGGGAGGCCGAGGCGGGCGGATCATTTGAGCTCAGGAGTTCGAGACCAGCCTGAGCAAAAGCGAGACCCCGTCTCTACTAAACATAGAAAGAAATTATATGGACAGCTAAAAATATATATAGAAAAATTAGCCGGGCATGGTGGCGCATGCCTGTAGTCCCAGCTACTTAGGAGGCTGAGGCAGTAGGATTGCTTGAGCCCAGGAGTCTGAGGTTGCTGTGAACAAGGCTGACACCACGGCACTCTAGCTCGGGCAACAGAGTGAGACTCTGTCTCAAAAATATATATATATATGCATTGTCATATACAATTTAAGTCATCTTAAAGTTTAAGTCATCTATCAGTTCAGTTTCTTGCCAAACATTCCTTCTGGTCTTTAAGAGAATAGTCCCCTCCCACAAACCATCATTGTGTTATTGCCACACTAACAATGACAACTAACACTCTACACACTTACCGTGGTCCCAGGGTTGTGCTGGTAAATGTTTAATAACTAGCACAAAGTACACACACATATGTAAGTTTATAATCAATTTTACTAATATAAATAAAATATACAATACTCTTATTGCAAATTCTACATAACTTATTCTCAAAGAATCTTTTTATTTTCCCCAAAGTTTCGTATATACAGCCTATGACTGCAATTAATGAGTGTAATCTGCCATGAATGTTGGCTGATGATTTTATTTACACTAATAAGACAAAACAGAACAATCAACACATATGTCAGAATTTTCCTCATTTGTCAACGATGTATCTGGCTTTTCTGCTGAGTCAGATAATAGTTTCTGAATACTGGAAGCCTATTTCTCCAATTTTTTTTGTGTTATTCACAATATAATGGCTACCGACACATTTTTAATTTTCATCTGCATTAACAATTTTTCTGACTACTCTCTTAAGTCTAGACAAATCAACAAAACAATAAACCAATACTTGATTTGGTTTAAACACTGCCACCATAAAATGGCCAGTTTCAAACTGCCATGATGTCACTGAATATAGAATTGAGAAAAGATGTGTAACATACACCATTGTACAGTACTTGTACCACACCAATACCAAATAAGTTTAAGAGCACAGATAACCGTAAAAGGTAAAAAACAAAAAAAGAAAAACCTAAGTTTTGACTGTTGCCTTTGTTTTTAAATGATGCCCAAGTCTCAACTGAAAAATAAAATGACAGGCAAATTTACAGGGTCCCGCTCCATCCCTTTCTTTTCCTTACAATGTTATTTGTTGAAGAAGCCAGATCCTTTGACCTATAGAGTTTCTCACACTCCATTTTCTTGATTTCATGCTCATGATGTTCTCTCTCCCTTATATTTCCTGGAAGCCAGATTCAGAGTCTGATTGAGGTTTGAGGTTCAATTCCTTTGATGAGACCACAGAGGTCTTGTTTTCTTCCACTTGGAAGCACGTAATGCCAAGTTCCCCTTTTATGATGCTAGTACCCATTGACGCTTAATGCCTGTATTTATTAATTCAATGGGGTGGTATAAAATGGGTGATATTTATCATTTCTTTTTCAGTTATTACTTGGAAACTTTTTTTTTTTTTGGAGACAGAGTCTAGCTCTGTTGCCTAGGCTATAGTGCCGTGGCGTCAGCCTAGCTCACAGCAACCTCAAACTCCTGGGCTCAGGCAATCCTCCTGCCTCAGTCTCCTGAGTAGCTGGGACTACAGGCATGCACCACCATGACCGGCTAATTTTTTCTATTTATTTTTAGTTGTCCAGCTAATTTATTTCTATTTTTAGTAGAGGCAGGGTCTCACTCTTGCTCAGGCTGGTCTTGAACTCCTGAGCAAAAACGATCCTCCTGCCTCGGCCCCCAGAGTGCTAGGATTACAGGCGTGAGCCACCGAGTTGGCCAAAAACTTATCTATAGAGATACTTTCACTCATCTGCCATTCCGTTACCACGTGGTCAAGTGCATACAGGAAAGGAAGGACAAGGGTTCGACTTTATTTACCAGGTTTCAAGAAGATATGAATTCCTTCCCTCTCACTTATCCTAAGGTAACCGATTCTCTTTTTAAGTATCATTATGAATTCAGGGGTTTAAACATATTAATGGGTTTCAATTTATTGGAATTATTATTGAAGCTCAAACTATCCCATTTTTTGGCCAGTGGGATCCTCTACAAGTTGCCTCTAGAACCCTTTTGACAAGATTCTGGTAACGTTTGGTCATTTCCTTGCTGTGCGAGATCTTCCAGGATTATCTTGTACATTTCCTGTCCCACACCTGGAATCAGTCATATCTCTAAAAGCCTTGGTTTCTTTTAATGAGAAATTGTATTTCAGGGTCAAAAAATAGGGTGCTAGGGATGGTCCCTCAGTTGGTCATTTTTTCTAGGTCTTTTTAGTGAACAAATAAAATCATATACATGAACACATAGATATATAGATAAAATACCTCAAGTCACATTGATACTCCCAATTCAAATTAAAGACCACAAAAGTTTTACTTTATCACAGCTCTAACTCTTTTCCCAGACTCAGATCCTATTTGTCAATGACTCAGGGGGTGATAATAACCTGCAAGTACTAATTTATTTGCATATTACACACACGCCAGGCAGACTACCACCAATATGATTGCTGGAAACATTAAATTTTTGCCTATGTTCTCCTCATTTTTTCATCGTAAAAACTGTACTAAATCTTCATTTGTAAAGTATGCAGTCGTTATGGACTATGTTTTCTCCCTGGTGGGCCTCACTTCATGTTATTTCCATAAGCAATTAAATAGTTAATGCTCAACCAGCAGATCCTATGTTGATCTCTAAGACATGTGGGGAGTCTGAAACTCACCCTATGATAGATTCTTAAAGAATAGCTAATGGGAAGAGTCTTTCTTACACGCTGCTCAGGTGTTTGGGATAGACCCCAAATCCTCGGCTGATTCTTTCCTTGAGAACTTTAAATCCACTGCTCCATTTTCACTCGGTATAATGTGTTGCTGTTGAAAATTCTGGTGATAATCTAATATTTCTCCTTACAAATCACATGTCCTTTTCTAACAGATGGCTGAAAGATTCACTTCTATTTCTTTACAGTCCAGTAATTGTACTAGAATATATCTTGGTACTGGCAAAGTCAATGTTGGTTATTTGGTGCTCTTTCAAGGTATAACTTTGTTAACTTCAGGAAAGTTTTCTTGAAGTATAGTTTTTAATATTGCTTTTGCTTGCTTTGTTTTTTTAAAAAGCAATCCTATTTTCTTTGCCTTTTGTCAATGTCACTTTTTAATCTTTTAAATAAATATTAAATCTTTCAGTTTTGATTTTTAAACTTTTTGCACCTATTTCTTTCAAATCTTTATCTATTGTATTTATCTGCTACAATTCTGAAATATTACTTCTCATAATTTCCTGACGTCTGTCATCTTATTTCTTAGTTCTCCTAATTCTGATTTATGTTGTTCTTTCATGTCTCCTATCATTTCTTAAAGACTTTCAGGTCACTTTGTAATAGTACATTGAAATTGCAATTTTGTGTTCTTTTGTGGACATGTGTTTCTGACATGCTTCCCTTTTCCATAGGGATGCTATTCTGTTCCTTATTTTTTTAATATATGCTTTATATGGGATTTGACTTCAATATTATTTTGTTCATTTTTATGTGAAATTAATTTTCCCACACTTTGGAATGAGAAAGGGTTCAGGAAAGCGTCATTAACTTCACAGAACTCATGCTTCTGCTGTCTGTTCACTGTATTGAAAACTATGGCAGCTTGCTTTCCAGGCTTTCCTCGCTCTACTTCCCTTCCCAGTTTCATCTAGACAGCCCCGTTCGTCTATAGCCCCTATCTGCTTCGATTTTTATTTCACTCTCAGCAACTCTGCTTCCACGAGGGGCCTTCTCCTGGGTGGGAGCTCTGGCAAGGGGGTTTGAGAATTCCCGGGGCAAAGCTGTTGCAGCCACTTGACTCGATGGTCACGCACTGAGGTTCCCATTCTTGGGTGCGACCCCAACACTTCCTTCTTCCTTCCCTGCCACAGAAACCAGCGCCGTGCAGATCTCAGAGCTGCCAGTGCTTTGTTCCCATTTGCTTGTATCGTGGGGGTTTGTGAGGATACCGTGTACCTGGTTTTGCCGTCACGGTCATTCCGTTGCTGTTTTAACGTGTGAATTGAAAAGTCATGCTGTCGCCACCACCTTCCCAGACCCCTTCCCACGTACTTAGTTTGAATACAGCAAGTGTGGTGTGAATTACAGCGTGACCACTGCTACTGTTAAACCCGTGCTTTTCCTGACACCAGTGCAGAATGCACCACTTCACATTTGACTGTGTCCCGCCAGGTTGATCCATCTGCTGCTTAGAACCAGGCCTCAACGACTGAAACTGCCTCATCAAAGCCTTCGACACGTCTTGTATTTATCTGACAAACTTGTCTTCAACTCAGCAAGTACTCAAAAATTGTTACTCTCAACAAGTTGCCCAACTGTGTAGGAATAAACCTTCGCTCAATCTCAGCACACTTGGCAAGACCACAACACTTGTATCTGATTTGGAAGGCATGCTAAACAACTACTGAGATTGACCATTTTCAGTTCACCTACTCGTGTGTTAGAATTAAAGATACACCTTCCCAGTCTCTTATTCAGTGTGAGATGTTTCAATACTACCTGTTATTTAAAATCGCAATCTCATATTGTGTGATGCTCAGTACGAGTGGATAACGAGGTCCACTCACAATCGATTTGGCTAGTATCCACATGTGAAGAGACAGGGACATGACCAGAAAGAGCTGTGACAGATGTTGCCATATGTCAGAAATGTTACATCAGATCTGGTTCCCTAACATGAGGGCTGAATCCGGGAAATGTCATAGAACCACATGATCCAAGGATATTAGGATTCCCCCTCATGACGGAAAAGGTTTAGTTTCCTTCTCAGCATAGTGTTGGCTTCCCTGGAGGACTTTGATTCCTCTTTAAGTCCATCATCTCCAAGAAAACTGGACACTTTGGACACAGGGGCCTCAATAGGTCCTGCCACAGATGCTGTGAGCAGCCACCCAACACACTGACGCCAACAGCAACTGCTGAAATGAGGGCAGAGGGAAAGGGATGGAAGAAGACAAGACAGAACATTTTATGTTTCAATGAACTTACTGAGACCATGGGAGGAGAGTTTGGTGAGTCGGTTTTACTAGAGTGCGAAGCTTCTACTATGATTTGCTTAAGTCTGAACCCAAGCATTTTGTCAATGAGTTGGATTAGTCAGGGTAACTAACAAACTATTATACTCCCTCCCTAGAAATTTTAAGATGCTTATAATAGCAACCCTTTACAAAACACTTGAAAACATATCAGTAGCAGCTTCTTCAACGACAGCATTGTAAGTGTCTCCTATGCATGAGTACCACCTCTGAAAGAGTTTGGCCTGGGACCCTTAAATCAAATAATCACTTTAATAAAAGCAAAAACAAAAAAATGCTAATTCATGTCTATTCTATGGGATCTACATACCAAGTCATCTTCCACACTTTAGCAAGCATCTGGTGAAATCATGTGTAGACTTCCTGAGCTACTTCAAAACTACCAACAATTTCCTTGTATCTATGGCTAGATTTCAGCTCCAGTTTAAAGAGAAGTTTTGTTATGTAGGTTCTTCAAGATCTTCATTACTTCATAAAGGGATTATTAAAAATCAGAAGTAAATACAAGCTGAAGTAGCTTGAATCCCAAGGGAAAGCCCCAATTAGAACCATCTCTTTCATTCATTTAATTTCTAAAATAAAGTTTTAGAAAATCTTTCCCATGAATGTAAAAATTTCTAAAATTTAAATGTAAAACTACTGTGACACAAACTCCTGAAATGTTAATTATCTCACAGCATTCCTAAATTTCCCAAAGAGAACAACATCAATTGAGGCTTCTTCTAATTCATAGCTCCAAACTGGTCTTCCCCAAACTGCAAGCATTTTGATGGCATTGTATTCAAAGCTAAATCACATTCACCTCCCTTTCAGCCCCAATATGAGAGAGAGCATATAATGAGACAAATATTCAACTTTGGCAGACCTATGATAAAAATGCGTTTCTCTCCTTAAACTTTTCTAGTGTCATGTACTTAAGAAACAAGCATGAGAACTATGAAATATTATATGCTTTAGGTCATGTACTTTTGAAGGAATTTTGCAGAACATGTATTTTGCAATTGCTTATCCCTCCACAACCAACCTTCCGGAACAGCACTGCCCAGCAGACTTTTCTGTGGGGATGGGCATGTTCTCTATCTGCACCGTCCAATATGGCGGCCATTTAACTCCACACATCATTACTGACCATTTTGAAGTGTAGACATTGTGACTAAGTAACTAAATTTTTAAGTTCTATTTAATTTTAATTAAATTCTTTTGGTATTTACATTGCAGAATTTCCTTCCTTTTTAAGGCTGAATGATACTCCATTATATAATATGTATATACCACATTTTGCTTGCCAGCTCCTCTGCTGATCACGGTGAGTTGCCTCCATGTTGCAGCTATTGTGATAATTCTGCTGTGAGCGTGAGCGAAATGAAGAGCGTTCTGAAGATGGATGGTGGTGATGATTGCACAACAATACGAATGTACCTGATGCCACTGCTCACCTAAAAATGGTTAAGATGGCAAATTTTATGTATGTGTATTTCACCACAACAAAAAAAAATGTAATCGCCCTGTGTGGCTGGTGGCTACGGTAATTGCACAACACTGCTCTAGAACGTCCGTGGAAGCAGACATTCCTATTAAGAGAGACTAATGGACACAACGGCTTGCCTGTCCAGGAGTGCCAGTGGGTAGGAGCAGACCCACTGGTGTCTGATCACTTGCCAGGGGAGGGAGAGGGATGCTGGTTTACTTTCTACACAACCAGAAGTAGGAGAGACCAGTAGAAAACAGAAGCCACTCTCTGCCACCTCTACACTCATAAGAGATGTACATAATATACAAAAGAAGGAAAACAGGAGTTTTAATATGTCCCATAAACAAAACTTAGCTTGAAAACAGATTACCCCAACAGCAAAGTTACTTGTTTCTTCCTCAAATGATATCATTGGACATGCCAGAATGTGCTTCACATAAATGGATCACAAAGTTTAAATAGAAATAACTAATCAAAATGTTACTTCCCTTCAGGCTTAGGCTTGTCATTCTGTGCCACTGGCTGAGCAGGACTTTAGACATGTGCAGTCAATCTGGGCCTCGGCTCTTTAATCCATAAAATAATAAACTATGAATGAAAGGCCCCTACTGGCACTTTCCTGCTTTATCAATTGATGAGACTGAGTTTTACTTGAGCATCTAAGATTCCCATTTTTCTTCTCTAAATACAGTCATGCACTGCATAATGATGTTTCGGTTAAGGACAGACCACACATACAATGGTGGTCCCGTAAGATTGTAATACCGTATTTTTCCTGTACGTTTTCTACGTTTAAATACACAAATACTGATACTTCCCACCGTGTTACAACTGCCTGCAGCATTCAGTGCGGTAACCTGCGGCACAGGCTCGCAGCCCAGGAGTACAGGCTGCACCGCACAGCCGAGGTGTGGTGTCGGCTCCACCATCTGGGTTTGTGTGAGTGCACACTCTATGGTGCTCACGCAACAATGAAATCACCTAAGGACTCGTGTCTCAGAATGCACCCTTGTCATTAAGTGACACATGACTACATAAACAATCTCTCAAAATGCCCAGGAGGAAAAGGAGGCCTTGAACACTATGCTGAATCTTCACGGGTCACTCTACCATGACTTTACAGTGGCTTTTGTTTTTGTTGTTTGAGACAGGGCCTTGCTCTGTTGCCCAGGCAGGAGTGCAGGGGCAAGATCACAGCTCACAGAAAATTCAAACTCCTGGGCTCAAGCAATTTTCCTGCCTCAGCCCCCCAAGTAGCTAGGACTACTGGTGCACACCACAATGCCTGGCTAACTTTTTAAGAATTTATTTTATAGAGATGAGGTCTCACTATGTTGACCGGGTTGGTCTCAAACTCCTAGACTCAAGTAATCCTCCCACCTCAGCCTCCCAAAGTGCTAGGATTATAGGCGTGAGCCACCACATCCAGCCTGCAGTGGTTTTGATTTCAACCTCTGCAAAGACCCTGTTTATAATGGCCTCAACGGCATCATTTATCATTCGGATTTCACTATGGATTTCATCAACATTATAAGGTTTATGACAATATTATAAGTTTCAAAGCTACTAGGGGCATAAGCCACAACTATCAGAACTACCTGAAAGATCTGGCTACTATCATCAATAATTAAAATCTTTACCAAGGACTGTTTTTCTAAAAACATTAAAAGAGAGGAAGTAAAATAAAGGGAGGGGAGGGTTGATGAGAAAAAAATGAGAAGCCAGACTTTTGCAAATACATATTGTAGTGGTTTGTTAAACAGTTATCTTGTTCTACAAGTGCTCTGTTGATGAGAGCGCTATGAAAGTGCTTCTTTCCTTTTTTTTTTTTTCCTGTGGGAGAAGGGAAGCAATGAAGGAAATGAAAGAGTTCATTTAGGAGCCACAGTCACATAAGGCTAATTTGCAAAAGCTCAATCCAGCTGAATATACTTACGGCCACCACTGGTCCACAAGACTTCAGCTGAGCAGACTAATTGAGATTCTCCAGGAGAACGCCCTTGTCTTTAGTAGCTACAGAATGACTAATTAGGCATTCCGTACCTCCCCGTCTCCAGAATACTAGGTCTGACTCTGCTTGGCCTGAGTATGCAGCTTGTAAATTTCCAACAGATTCCAATGCACCATTATTGTAAGACTGTTGATTTTGTTTTGCACCTTGTTTCTGCCTTTTTTTTTTTTTTGGTCTCAAACTGAAGTTGCAATTAATAGGACTATATTAGCTGTATTATAATACTGTTTAAAAAAATAAAAACAAAAAACTATGCCCCACCTCCATGACTGTAACATACATGCTAAAGTCCCTATTAAACACCACCTCTAGTCTCACACTAGAGAACTGCTTTCTATAAAAGAGGATCATTAGAGCTGATGGCTGGAGTTCAGAGAGAACAGGAAACTCCAGAAAACCTTATTTTCTACCCATTTTCAATTCTCTATAGTGATGCACGATTTGAACATTTGACTTTTATTAGACCAGTGAGAGCCTGGCACTTGTTTGACTATTTTTATTTTCATCTTTACTAAAATGACATGTTGTAGACTTCTCTGTGTATTTTTTTTTAATGCCTAAAGATTTTGAGGAATTAGTGTCATGGGAAACTACATGTTTATTTAAGTATTTAATTAGAAGCCTCTCTCATGAGCTGGAAAGAATCTCTTGGCATGATTATGGAGTAACTATTTTCTTCTCACTGCTATCCTAATACCCAATATTGTGGGCTTGCAAAGAAGCATGGGATGAAACTAAAATAGTATAAAGGTCTCCATGTATCTACTATTATTATTGATAAGTTCTCACTTTATGTAACAATGGCATACACATTTACATACACATGTGCATATATGTTATAAACACATATACAGCCAGCCCATCTACTCCTAAGCCCAAAATCTGGCTGAATTATTACATTTGTACTTTTCACATAAGAAAAAAAAATCTATAGATTTGTCTCTAAAATGTAACATTTTTTCAGAGATATTTCATTCTTTCTCCAGAGTAAAAGGTAAATTTCTCATTGCTATAAAATTTAAATAAGAGGTTTTCTTCTAATTGGAATGTGACAAGGTATTTGAATATACTTTTTCTTTCAATTTCCAAGTACCTTTTTAAATGATGCTATGAAGGAAGGCCTATAACGTAAATGAAATTCCACTGACAATTTATTTCAGCTTTTAATATATTTTCTACTATAAAATCAAGCTGTCAAGACAAGAAAATATTACTGGTTTTGTTATTACAAAAACAAGTGAGAATTTTTAATTCACAAAGGATGAAAACAAGACATTGATCTCACTGTACATACAATATTACAATAAACTAATTAGCTGTAGACTAGGAACACATTTAAGACTTCACATACACACATACGTACTTTGAAACAAGAAACAAACACAGGACAATTTTAATCTTTGATATGTTCATGACCACCAAGAGAAAGAACATCACTGATTTGAGTCTAATTGTTTTCCTGGTATACAATCACAACATAAGCCAGCCTGAAAGCATTACTCTATTATTAAGGACATCTTTAGGCAAATATAAGCATTTGGATTTGGGGCTTTTTCTCCCCACCCAAAACCACCTCTTTAGCTATCAAGTAGTTTGGCTGTTATCAAGTTAACAAGATCGTAACAACAAACACAATATTTTTACCACAAAATTCAGGAGAGAGGATTTTAAGATAGATCATACAAAAAATATTTGTTCCTAAGGCAGGCAACCTGTAAATTATAAACGCAATCCTAAGAAAAAGAATCTTGGTCACAAACCATTCACTTTCAAATACTGATGAAGAAATAAAAAGTGTGAACTGTGGGTGGAGAGGTGTTGGCATGGAAGGGAGGAGAAAGAGTGTGAAATGAGAAATTATATTTGCCACAGGAAATAGAGGATTCAGTTGATTTTTTTAAATGAGGTATAAGAGTATGCCAGTAAATGCAAAAACAAAAACATTAAAAACCAAAATGCACATTTCCAATGGAAAAATCTCTAAACCTCTTATAGTTTTCTTTATTAGACATTTCATATACAGCAGTTAATCTAGAAAAATACATTTAAAAAAATCTTCAACAGACCATGCTCCCTGTAACAAAATTTTCCAAACCCTGTTTTATTATACAAATCAATCTACATTAGTATGTAAAAAGAAATTCTTAAATTTAGCAATGTCATTTTCCATCCAACATCCATCTAATTTACATATGGGTTTCCACTATTCATACTGGAGAGTTAGAATTCTATGATAAATTTTTTCTAACGTTTTCTGTACATATTAAATAATCTAAAAAAGTTCCCCTTGTAGTGCATTTACCATTTAGTAAGTCTATTCAGTATTTTTCCAGTACCATTTGCATTACAGTGATTTACCTGTAAATGTAATTAATATCTAAAAGTGCACACAGTTAACTTTCCCAAATAACGGCCTATTTCTGGAGGAAACCTAATATTCACAGAAAAGATTACCAATATTATGATTAGAAATGTAGGGTTAGAACGTACTGTGAGACTATACAACACGATCATATACATAAGCTAAAGGACATTAAGTCTTTAGCCTATATTTACATCAAATAATGTCTGTTTCCACAGGGTCATACCAAAACTCAGTCTGGCACTAGATACAATTAGGATTGTTAGCTACAATTCAGTATAGCAAGACAGCCCAAAATGCCCTGAACTGACATATGCTAACTAAACTCCAGTACCTCACAGTGTTTTAAGTAATGTTAGTGTGCTGCTCAAACAAGCAACTAGGGTGCCCAGGAAGGATGCTGTGCAACGCAGTAAAGACAGCAAGCCTTCATCAGGGTGTTATTTTGGGGTTACAGTGAATTTTAGCGCTTAGACTGCCACTGCATGCAGAAACCCTGAAAAAGAAATACATAGGTTTCAAAACAAATATACTTCATTTTGTTTAAAATGCCCAAGAGCATTTTCAAAATAACTGATAGTAAGTATTCTATCAAGTGATGAACCTATAGATGTTGAGAAGAAATTCTACGTTTCCCAGTTTGAGGGAAAAAAAAATGTAGTTTTCTTACCAAATCATCCAGTGTATATGACCGGTTAGAATTGTAAGTTTTGATTTTTACTGAAATTCAGAGTATGAAATGCAAACATTCAGGATAGAATGAATTCAAAATTACGCACAGTTCTATCAACTCGCAACAAAGCAGCAAATATGAGGGCCTCTCCCCTTCCCTTCTCATCCCTCAAAAAAGTGCAAAATCAAAAGTCACTGCTTGGTCCAAAAAATAAAATACATTGTGTACAAAGATTTGAAATCTGATGGAATCCAGCTTCTATTCCGCAGATTTTCTTCAGTAAGAATCAACGTCCGAAGATAGAACTTAATTCCAGAAGAATTAATTCTACAATCTGATTTTGGTACACAGTATGAACTGCTATATTACCAGTCTCTTTCTCTGGCTTTAATAGAGTAGGACCAAAAACAATTGCTATACTCTGATAGGTCATTCGGTTTTTTTCTCCATTTTCTATAACTCTAAAGGGGGAAAAAAAGTTGTTAAAAGAGAAAATAAAAAATAGAGAAAATTCTTCAAATTGTATTATAAACCTGACAGTTTGCATTTGGAAAAAAGAAATCATGCTCATTTTCCCAAGGTGGCACATAAACTATTTAACCAAGTAGAATTCAGTCCAAATGCCATGTGCAGCTTTATTTTGGATAAACACAGCTGAAAGATATAATCATACATACTCTAACAAACTTTAAAAGTATAATATTTTAGCTTAGTTTTTAAAATACAACATAGATTTAAATGAATTATAATTCAGGTAACAATGATTACTAGGTTGATGGAAAAATTTCATTAGGGCACAGAGATTAAACTTTGAATTTTACTCATTTTTTTTTAAACCTAACTGCAATCATTTATTTTCATACTCTAATGTTCTTTTTATCAGATGAATAAAATCAGTTATTAAAGTGACTAAATATGATAGCACCCTAGAGCCATGATGACTTTATTTTAGGGCAATTTAATATACCTCAATAACCAATCTCATCTTCACATTAACTTTAGCAACAACTTATGAACACCTACCAGTGCTAAGCACTATATAAATGCTTCAAATATAATATCTACTTTAATATATTCTTCATACCAAACCATTTTACCTATGAGGAACCGATACTAAAAGGAGCTGAGCACCTCTTGCAAGTTAGAGAGACAGCAAGTAGCACAGCTGGAATCCCAGTCTCAGTCTGAGTGGCCCTGATGCCGTGGGCTGCCACATCTATGCCCCATCTCATCGCTGTGCAGTTTTCTTACCTTTTGAGATGTCTAAAAAGAATCTGCATCGTATCTTGATTTGGCTTTGGCAACTGTCTGATCAGATCCTTAACAGCAGCAATTCGCTGTCTTGGTTCTTGTTCTGAAAAAAGATAATAACCAGATATTTTCCAGCAAATTCTTGTGAAACTGAAAGCAATGACCTATTTTAGAAGCTAATATTTGGTAATACACAGTGACACCTGGTGGTCACGTTTAAAATTCCTGGAGTAAAACAATCCATTGAAAAATCTTGTTTAAGATAAAATCAAACAGAATGTGGTGCCTTAATCTGTGCAAAGGATTTTCAATAGCTAGAAAAAACTGAGTGGAATTACATACTTACTAATTGCATTCACAAAATCATTAAAATGATTAAATGTAAAAAGAGGTTCTGGTAATTCTCGAAAAAACATTTTGAGTGCTCCAGTGATAACATGAATATCTTCCCATTTACTATCATTCAAGTCCAATTTCTCATCTGAAAAACAGTAGGAATGGGGCATTTTAAAAAATTACTTTAAGAGCCAATTCTAAAAGTTAGGAGTGATGAATCTGGATACAGTAATAGGGAACATTATCTTACCATGATTGACTGCAAATCGTAGCTTCTGGATCACTGCAAGGTTGCCACTCACTCTGTATATCCCATCAACATCCAGACCTAGGAGACAGTAATAATGTTTTTATGTTTAAAGTTCATTCTTTTGAAGATGTTTGCATGCTTCAGAATTCTTATTCATTAGCATTAGACTAAAATCAAATGGGCAAATATTCTTTTTCTTTAAATGGCTTTTTATAGATGCTTGGCAGGGGACAGGGACAGAAATTTACTCTGAATTCTGTTTAATAAACAGCAGTAATACTACTCTGTTTATCATGTAGACTGTGGATTTGCTCAAGGAAATCATCTCATTAAACTTGAATTACTAACAATTTAAGATAAACTTCTGCAAACACCTGGGAATAGTTCAAAAACCCAAAGGAAGCCTGTAGGTAAAAATCAGCCCACCCATATTCTTGCACACCATTTTATAATGTAAATGCATTAAAAAACTTTCTTAAAAGTGTTTTTTAAGACCAGCTTGAGCAAGAGCGAGACCCCATCTCTCTCTAAAAGGAAAAAAAAGTGTTTGGCATATTAAGTGCTTATAATAAATAAGCTTAACATAAGCTAACAACTAAACTAACGGTTCTACACAAACAACAGATAATTTGATGTCATTTATTATTTTCTTTGATATGTGGCACAGAATCATTTTAAATTCATACAGTTAAGCCTGAAAATTTCAGGTATTCATTAAATGATAATGATGCTCATATTTAACAAAGCAGATTATGAAATGTGCCATTAATTTAACTTCAAATAAAGGCAAGCAGCATGGTGTCTCTTGTCATGTCAACAAAAAGAGCCAATGAAACAAGAGATCTGTAACTAGAAGAAATTACAAATTAAATTACTTTTTTTTCCTTAAATGGGACAGTCTCGCTCTGTCACCCTGGGTAGAGTGCAGTGGCATCATCATAGCTCACTGCAACCTCAAACTCCCGGGCTCAAAGGATCTTCCTGCCTCAGCCTCCTGAGTAGCTGGGACTACAGGCGTGCACCACAATGCCCCAGCTAATTTTTCCTTTTTTTTTTTTGAGACATCATAGCTCACTGCAACCTCAAACTCCTGGGCTCCAGTGATCCTCCTTGCCTCAGCCTCCCAAGTAGCTGGAACTAGAGGCATGTGCCACCACACCTGGCTAATTTTTTCTCTTTTTAGTAGAAATGGGGTCTCACTCTTGCTCAGGCTGGTCACAAACTCGTGAGCTCAAATGATCCTCCTGTCTCAGCCTCCCAGAGTGTTAGGATTACAGGTGTGAGCCACCTCGCCCAGCCTACGTGTTTTAATTGTACAAAATTTTTGATGATGTACAGATACAAGTTAGTGTGATTACAGTCAATATACTGTTAGCTTATATAAAACTAGTATAAACATTATAGATGTTAAAATTAACCAAAATCAGTTTGTCTTATTTTACAGAAAATGACATATTAATAAAAGGATGTCTATTTAGATATTTATAGTTGATTTAACAGTTTTAAAATGTCTTCTCACTTTTACTATAACAAGGAACTTCCTCTTAGTAAGTAGACACAATATCCTCATACAATTTCAAATCATTTCTTAATAAACTCAGTTTCACAATTACTACCATCTTCATTTTAAGCAAATGTCAACTCCAAATGGCTTCAAAGAATACCATACACTTAATTAACCTTGAGTACTAAACATTCAATAGATCTCTGCAGAGGCCTTAATTTGAAACAGGTGCAAACATATAAGATCTTTGCAAACAAAATGCTTTTCTTAACATCTTAAGGCTGTAACGAACTTCTGGTTGCATCACTCAAAATCACAAAAATTCTAGGGATTCTGATGGCAAAACAAAGGGCTGGGTTGCTTCACGTAAAAGAAAAATCAAAATCATTCTCTTACCATGTTCTTCAACATGTTCGATACATAACTTCACAAACTTTGGCACTGTGCTATTCTCTCTCTGACATAGACTAGCAAGATTGGATCCAAATACCTGATCTGAAAAAGATTTATTTTAAAAAATGAACCACTTTTGCTAAAATTTAATTCATGAAAAGGTGAAAGAAACCATTCAGAATGCAACAGAAAACATCCAGTGTATCCAGGCCCGTTTACCATGACCTGTGCCCTGTATGATCTGCACCCTGCCTGCTCTTCAATTCCACTTTGAACAGTTCTCCTTCTTTACTGAACTCCATCAGCACCCCAACTCGTTCTTGTCTAAGAAGCTTTGTGCTTTCTCTCCTTTTTACAGACAGCAAGTGCCCCCCAAAGTTGGCTCCTCATCACTCCTGGTCTCAACTAAAATGTCACCAACTTATATAACTCCTGTGATTCAGATAACCCAATTCCCGTCACTCTCTATTTTACTACCATGTTAGATTCTTAGTATTTGGCACTATTTGAAGTTATCTTGCTTGCCTCTCCCTTGAGTGTAAGTTTCACAAGGGCAGGGACTGTGTAGCTCCCGAACACCAATCGGTGTTCACACCACCTCTAGTCTCATGCCTAGCACTTAGATATTTTTATAATTATTTAAACAAGCATATGCATGCCTATCATGTGCCAACATTTGATTTCACAAAATATATTTCAAAGGCTTTTCTATTAATCTTTCAACCCAACAGTTTTGAAATTCCACATTAGGGCTAAACATTCAGGAAAACAAACAAAATATTTGGAATGATGAATGAGGCTATAAAGTGACAACAGTTTCTTTTCTCAATGAATAGGCTTGGTGAACAAATTAACAGTAGTTTAATTCATTTATTTTTCAGGCTTTATTTTTAATCAAAAAAAGGCTCTAAACGCATGCAAACTTGTATGCTTTATTCAGGAATATCTGCTTATCCATAACTCTTAAGGTTGCTAATTTGAATTACTTAATTAGCTAAACTCATCCCAGAAGTCTTAAGTATCTTTTTAATGAAATTAGTTATGGATTTTAACTTAGATCCTTTGCAAACAGATGTTCTGGTGATGGTCCCATAATCAGAGACATAATATGTACATATTATATTACCTTTACCTTTATTTGTGAATAAATATCATCGTTTTGAGTCAGGTATTGGGAGATTTTTACCTTTGAAATTAAATATGCTTTTAAGAGCATATACAAGTACACATGATTTTGAAGAATATTTTCCCATTAAGAAAAAAATCTTGCTAGTATATTATGGTGCTTATAAATGAAATAACAAATGTATAAATTAATTAGGAAAAAACACCCTATACTAATTTAATAATTACCTTAAATGAGAGCCAAAGGCAAACAATCAAGAATTATTCATTTTTTCTTTCTACTACTTTGTTAGTGATAGTTCATTTAAAATTTCTAATTTCTTCTGATCTTTGCATCTCAAAACTAAAACTCTTGTCACAAATTCTAAAACTCTGCCACCCATGATATATCCATGCAGCTCCTCTGATACGGGGTTTCTAAAAATTTAGTTTGTTATATCTGTTCAATGCTTTAGTTAAACTTTACATGTGCTTTAAAAAATCAATTTTAATTACTTACATGTCTTTTAATCACTGTACTTGAAAACTTTATGAATAAAGAATGAGAACATTTTTACTGTTTGAAAATTTTCTGATACTTACTTTGAAACGTCTTATTTCTGATTTTGGCCAACATTCATTATTATAAACATTACTTCTCCTACCAACCTTTAATATAACCTTTTTCACGAACAGCTTGCAAAGTAGGGCGTCGTGTAAGAAACTTCTTTAAGTTTTTCTTGGTTTTTTTCTGTTCCGAAGAATCTATGCTAGATACTTTCATTGCTTAAGACAAACAGACAGATATTAAGCATTTCATAAAATAAAAATTTCTTGATAAAAGTTTTTCCACTTAACATGCAAAACATATTAACCTCATGTCAAAATTACAGTACAAATTCAGTTATTTTTAACTGAAATGTGGTTTAACATGAAGAATCACACTAACACAGACCCAATTTAAAAGTTATTATATAAACCAAACAAAACTTTTCATTTTTATCACTAAAAATAGACTGCAACTGTATCTTCTTTGGTGTATGGGCCAAGATATCCTTAAGTTATATGAACACATTCATTTCATAAATAGTACTTATCTTTATTGACTCTATTAGTTTTAGAAGGCAAAAAATAAAAATCCATCAAACACAAACCAAATTAAAAAATCTCTACCCTTAATGAACTAGGAGTCTGGAGATACATATGTATAGAGAGATATATAGCCACCATAACTATTGGTACTTTAAGCTAACTCAGTCTCATCATAATTATTGGTAGTCTGAGCTAAGATTGGGATCACCTGGAAAATGTTCTACATTGCCTTTAGTCCTTTCTTTTTTGGCTACAATATCAAAAATTCAAAAGGTATTCAAAACAACTAAATTTGGGGAAAGTTGACAACATAAAGAATATATTAATAAAGAATAATCAAATTTTTATGTGTTGACATTGCTACAAGGTGACAGTGTCAGTAACAGCCCTAAACTTCATTGGAATGTAGGAAAACAAAACCAGAACTGATCAGTTAATCTGAGGGCCAAAAAGTTCTCAGTTAAACATGTGGGTTTGTTAAAATAGGTTGAACGAAGGGCAGAGTCACAGCTAATGGTCTATTTAAACAATGTAACTCACAAGGGGCCAACAATAGAAAATGCTTTTCTTAAAATTGCTGGCTCTAGCTCTGCTCCTTTCTGTATATATGATCGAGATATGAACATACACATCAATGCATATGCACAGACATATCCTAGTCCACAGGCGCTGCCTCATGTTCAATAGGAAATTATGGTAAATATCCTATGACTTTTGACTTCCTAATGTTTACTATTCTTTGCAGAATCTTTAACAGTAACTATATATTTTTAAATCAAAAAAGTTCAGCTTCCTAGAGGCCTCATGAGAAGTGCACTACATTTTTTCTCTTGAAGTATCATAATACCTTAAAATTAATATGATGCCACAGGGATGCATCCCATGAGGTTGAAAAGTGACAATAATGAGGTAACAAGAAGAAAGAGTATTGATACACTGAGATTGCAGTTAGTTAAATCATATAACTTTTTTGTAACATTGGAGATTACACTCAGCTTTTATATATTTATTTTAAATCTCTGAAAAGCTAAGAGAACAAGCTCACTCAAACCATTAGCAAACAAAGAACTTACAACGAAGCTTTTTAGGCTCCTTCTGGTCCTTTTCTTTATCATGCTTTTCTATTCCTGGTGAATCTGGTATCTCCTCTTCGGCTGCTTCATCAGTTTCTACTGCCTAGTGATTAGACATTTCCCAAACACATTACTCCTAGTATTACTTTAGATGGAACAGGATTAATTCTCCCAATGACTGGTAACTGACTCTTCTGAATGATTTTAATAAACCAATTTGTATAGTGTATGTATGATTCAGACACTTGATAAATCTTTTAAAATATCTTTTCCCCCCAAATAGCATTATATTTGATTTCCAAAAAAAAGAAATTATTGCTGAAAATTCACAGGATATTGAATTTACACTGATGATGGGGCAATCTTGCCTCATTTTAATCAATTAGTGTCATTCGTGACACTAGTAACAGTTAAAAGGTCCAGCTATAATCAATGGTGATAAAACATGATGCAGTCACATTCTGCGACAACAGTATAAGACTCCTACTCATGGAGGTGACAACAGTATTATACTGTAACAACAGCATAAGATTTACACACCAGACTCATGGATGGTAGGAACTGAAAGAAATCCCAGAGCTCATCTATAGCCTAACGAAATTCCCTCTTACAGGTTAAAAAACTGAACTGAGTTCTCAAAGATAAAGATTTTGTTTTGTTTTACATGTTAAGTCTTTACTTCACCTGGAATTTATTTTTGTATATGATGTTAAGAAGGGCTCCAGTTTCTCCTTGGATTTCCAGCTATACCAGCACCGTTGACTGAAAAGTTCGTTCTTCCTCTACTGTGTTATAGCTAGCATAAATTATCCATAGGTATGAGTCTGTTTCTTGGTTTTTTTTATTCTGTCACACAAGTCTGTATGTCTATCCTTACATGAACACCACACTGTATTAAGTAATATAGCTTTATAAAGTCTTGACATATGACAGAGCAAGTCCTTTTACTTTCTTCTTCAAAAGTATTTCAGGTATTCTTAGCCCTTTGCATTTCTATATTTAATTTCAGAGTAAGTCTGTCGATTTCCACCAGAAAAACTACTGGGATTTTAAATGAGATTCAAAAATCTCAAATCTATCAATTTATAAATCATTTAGAAGAAATTTATATCTTAAATTATTGAATCTATTAATTCATTATACTTCTCATTTAATTAGGTTTTCTTCAACGTCTACTAAATGCTACATTTAGTCCTCAGTATCTTTTGACACTTTGGAAACAGTATATATTTTAAAATTTCATAGCCAATAATATGATCCTGTCTCTGCACTTGGCTTATTCCCTGATCCTGTAGACCTCAATTAAAAACCCAAACAAAACAAAAGACAACTTTCTTTGCAAGGCCTTCCCTGACCACTACATTAGGTTAGCCCCTATGTAATCTGTGTTTTTACAGCATGCTGTACACTCCCAGCATCATAACACTCCTTACATTTCATTATGTTAACTGTTCAGTTATCTGTCTTCAGTAATCTTCTGTCTTTGACTATAACCTCCACATAGAGAGGTGCAGTATCTGACTGCGAGCTATGTCCCCAGTGCATAAGGCACTCACAGATTAATATTTGTTAAATGAATGCGTGCATACTTGCTTTCAAGAGATAGTGAACAGATTACTACCACTAGAGCTGAAAGCCCATATTGGGTAGAATACAAGGTACATTTGAGAAAACAGATTGGGCTTCGGTTCTTGAATTTTAATGGAAGTCACAGAAGATTTCAAAGCAGTAGAAGATTATAAAATTGACATCAGGAAGTTTCATACAGCAATGGCATTAAGAATGGATTGGTAGGAGAGGAGATTAAATAAGGAAAACTGTTCAGGAGGTTACTCTTATTTTGATATACAGATATAAAGGCCCGTGCATAGTTTCGGGAATAAATGGCAAAGAAGGAACAGAATTCAGAAATATCACACAATATCACAAACTGCAAAGGAAGAATTTATATATAGCTTCATAACTAATCTGCTAGAAGAGGTGAAGTTCCCTTTTGCTTCTCATAAGCATTATCTTTCATTTCTGTCACTGACAGAATATGAGCCTCACTGAGGAGCCACACCCCCTACGGTGAGAGGTAAGAAGACAGAGTGTAAAGAAGCCAAGCCCCTGGCTGCTCACTGTTGTTCTTTCTAACACAGCTGCAGAATATAAACTTGAGATCCTTTTTAGTGGTTGTTATATAAATAAGAAGTTTACCAGAAACACTGGTACTGAATACCTTTGGGACAGCGGTTAGGGTGGAAGTGGAGGGGTGAAGAAAAACAAGAGAAGTGCCACTAGAAAAGTGCTAATGAAGGGACTACGGCTTCACTCACTCCACAATTTTGCACAGGGCCTCTTCTGCCAAACAGTACTATTTCCAGTGCATTCAGTCACTGAATAAATGCTATGTACTAGGCACTGCTGCCCCTTCATTTTGAAGTCTTTCTTTCTGCCTCATGCCTGATGTGAACATTATTTCAATCCACTGGCAGCCAATGTTATATAACTGAGAATATAAAAACCATTCGCCAGACCCTGGGAATTTCTAAATTGACCACCATCTTTCCCATCTCTGTTAAAAAATATATAAAGTGTCTTTTCACATATAAATTGGAATCTGGATGTGCAAAAAGCAATTAGAAAACCAAAACCAAACAAACAAAACAGCTCTGATGTAAAAATTTTACCTAAGTCAAATACATACCTGATTACTGATAGTACTACTAAGAACTTTAAACCAATCGTTAATAACAGTGTCATTGTCGGACTGAATTAGCAGTTCTGTTCCTTGACGAGTTTTCAGCTTCAGAGAAAAGAGGGAAGAAAAAGTACAGTTTGAGCTTGCAACAAAATAAATAAATACATTTAATTCAGAGTTTATAAAACCACCAGTAGAGTAGGTGCCACATATTGATAAGAGATGAAAGGCTAAAGTACTAGACAGCTATGGAAAACCTTTATTTTAGCATAAAATAATACTAGTTATTTTATAAAACATGAAGTTGTTTCTCATAACAAATTCTCAATAAAAATCTAATAATTTAAGATCCCAAATTCCATCATACAAATGCCATGTAACTTGCTGAAACTAGTATAGTTTACCATTCTAAAAATCAGTTCAAGTATCAAAGCTGCACATTTGAAATTAGAATTGAAACAATGCATTTGTAAAGAAATAAAATCTATATTTTTACATATCCAAGAAATTTGTTTCTGTCTCTCTGGTTAAAAAATAAATATAGAAAAAAGAGTACATAAAGGGTTAGACTGTCAATATTTCCTACTTGGTAGGTAAATATAATGGATTAGTACAAAGAGAGACACAGACAAATGTCAGAACCCTTTCAGGTAGAAGTATTACTAAATTAAGCGTCAAATCATGAACTGAAGAATACTATGCATTATTCTATATGAAGGGAATAACTAATTAAGGTACAATATCTTTGGTTCAAAGTTTCTTACACTTGGTTTGGGAAGAATTTTGAGGCAGTTGTGGAAAGCATTTCTCCCATTTTCGGATAATTGATTTGTTTCCCGAGAGGAACATATGGCAATGTTTCCCAAACAACACTCTGAGAGACATATGCCTCAAACATAGTTCCCCAAACAAAGTTTTAAAAAGGTATTCCTCAAAAAATAAATTTAAAAAAAGTAATATGACATTAATTTGGAAAATACTGGATTGAAGAAAATGTAACAAGACTCTCTCCTTCAAGACTTCTCAGGCTTTTTTGATATTCTAGGGTACACTGCGATTTCCTAAGATAGGAATAAAATACATACTGCTCCCCAGATTTATTTGACCATGGAACCCTTTTTATTCTGAACACCTATTGAAACTGCCAGGCTAATTCAGGAAACGGTGACTTCCTTTCATGATCTTTCTGGAGTTGGTCAAGCCAGTCAACCAATACTGGACGTTCACTGTACATGAGATACTCTCCTCTGTTAGAGGTTCTTATTAAGGGGAAAAACAACAAACACTGTAATCCTCTGGTGGGGAGAATCACTTACAAATGGTGATAACCCAGGTACACTGAAATAAATACTGTTTCCAAAGTATAAATAAAGAAGCAGCATCATTGTTACGGTGATCTGATGTTTGCCATGCATCTTGGAAGAGTAACATTTGGCAAGCAGAGACAGGCACAGGTCAGTACTTGAGGCAGAAGGATACAGAGTAAAATTCAGACAAGCAGAAAAACCTGGGCTCTGCCTGGAAAACAGCAATTAAGCCAGTGTGCCTAGACAACAAGGCAGGAGAGACCTTAGACGTGAGGCTGCAACGGGAGGTTGGCATCTGGAAGACTGTTTACACACACCAAAAATTCCTCAGATCTCTGTGCACACACCCTTCTGCAATGGGACTTTGTTGCTCCTCCATCAACAGGTGGACTCTTTCCCCACAACCCTGAATACCTGGCGAGCCTGTGAACTGTTTTAACCGACAGAATACACCGAAAGCAGTGAGTGACTCCCAGGGCCAGGCCCCGAGAAGCCCTGCAGCTTCCACTTTCACCCTCTTGGAGTTCTGACACTGCTATGCAGAGCCTGGGGCAGCCTCCTGAGATTGAGAGAGCGTGTGGAAAAGGAGGCCAAGCCAACAACTGGCACCAACACCAGACACGTGGACCAGGTCCTCTTAGACCGCTCAGCTCTAATCGAGCCACTGGGCCACTGAGGCCTCGTGAAGCGAGATCAGAAGCAGCACCCAGCTCAGTCCAGGCCAAACTGAGCAAACAAAATGGCTCTTTTTGTTAAGGCACTAAGTTTTGAGGTAGTCTGTTATACAGCAATAAATAGCTGATACAGGATCATATGTTACTGTGGAGGGGTTTAAAGGACAAAATGAAAAAGTTTTAAGTTTTTTAAAAAGATTTAATTTTTTGAGACCAGTTTTAGGCTCCAGCAAAACTGAGGTACAGAGATATGCATATAATCCCTGCCTCATACATGCATAGCCTCCCTCATTATCCATGCTCCCTGGATCGATATTTTAATATTAGATTTGGTAAGCACAAGGAACCATGTCCCTTTTATTGCTGCTAGGAAAAGGCAAGATTTGTGGAGCGAAGGCTTGTAACACAGTCTGAATCCCAATGACTGGTGCAAACACAGCTGGTTTTACACAGCAGCTTTTGCTTCTTATGATATAATCTGACTTCATCACCAACTTGTCTTAACTAGTCACAATGAAATACTATTGCCCAAAATAACTCAAAACATACAATTACTGCAGTTAAATATGTGAACTATATTAGGAAAAAATTATTACCTCAAGTACATTCTTTTTGCTGGATTTCTCCTTCGAAGCCATCTCAATCGTCGCCCCCTTGAGGTCCACCGTGAACTCCGGTTTGGATTGATTACTCCCAAACTTCATTTTGGAAAAAGGGAAACACCTTTACATGATAGATATTCATGTACATGTATGCGTTCACAGAGAATTAAGACCAATCTTATATTATCAACAATAAATCAAATAGGAGATTATCTTAAACTCGTGTTTCTCTACTGTAAAACAACAATTTCTACTTTAAAATTGAAAAATGTCTAGAAGATATGAATAGACAGTTCATAGAAAAGGAAATAAAATGGCTCAACTTCCATCATAATATATATAAAAACTTTTTTACCCATCAGAGTGGGGGCAAAAAAAAAATTCAAAATCATGTTGGTGAGGCTACAGACTAATAGGCCCTCATGCAAGTGGGATATAAAACTGGAATGACTCCTAGAAAGGGAAAATTGGTAATACTATATTTGTAAATTTACAAACATATGTATACATTGGCTTATCAGTTCAATTTCTTAGAATTTATCCTAGACTGCATATGAGTATGTAAAATGACATGTTCAAAAAAGCAAGGCAATACTCTTATATATGTATATAAAACATCAGGTAGATACCAAGTTCACTTTCCATCTAATTAATAAACTCTCCGAATGTGATTTTGTGCTTTCAGAAGTTATTTCCTCATTGACTAGTTATGTTGTCAACAACTAACAATGACTTATGAAAACAGAAAACTCTAAGCCCCACATTCTTTTTTTTTTTTTTTTTGAGACAGAGTCTCGCTTCGTTGCCCGGGCTAGAGTGAGTGCCGTGGCGTCAGCCTTGCTCACAGTAACCTCAAACTCCTGGGCTTAAGCGATCCTCCTGCCTCAGCCTCCCGAGTAGCTGGGACTACAGGCATGCGTCACTATGCCCGGCTAATTTTTTTTCTATATATACTTTAGTTGGCCAGATAATTTCTTTCTATTTTTAGTAGAGACGGACTCTCGCTCTTGCTGGTCTCAAACTCCTGACCTCGAGCGATCCACCCACCTCGGCCTCCCAGAGTGCTAGGATTACAAGCGTGAGCCACCGCGCCCGGCCACATTCTTTTATTCAGCCTTTGTTAGAAATTATACCTAGAGCCAGATGCCACAAAGCCCCAGCCACCTAAAGAGGAACTATGGAAAGGACAGGAAGACAACTGACGGCGGGACTGAGAAGAAAACAGCTAGCTGCTATATTTTGTTAACTAGATAAGGAAAAGATT
Organism: Lemur catta; assembly: GCF_020740605.2. Lineage (NCBI taxonomy): Eukaryota > Metazoa > Chordata > Mammalia > Primates > Lemuridae > Lemur > Lemur catta. The sequence goes on along the minus strand of NC_059128.1, from coordinate 122,066,994 downwards.
AGCAAATAGTAGAAAACTTATGTTCAATACATACTTCCTCTGTATTTTGCCATCGTTAACTTGAATTTGTTTAGTCTGTTAACTAAGGATATAAAATACTATTCCTACGATATTGAAAAATTTGGAGGTTTTAAATCTAAGGGCTGCTAAATTGTAATCTAAAGATCATGAAGATTTGTTATAAATATTTCCTATATTTGATATAGGAAATTTTGTTTGCTAAAATATTTTCAAGTCAAATTATTCTTGTCATTAGAAACGGATCTCACTGACCAAGCTTGTGACGACTTACTCACTATTTGTAGTATCAGAAACTCTACTCAGCAGCTTCACATTTAAGAAAGAGTTTGCCTTAACCTGTTCCCTTTTAGGTCATCTTTTAAGCTAGCAGTGTGAATTTAAATAATGTACTTATTATAACAAAAGCAAACAAAACTTAGGAGTTATATGGAATTTATTAGTGAAATCAAAGCAAAATTTGGGATTTATATGGAATTTATTAGTAGAATAATAAAAATGACAATAAAAATTTTAACTGTATTCTACAAAGTCTTTGCTTTTTTAAGTACCTTTTGTTGTTCAAAAGGCAAATTAACCATAAAGCTACATGATGGGTGCAGATAACTTCCTGAGCAGAAATGGTATAGCTCAAAAGTTATAAAACCTGAACGTACATTTAACAAAATGACAAAAATCAATTATTTGATTTGTTATCACTGTATGTTGTATATATGGTTACCTGTAAGCAGAGATACAAATAACCAACCAAATACGATATAGCAACTAAATATAAATACAATGATATGACATGGAATGCTAAAACAAAAAAAAAGCAATCAATATAGGTGGCAAAATTTTGTTCTTTATTCTTTTCCAAAATCTAGCCCCACTTTACTGTAATCACCTCCCCACCAATGTATTCATGGCAAAGAAAACAATTATTGTGGCAAGGGACATGCAACAAGAACACATACAGTGACAGCTGAAACAGGATCAGACTTTACATGTGCAACAGCAGGCCGATGACGGATAGAGTTTTTCCAAGAAGAAAGCAGCGAAAGCAAGAAACCAGAGACTGAGCCCTGCTGGCAGAAGGACTTGATGGAAAAGGGAAGAAAATGATGATGTCATAACAGTGCATAATGGCAAAATGACACATACAAGAAAAGTATAACGGAACCAGACAGGACAAAAATGCAATTCTACATGCAGACACACAACACAAACAAGGCTAAACTTACAAATATTTTTGCAAAGGCCCTAGAATTTAATGCAGAATTCTTTTTGACTCTGTTATTACATAAATTCATGTTTTATTTTTAAGATGAATACTTTATAAAATTTATCTTAAACAGACTAGTCTTAGCCTATATTCCTAAGACTTAGAATTGAGAGGAGTCACATCTGGCTCTCAGCCATCCTGCTCAGAAATCCCTGGGCTTCCTCCTGGGCAATGTCATCTGGTATCACTTTCCAAGTTATCACTTGGGAGTAGACTTACCATCTAGGTTGCCTTCTCCAACCTCTAGGACAGTGGCTCCTCCTCTAGGACAGAGGCAATTTTGTCCTCCAGGGGACATTTGGCAGTGTCTGGAGACATTTTCAGTTGTCACAACTAGAGGTGGGGTGTCAGCCACCTGCTAAAAACCCTACTATGCATAGGATAGCCCCCACAACAAATAATTATCTGGCCTCCCAAAGTGACTACTTTTTCAAATTTGAAAGCATGCAGAAATGAATGTTTGAATAACTACCAATACTTGTGGGGTGATTTTTAAAATACTCAACGAATATGATGAATGATAACTGAGAGTGAGCACAACCTGTCATGTCATGTTGTAACTGTCCACTTGTCAGTTTTCCCCACCACAACGTAAGCCTTAAAGACAGGGACCATGACATTTATTTCTAACCCTCCAAGCTTAACACAATGCTCAGAACATAGCAGGCTTTTATGTCTGTTGAACAAACATACATACATACATTTCTGAGGTGAAATGAGGTGTGAGAAAACAACTGTAAGTTTATGTTACTGATAAAACAATCCAGAGGATAACTAGTATTTTCTAGAAAACAATTAGAAGGTATCTATCCTAAAGGAGAAGGGAAGGCTCCTAGACTTTTGATGATATAGCATTTATGTAAAATTTATCTTATAAAGTAGAATTGCATGCAGCATGTGTGCATTTCAAAATGAAATATCCATTCTCTGCAAAAAAAAATAAATAAATACAAGCATGAATAATTAAAAAAATATAGAACTTCAAATACTGTGGGTGATATGTGATTTTCCTCAACTTTCCGTCAAATGAGTATATGCCCTGGAATGACTGTAAGATTTGAACCTACTATTTCTTAAGTAGATCTCTTAGGTTTTTGCACTAAGTGTGAATGTAATTTTTAAAGAACTATATGTACTTCTCCTATAATGTGGCCCCTAACATAAATCATCCAAATTCAACTGAAGGAAAAGCTATCCTTTCCAACACCAAAGGAAAAAATTGGCTCTGTTAGAGATCAGCTTCAATATAGTATCTTCCTAAAATATCTTCCTAAAACTCAAGAGCAGTTTTCATTATAAGTGATTTTCAGTTATTTGGCTTGTATTTTAGCCTTAGAATCTCATGCTCAGTTAAGATATAATTCTGCAGTATAAACAGAATACATTTTACCTACAATAGATCTAGTTGGTGACTGAGCAGAGAAACAAAGCTAGAATTCTTCCAAATCCTTTTGAACAAACCTAATTCCAGAGTTAACAAAGATCTTATGTATTTCACCAAATTTTGATATTTATGAATAATGTCTATGCCAAAATACATTATACTCACTTTTTATTTAAATAATCTTACTTGCTTTTACTTAGGACACTTAAATTAGTTTTCACTCCCTTAAAATGTAGGAAGGGAAAAAGCAAGGCAGTCTGAGGCTTTAAAATTGTATAACCAAGCATTTTACCATACCTTAAATCTGTTTAATCTTTTTCTTTTCTTTTCTTTTTTTTTTTTTTTGAGACAAAGTCTTGCTCTGTCACCCAAGTTGGAGTGCAGTGGCGTGATCATAGCTCACTGCAGCCTCAAACTCCTGGGAGCATGCAATCCGCCTGCCTTAGCCTGCCAAGTAGCTGGGACTACAGGGGTGTGCCATCACAGCCAGCCAATTTTTTTCACTTTGTTTTTGGAGACGAGGTCTCACTACATTGCCTAGGCTGTTCTTGAACTCCTGGCTTCAGGCGACCCTCCCGCCTCAGCCTCCCAAAGTGCTGGGATTACAGACATGAGCCACCATGCCCAGCCTGTTTAGTTTTTACTGAGACTATAAAACACAGTGTGGCTGTGTTTTACTAAGTATGCCTACCTTAGATAATTATATTATTAATAATATAACAATATTAATAAAATGTCATTTAAAGGCAAAAACTCAAATAGTGAATCCCTAAAATAAAAAATTCATTAACAACTCAACAATTTCACAATTGGCTCACTCAGTGAATTTTAAACTATGTTTCCTCTGTTGCCAGATGGGAACACAGTAATACAATTGTAGCTGATAGAAATAACACACATCCTTTGTCAGTTATTAGTTTTAATCATGAGTTCCAAATTATGTAAGATCTTCTAGAGAGAAAACTATAAATAAAATGCAACCATCCTATACTGATGATTACGTACTGGGGGTATTCGTTCACCATCTTTAATGTAAAAGGCAGTTCTCATTTTCTTTAAGGCGCATACACACTTGCCTGTCTACACAGCGCCGCACTCACCCCACTGTTCTGTCTACTTGCTGTATCTGTACATCCCACAACCTTCAGTCTGTAAGTACCAGTAATTATCACATAAGTGACCATTACTCAGCTTTCTTCAGATACTTTTTTTATTACTTATTAATCTCTAATTGCTTCTCCATCCCTTTTCTTTCATTTTCTTCACTCAATTTCAAATAAAAGTTGAGCCATAAGTAGGAAGGAAGAAGTAATGACATAGTCCTCTAGAAATGCATGAACAGAAACAAAAAGCACCACATGCTTTACCTCAGGGGGAAAAGGAGAAAGACATAATCTTCAATCTACTTTAAGATAAGTAAACCAAAATTTCAACCTTTTAATATGAAAGCATATCACAGGTTATTTCCACTGCACTGGCTGAAGAGGGGGCAAATTAAAGGATTAGTAAAGCAAAACAGTAGAAATGTTCTAGAATGTTCACCTTCATTCTCAATGCATGGGGACTTTTAGGTTGCCATATCAGAGCAGCTGAGGACTAACATGTTCTGCACTCCTGGTTCAGAGCAATGTCACATGGCTGCATTATAAACGTAGATGACTAAAATTTGCTTAAATTTTATAAATGGATTTCTGTTTCATCAAACATAAGATCCACAGGTTTTGTGTTAATTTTAAAGAAACTCAGTAATTGTAAGAAAATACTAGTTAAGGTAGAAAATGAAGTAGACCAAATACATTTAGAACAATTAATTCCACTTTAAATTTTATTCGAGCATTAACACTTCAAACTCACCTACCAAAAATTTTTATAAATATCCAGAGTATGGACTCTGGAGCCAAAATGCCAAAGTTCTAAACTCAGATCTACCACTTAAGTAGTGCAAGACCCTGAGCAGTCACTTAATGGTTTTATACCTCATTCTCTCATCTGTGATGGGCAGGGAGAAGAGCAGAGCTATCCCAGAGCTACGAGGATAATACGCACATAATTCTCTGCCCTTGGAACAGTACCTAATACATACGAAACATTCAAAAATGTTAGCTATTGCACGTCACAAATTATAATTTTAGTATTCGTATTACAAACTGAGGGAGCAATGACAGTAAGCACTAAACTATTCAAAAACCTTCACAATCCCACAAGCAATGATGACATTTCTTTTTCTTCTAAGAACTGGCTGACATAATACATAGACATCGACACATGAGTCACACTGACTAGTATCTAAGGATCAGATCACAATTCAAGGTGGGGCTTGCCACATTACTGCTTATTTTCTAACTAAATATCTGAAATAGCAGAGTCACAAACACAGAAAAGCTTTAACATCCTGAAAATCAATCAAGAAATGTATTTGTTCTATAATGCCCAAGTAATAAGCCCACCTTTCAGTTCAGTGGATAAAACAGAATCTGTTGATTTTAATAATACAAATAACTAGACTGTTTTAATTAATCCCCTTTTTCTTTTATGAGTCAAATGTATCTTTAAGAAAATTTTATTTATTTTTATTTGCACACTATAGCTGTAACTAGAAGCACCTTGAAAATTACTTCCCGAAATTCAAGAACAATGCCATCCACATAATTTAAATGTATAAATCCTCCAAAGAGAAGAAATACTTACCCAACTTGTGCTACTTCCTTGAGTTTTGGTAAAAAGTAAAGATGAACCCTGCAACACTGCCCAAGAAGATAACCAGTTCTTTCTGTAATTATAAAGATGTCTGGTTAAAGCTCTATTATCCAGTTCTTCATTTTAAAAATTAGCTGCTATCAATGTTATCTACAATTTACAGTCATTATTGACATTCTGATTGTTTTTATTGGCGGAAATGATACTAATGGAATTTATATTTTATGCTTCCAAACTGATCATGAAGGCCCTCAAAACAAATGGAGTTAATCAGAGACATGTTATCAGGATTATGAATGATATATCTAATAATGTTCACATGGAACTACTCCAGCACAGTGATCAAGGACACTAACGTATTTTAAAGTCATACAAATGAAACACTGTATGTGGCAAGAGTTCTCATCACAATTAAAAATTAGACAAACATGCTTACCTCACTCACATAATTCTTTATAGATACAGACTCTTTTATATTTCTTGGTTATCTCCCTTCCCCTAACAGGGCTGCACTAGACAGGCAATAGAACTAGGTACATTATAAGTATACAAGAAATTACATTCTGACTGACCACTGAGGTTACTAAGATGAGGCTTTAAAAAGAACTTAATAAATTACAAAAGCAACACATACACAGTGAAAGGAAAAGGACTCCCATTTCTTTTCCTTCAATCCACACTCCAGAGGTAACCAATGTTAAGAGTTTGGTGTGATATGAAGCTTTTAAAGAAATTGTCCACTTATCTACTGTCCTATCTCTAGATACATAGCACCTCAAATATGCCATTATCAATGTTCCTATTAGAAACTTTAAAGCTGATTAATGTTATATATACCTTGGCCAGATTCCACTCAACTTCTCCCTTATCTTTACTTTTGTATTGATTTTATTTCAAAATATTATGAGGGTACAAGTGTTTTGGCTACATGAATTGCTTTTGTACAGTTGAAGTGAAAGTTGTAAGTGTGTCCATCACCAAATCGTGTGTATTGTACCTGTTAGTGTGATTTTACCCATCCCCTCCTCCCCGCTCCCACCTGCTTGATCTCTGTTGAGTTTTACTTCCACATGTGCACATGAGAATTGATCCATTAGTTCCCATTTAATAGTGAGTACATGTGGTGTTTGTTTTTTCCATTCTTGCAATGCTTCACTTAGGAAAATGGTCTCCAGTTCCATCCAGGTTGTTACAAAAGGTTTTAGAGTTCACTTTTTTATGGCTGAGTAGTACTCCATGACATATATCACATTTTATTAATCCACTCATGCATGAGTTGATGGGCACTTGGGTTGATTGCTAGCATGGATGAGGAGAGAAAGGAACACTTATTACACTGTTGGTGGGACTGCAAACCAGTACAACCTCTATGAAAAGTAGTATGAAGACACCTTAAAGAACTAAAAGTAGACCTATCATTTGATCCAACAATCCCACTATTGGGTATTTACCCAAAGGAAAAAAAGCCATTTTATTGAAAAGACACTTGCTCTCGAATGTTTACTGCTACACAATTCACATATCGCGAAGATGTGGAATCAATCTAAGTGGCCACCAATTCATTACCTTTAATTTTATACTTGAGATTTTTGCCTAAATGTTTCTCTCTCATTGTAGCTATAAATTATTTGAAGACAGAAACAGATTTCAGTTACTTTTGTATCTACCTCAGGCCTAGCAAACTACTTTTCAAACAACAGGTATAGGATCAGAGTTTGCAAAAAGGAAAATAAATTAAAATTGTCTTATAAGAGGACTCAGTTGTCAGGAGGCTAAAATAAATGTCAAATCTCTCTACTGCAGGAATTAATCAAGGCTCTCCTTCTAACCAAACATATGGCCTATTCTGTGAAAACTCCACAAGCACTCAAAAGGAGATTTATTTTCTCTTTTAAGAATGTAGAATTTAATACCTATCAATTAGGCCTGCCTTATTATTTTTATTACTTTTCGTATCTACTTGAACTTCATGGAGTAAGAGAAGTGAAATAAAGGTAGTTAACTACCACTACATTTTTATTTTTCCATTTATTTCTCATAACTTTTGTTTATGTTGTTAATGCTACTTTATTTGGTGAATGGCTATTCCTAATGATTAGAGCTTCATTGTGAACATATCCACAACACCTTACCTTTTTAAAGTACCCAATCTTTGAGATGTTTAATGCTTTCACCCTACTGAACTTTGTCTACTATTAAGATTTCTATTCCTGTTTTGCTTTTTATACCTTTGACTCGCCTTATTACTTTTTTAAAAAGTTTTCTGAATCACTTTTAGGTGTTTCTTTTGCATATAATATTTAGTTGGTTTTTACTTTATGCTTCAGTCTGAGCACCTTTTTCTTTCAATAGATGAGTCTACGTCCACTTCAATAAACTTTTTAAGCTTTATTTTCAAAATCAGAAAAACTGTAGAACTAGTAAATGTGTATCTGAGAATAAATATTGAATATTTAAATACTGAAATAATGATCATTGCCTCAAGGACTGAAGTACTTGTGTGACTTAGCTGCAAGGTGAATTAGTCACATTTTTTTCCTCATAGAACTCAATTTTCTTCCTGAAAAAAACAACTGAGGGACACACTATGGTTATTCAGACATGAGTATTTGGCAGGCAGACACTATCTCAAAAATAAAAGAAGTGAGCCTGTTACCTCAAGAAAACAAATGATAGTATTTGTTGACAATAAAAAATTAGAGTTTGCAATAACATGAATGCATCTCAAGGACATTATGCTAAACAAAATAAACCAGTCACAAAATCATACAAATACTGTATCATTTCACTCATACAAAGTATCTAAAGTAGTGAAAAATCATAGAAACAGAAAGTAGAAAGGTGGTTACCAAGAACTGGGGACTAGAGGAAGGGGGAATGTGTTTAGTGGGCATAGAGTTTCAGTGCTACAAAACAAAAAAGTTCCAGAGATCTGTTGCACAATGTGAATACACTTAACACTACTGAGCTGTACATTTAAAAATGGTTCAGATGGCAAACAATGTTATGTGTTCTTTATCACAATAAAAAAAATTAAAGCTTTCAAAAAGAAAGTAGGATTTTAGAAAACCCTGCATCTGCTATTACTGTGAGTGTGACAATTTCCCAGTACTTCATGACTTTTCTAATACTGTTGATTTGTGATTTTTTGATGTTATAAAATAAAATACACAAACATTTGAAAAATGAGCAAAGCTAGTGAGCCAGTCTTTTCCAACTGACCTACAAGACACCATGAAATTAAGCACAAGTAAAGATTCATTCAAGTGCAACACAGGCCAACGGCTTTTAATGTAGCTGAGTATGAACAATCATTGACGGTTTTTTAGGGTCTTCACTGCAACCAACCTTTAACGAACTGCCATTTGTAGAGTTCTGGAGTAGCAGAAAAATATGCACAATTATCTGAAAAGGCTATTAAAACATTCCTCCCTTTTCCAATTTTAGCTGTGTAAGAGAGGATTTCTTTTTTCATATAATTCAGCTAAAATATTATGTCAAAACAGAGTGACCACAAGCAGAGATGAGAATTTGATTGTCTTCCATTAAACCAAATACTAAAGATTTGTAAAAATATAAAACAAGACCTCTCTTCTTGTGGAAATTTTTTTGTCTTAGAAAATACAGGGCTTTTTCTTCATAAAAATATCATTCATGTTAATTTGTAATAGGTTATTTTTAAAAGAATAAATATTCTTAAAATTTCTCAGGTTTTAATTTCTCACAGTAAGTATCTATAACCTACATGGACAAAAGCTCTTTCAAATACTCAATAATTTCTAAGAGTTTAAAGGGGTCATCAGACCAAAAACTGTAAGAACCACTAATATACAAGAAATTAAAAGACTATTTTGCTCAACTCGATATAAATAAATTTGAAGATGATCAAATGGATGATTTCCTTAGGAAAACATAAATTATAAAAAGTTTTCCAAAAGAAGTAGATAATCTAAAAGACAGGAAAAACAACAATAAAAACAGAGAAGGTGTTTTTATTTAGAGCTATCTGCACTACATATGCCCAAGATGGAGAAAGAGCAAAATAAAGACCCAATTCACAAGTGAATTCTACCAACAGTTTAAGGAACACATAATTGCAGTATTTGTAAAGCTACTTCAAAGCACATAAAAGAAAAACTTCCAAATACCCAAATCTGTTCAATTAAAGCAAACCTAAAAAACTCAACTACATGTAAATTTAAACCTCTTAAACAACAGATGGATCTCATTTTGACTTTGAAATCATAGCATTTCAGGAGTTTTTAAAACTTGGGGTTAATGCAACTTGTCTTACAGAGAGTTAATTAATTCCCCAATTCATCAGGAGGTTACACATTAGCCAAAAAAAATCCAACAATCTAACAGAAAAACAGACAAAGGATATAAACAATAAAGAAATATAAATGGCTTATATACTGTACCCTACTAAAAAAGGAAGGCAAATAAAAATACCATTTTCTCTCTAATCTCTATTGGCAAAGACCAAATATTTTGACAACATACTAAACTGGCAAAAGGTGTAGAGAAATGCACTGCTGCCGGAGGCAGGAACTGACTCAACACCTTAGAGTATAATCTGGAGCACAATCAAAATGACCTTGCATGAGGCCTAGCAATTCCACTTTTGTCAAATTTATTCCACAGGCATATTTACATATTTGTAAAATGAACTGTGCAAGATGCTAAGTTAGTATCAGTTACGATACCAAATATTGTAAATATCCTAAATGTCCACTAATACACAGGTGTAAATACTTGCAAATAAATAACAGTTAAGTGAACTGATACAGCCAGACAATACACAACTATGCAGCAGTTTAAAACAATGTGGCAGCTATACGTACAATGAAATGGAACCATCTCCAAGACAAACTGTGAAAATACTGTGTTTAAGAAATGAAACCCTGTATATCTAAATATATACATATATATCTCCTATCTCTGGAAGAAAGCACTGGAACTCATGAGACTTAACACTGGTTGCGTCTGGGGAGGGGAACTGATGCCTGGAAGACTGCCTTTTCACTCAATAGTGTGACTTTGTTTTTTACCATGTTCATCTATTGATTACTGAAAAAAAACATTAAAAGGAAGCTAAGGCTTCCTCAGAACCTTCTCCCTTACTACCTCTGAATTTAATATTACTTAGGAAATACGTCGAGACAAAGGAAATTTCATAAATTTCATGACAATCTTACATTATCATATCAGAAAATAAATGATTAGAAATTAATTGTTCCTGCTAGAATATAATTATATTGATACTTTTTATTTCAATCAGATGAATAACGTAAGAACATTAATGATTTGTGTACTTACCGAACCTTCTTCCCATTTTCAGTAATTTTTGTTACATTTAATAATCCATATTTCTCTTGACCCTATGGAAAAAAGTAATAGTGTTTATGTATTATTCATATAGGTCCAAGTTCTTACATATGAGTGAACCAAAATGGTGCGGTACTCTAAAAGTTAGCTTGAAAAAAAAAGATTAGTCAGTATGTAACATGCTTAGTTCTAGAATACTTTAAGAATATAATTTTCTTAAAACTTTTGTAGAGTTATTTTCAGTAATTTACAATTAAACACTTTCACTTCTCCTTAAGTCATAGCAGCCATCAGGTACTTTGCTACCAAATTAGATTTCCTTACATGAACGAGTCAGCACTGGAAAAATGATTTATGTCTTCCTGTTCAAAGAAAGTGATACAGTGCTATAATGATAAATATTACAAAAAAGGAATGTTTACTTTGCTGTTATTTTACCACTATGTAATGTGAAAGTTATTCAATATACTGACACATTTGTCAGAATGTAAAAATAACTAGGTACAACAAATGCAGTTGACTGTGTGTATTTAATAAATTACTCAAAAGTAACTGGTACTATACAAGCAAAGAACTGGCCTTAATGTGGCATAAATGAATTCAGCATGTGCTTCATTAAACATATTATCTGACGGTGAGCTGGACTCTAGGCAAACTAGATTTATTAGCCAGCTGATGTCAAAAATAGTGACACATGCTTTATCATCAAACCCTATGAAGGCAAAAGCCATTGTACTAAAGTTAATGTTATTTTAAAATTCTTCCAGGTGGAAATAAGGAAGCACTTTGTCACTGCTTTAGCTTTCTATATTAAAATAAATTTAATCAAAATGAGTTGGCACCTGTATTAATCATCAAGATTAGTAAGCATTGTATGTACATGAGACAATGGTCAATTTTAATTCAACTGAAACACACACATACACACAGACACATATGAAGAAAAAAATATCCCTAATTCAGGATTTATTTCTGACTGATTCCTCAGCTATGTCTTCTCAGTGTATTTCAATCAGAAAATATAAATCTTTTTGGTATAAGAGATAAACATAATGTTGAGTATTTTCTCAGTAATGTCTAAAAGTTTTGCCTGGTCTGATAAAAACTCACATCTGCAGACAAAGCTGACAAACTGTTATGCCAATTTACATTTCTGGTATACTACAAACTTAGGAAATAGCTCATATGAAGTTTACTCTAGTTTTTTCATAAAACATAGCTTAGACCTCCTTAGATATGCAAGTTTGATATTTTTCATAAGAACTCTGCTGCCTCTTAATAAAAACACCAATAACACAATTTTAAGCAAACACAGGGTTTTATTTCCTTTTTTGTTTTTCTTATAAATATGTTGAGGACTGACTTTCAACAGATTGCAGCAAGGGAGCTGGACAAGATGTTAAATAAGAACATTCTCAATTTTCTCCTTCCACCATCAAAAGTAGAGAGAAAAATTTTTCAATGATATGAGAACTAAGGAATAGCATTAAGTGGATGAGCACTGGTTATATCAGCTAGGGAGCACAGGAATTGGAAGGGCAGAGAGGTGAAAATTAAGCCCATTAAAAAATGCCACAGCTGGAATTATGTAAAAAAAGCAGAGGCAGGAGGGAAATGCAGGCACCGAAACAGGAAGAAAAATGGATAGAATAGCAGCAGTGACAGACAGCTTAAGCCTAAGGATGTGTGGGCTGGGGGGGAGAGGAGACAGGAGGGGAGGGGAGGGGACAGCAAGCCTCAATCAGGGATTCTTACCTGAGTGAACAGAAGGACTGACACTGTTGCACAATCATGCATGTATATACGTTGTTCAAGGAAAGGGTCCAGAACTTTCACCAAATTCTCACAGGGATCAAGACCCAAGTACTAATGCTCTAAGTATCAACCACTCTAACTTGAACATAAAATAAGAACACTTGCCATATCCAAAATGTACAAAAACGAAAAGCAATTACCATACAGTGTGATAGCTGGGAGGGAAAGAAGGGCATCAGAGTCAGCTTGCCGGAGAACCTGACGCTGGAGCTAAGGAACAGACATTAGTTGGACGGAAGCAGTAGGAGGTGAAAATAAGCAGGACAGAGGTACAGGAGCTAAGGAGAGCATGTCACAGCTGAGGCCTTGACGTGCCCTCAGAGTATTGGGTGAGGTGAAGAAATGGCAAGAAATGATATCATGGAAAGTATGAACCAAGACAGAGTAGCACAACTGGGAACCAACTAGAATACTATTCTAACGATTGCTGTAGGAGAGAATGAAGGTCTGAGAGATTCGGAAGACAAGACTGACAGGGATGGGACGTGAGGGTAAGGGGGAAGATCTTGGGAAAACTGCCGAGCTTGACAACTAGGGAGATGTGGTGTCTCTGCTTCCAGGCCACTTTTTTAGAGATGTTTTCCTGGACCACTATTAAGAAGGGGCTCCTCCCTGGCAACCTCCCATATTTACTACTGCCTCAGTTTGTTTCTCTTGTTGTACTGTACTAAGGACTGAATGTGTGTGTCCCCCAAAATTTTCATGTTGAAACTAATCCCCAATGTGATGGGGCCTTTGGGAGGTGATTGGGTACTGAGGGTGGAGCCCTCACGAATGGGAATAGTGCCCTTAAAAGAGGGATCCCTTGTCCTTTCCGCCACAGGAGGACACAGCGAAAAGGCACTGTCTATGAACCACGAAGTGGGCCCGCCCCAGACACCAGATCTGCCAGTGCCTTGATCTTGGACTCCCCAGCCTCTCCAGAACCGTGAGCAAACAATTTCTGTAGTTTCAAAGCCACTCAGTTTATGATCTTTTTGTTACAGCAGCCTGAATAGACTATGACACACTTAATAAAGACTGCAATTATATATTTTTTATTTATTTATTGTCTATTCCATTTGGCTGTAAGTTGGGACCACACCTGGTATGTTGGTCAATGTATGGTCAGTGCCTAGTACTATACTAGCATGCAGCTGATGTTCAATACATACTTGAAGTAATTTACCAACAAACCAATAAAGAATAGAAGAAGGTCTGCAACAGAGAAAATAAAGCTTTAACTTTTAAACACCAAAGTTTTTAATTTGACATAAAAGTGATGAAGAGGCAGATGGATAAAATAGGTTTGGATACACAGGTGAGAGATTTTGGGAAAACATTTAGACAAATTTTTATTTCATACTTTCTCAACATAATATGACTCGAAATCAAACAATGTTTTTGGGTTGCTTACTAAGTTAAATTCACAAAAATTTAAGTCTATAAAATATGCCCAAATTCATGCATGAGTATTTGTCTAAATATATTTGATATTCCAAAGGAAACTTTATATTGAAAATAAGCACAAATGCTTTCATGGAAACTAGCAAATTATGGTTAAATTTTGACCAAAAATATTATTATTCTATCCTAATAAGGCAAGAAAACAATTTGCATTCATAGTAAAATAGGCATTTCCTAGTTTAGCCTAACAATTATTGTATACCAAAATAATGTAGTCAATCAAACCCTCATGTTCAATCACGTCAAAATCACGTAATAATAAGATTCTTTTTATTCAGAATAAGTAAACTTCCACAATGGTTCATAAAGTATTGAAAAAGAACCATGTGATGAAACATCTAGAACAGGCAATCCACAGACGCACAATGCAGACTACTGGCCCCTGGGGGCAGGGGACGGGCAGGGGGAAAGGGAGTGACTGTTTACTGGGTGTGGGTTTCCTTCTGGGGTGATGCAAATGTCCTGTAAGTAGACAGAGGTGATAGTTGAACACACTGTAAATATACTAAATGCCACTGAATTGTACACTTTAAAGTGGTTAATGGTTAATTTTAAGTAAATTTTATGTCCATAAAAAAATTTTTTAAGAGCTAGTATCACAAAAAACAAATTGAACATTCATGTTTTTAAAAAGGCCTTAGAATAGTAATACTCTATGAAAAAAATAAGCAAATTTGTCCAATATATTTTCTTTAATATTCATTAAAGAAAGTGTTGAAATGTCCTTTTCTCTCAAATGATTAATGCATTTTAATACCATAATTAGAAATGTAAGATCAAAAGCTCAAGTTTCCAAATTAGATATTTTAAAATTTTATTCCATATTCAGTAATTGGGAATTTTAAAATGTATATTCTCATAGGCACTTGGGACAAATCCATAGCATAGAAAAGTATATGATAGGTTTTTTAAAAAATACTGCCTAATTTATACAGATTTGAAGGGACTATGAAAAATAACAATAACTCATTTGAAAATTAAAATGAAGCATGAGAAAACATTAACATGCTTAAGATGTATACCAGGGAATGGAATTTTAAATCTGGTTTGATTAGAAGAGATTGAAGAGATGGGCAATTGGCAGAGATTATATAAGGTGACATCAGGTATCTAACACTGGTGATGATATCATTGTCACTTCTAAATTTACAGCTTCCTTTTCCTTATCACTAAGCCTTTATACCAACCAGTTTTTAACTCACAAAAAAGAGGGGGGAAATATCTCCTTGTAGTAGTAACTGGATGAGAGTGGAAAACAGAGGCCAAGATTAGGCAGAAGCCAGGCAAGTTTATTCATTCAACAAATATTTGCTGAACAGCCACTACACAGCACTGCAGTGCAGACTGGGGTAACAGTTTCTGCTCTAATGAAGCTTTTGTTTAGTAGGGAAGATGGACATTAATAGAGTTGGAGGTTCCTGTAAGAAGTAATGACAAGCATTACTCTATTTTATGTAATCAAATAATACGTAATTAAATACTATAAGAACATGATAAGAAAACTTCACCTAATCTAGAGGACTAGAATAAAATTTTGAACTAAGCCTCAGTGAAAACCGGGGGAGACATGTTTGGGGCAGAGGAAGGGATGAGTGCAAGGACCCTGGGCTGCAGAGTGGCTCCCTGGAGGAGCCAGGAAAGGGCAGTGTGGCAAAGGAAAGCAAGAAAAGCTGAGGATACAAGAAGTAGGAGATGAGGCTGGGAAGCAGTCAAGAGCCAAACCGAGCAGTCTCACAGTCCTTGTTAAAAATTTTGGACTTTTGTCTAAGAGAAGAGAAAAGCCATTGAAGGGGAACAGCATGATCAGCGATGGACAGGAAATAGAGTGAGTATAAACACAGAAATCAAGTAAAACCTCATCGCAGACAAGACAGTGTCTGAAGGTTTTCAATTTGGGGAACTTACAGTTGAGTTCCATTATCTCCAGTATTCATCTGGCATAGACGGGGCAATGTATTTTACAGCACAGAGCAAGAAGGTGTTTATGCCCATTAAGCAGAAGGGGAATGTTTCTTACCTTTGCACTGCTGGCCTGAGGAAGAAAGGGTAAAGTATAATTTGATAGTACTGTGTGGGAATTTTAAATTTTATTTTTAAAAAACAAATATAAATTCAACACTTAAAAATATGGCATGTAATTTAATTAATCATGTAAGATACCATATTTTGCACAAATGGGGGTTCTTAAATCAGTACAATCTGATTCTTAGTTATTTTGATTGTGGTTTTTTAAGAAAAACTAGTGAAATTTAATAGAAGCCCAAGAAATATTTCAACATTACATTTAGAGAACATTAATTTAATGAAATTGATTGAAATAACTGGACTATATTATACAGTATACTTCTATCATACTAACTGTATCTTGGTGCTTTGGAGAAGAGGGAGAAGACTCATTTTCAGGAAAGCAGGGTTTTGAGGCAGTTGGAGATTCCTACAAGAAATAAGTAATGAAAAAAGTTACTCTATATATTTCTGCCTCTACTCACAGTGGGAAAGTTTAATAAGGGAGACTAAGAAAACTTTTTCCTTGTTATTTTCCTTCTATATTCAGCTCCAAAACTAATATGGTACTGATTTGAAAACTACAGATGTTATAAAAAGTTTATGAAATATGGCACATTTTTATAGCAATTAAATTTAAATAATGCATACAAAATTTCTCAAAAGAAATAATGCATGTTGCCTTAAAATCATGATGCTACATCAGTTTGAATCTACCGTATTTAAAATAAGTAAAACCTAAACACTTAAAGACAAATATGTTATAGTCACAAAACTAACTTGCTCTTGGGATGATAGGTATGAACACCCAGGATTAGGCAAGGAAGAGCCACAGAAATAACTTGGTAACTGCCAGAATAAGAATTTTAGTCAAGAGCTATAGGAGAAATTAAATTAAATTGCTATTAATATTCAAGGTAATTTATAGCTAACTTTCCAATGGAAATAAGCAAGATTCTTTAAATGCAAGGAAGAAACTTAGGACTTAAAGATTAATGACTCACCAAAAAAAAAAAAAAAATGATTTAATGTCTAAGCCTTTAAGAACATCCTAAGAGCAAACCAATAACATGGTTCTTAAGCTGTCTGCTTTGTCATTATTAAAACATTGCATACGATTTCTACTACACATGTTGCTAGCACCTATTTGTGGAGGATAAAACTGAAAAATATTTTTTTCGTAGCAACCGCCTAGCTCCATATAAATTTTCTCCATTCCCCTACGTGCTCTGAATAATTTCAGGAAAAGAGAATTAGAAAAATCATATGCCATTACCTATTATTAATTTTTCTATCTAACCCAAAAAGTCCTTTGAACATTCATTTCCATACCTACAGCATTCTGATTTTCCACGCTTATGAAACTGGAAAAGGTGCTGTTAACAACCCTGGGAATTTGTTTTAAGTAACAATGCAAAAATCATTAACTCCACATTCATTCAACTGGAAAAATGTCTTCAGGTTTACAGCCTATACAATTTGCAAACACAGAAACTAGGCAGCAATGAGAGTTTACAGGAAAACCCTTGAAGGGACAGACTAACAAATCAAACATCAAAAAATCTCTACAAAAAAATTAAAAAGAAATTAAACTTAATGTCTAAATCTCAGTTTAGTCTCCAGTGTTTTTCTGACAACTTCAGAGCAATTTCTTGACTTCTGAAAGAGTATCTAATATTAAAATAGTCAGAAAGATTTAATAACCTATAAACTAGAAAATATGTAATTAAATAAAATGAATGGCAATTATGATTTATTTTTCATAGCATTATCAGTCCTACAGAAATAAAAACCACAAATGTAGTACTAATGTATATATAACAATTATAAATATATAAACCAAGAAATCATTTTACATGTGTAACTGAGGGGTAGTTTTAGTAAAAGCCATACATGACCAAAAACAAATAAATGTACTCACACATACACACACAGACATACATACATACCTATCTCCAAAGTTCTCTGCCAATTGACTTAGGACCTATGTCATCATGATGACATTTGCTATACAGTAAAAATGTTTCTGAACTTACAATTTTTCAACTTTACAATGATGCAAAACTGAAAGGCATTCAGTAGAAATCATACTTTAAATTTTGAATTTTGATCTTTTCCCAGGCTAGTGATTTAACAATTCTCTTGCAGTGCTGGGCAGAGGCAGCAAGCTGCAGCTCCCAGTCAGCCACGCAATTATGAGGATGAAAACAGATACTATACACTGGGCTGTATCACCACGTGATTTTGCCCAACTGTAGGCTAGTGGAAGTGTTCTGAGAACATTTAAGGCAGGCTAGGCTAAGCTTTGAGGTTCAGAAGGTTAGATATATTAAATGCATTTTAAACTTACAATGAGTTTATTGGGGCATAGCCCCATCATAATTTAAGGAGCATCTGTATCAGGTTTCTTTGATTATATTTCAAGTTATGCACATGTCATCCCTTATCATATTCTCACAACTCTGGGACAATTAGATGGAAGAAGAAATGTAGTAAGAACTTCATCCAATTTATTTTAAGAAACAGACTGAAAATGAATTGAGAGATTAAAAAGGAGTAAGAAATTTTAATATATATCACCAAAATAATCATCCTTATTTGTTCAGCTGTGAAGAGGCAGTGGAGTTGGTTCAACGATACTTTTGCCCTACAGCATTACATATGGCATTTAGGAGTTTTCTGCATATCCTGAATTGTAATCTGGTTCTGGGAGTTGAACGAATTTTTTCTATTAAAAATCTCTAAGAATCTTACCTACCTAGGTTAATCTCAATGATCATGTTTTCAAGTATATCTTCAATAGCACAGACTCCAGAGTAACATTCCTTGAATATGCCCCTTATATTCAATCACACAACATCTTTACAAAATAGAAACTAGAAATTCATCTGCTTTCATTGTTTTCTATTAGTCCCTCTTATACACATAATACGTGTACTGTTTTTACAGTTCCACTAACTTTTAAATTCAACAAGGTCAATTTTATAGTCACTTGTAAGTACCAAAACATTACACTTTTTGACTCATCAACTGAGATAATTTATAAAGAGATTTAAGGTTGAAAGTATCCAAGCACAGAGAAATATGCCTTAGTAGTGTTTATTCTATTTTCACTAAAAACACCAAAAAAAAAAAAAAAAAATGCAGGCAACCTGTAAATTATGTTACAAGAGAAGACTGATGCTCAAAAAAAAAAAAAAAAGTCCTCAGTGACAAATATGTTTCTTTTTGCAGTATTAGGATCATAGCTCACTGCAGCCTTGAACTCCTGGGCCCAAATGATCCTCCTGCCTCAGCCTCCCAAAACACTGGGATTACAGGCGTGAGCCAACACACCCAGCCTTTTTTAAATAATTCATTTAGTTTCAAGGTATTACTGCCACCTTCACATTTCAACATTAGTATGTCTCATGTTCTGCAAATTCATACTAAATTCCCAACCCATCCCAAAATGAAGCTACATTGTAAGGATGTAACTCCGAAGGAAGTTTTAAAAACATCCATTCTCATGTTTGCATCAAAATTCACCCCTACTCGAAACAGAGAACGTCACTTCTCAGATTGATAAAAGAAGCTTTGTGCAGACAGCATTTAGGGAAACAAAAATAGGATTCCAATGTTCCCTGGGATAGGGAAAATTAATTAAATGTCTTCAGTATGAATCCTCCTACAGGCTGAAGACAAAGAATAACAGAAATGTGACTTTAAGGTAAACAAAAAAAATGTGCCAACTACGGGGGTGGGGGGGTGTCAGTAAGCCACAGATAAGTCAATACATTGTATAAAAACCAAAACTGATTCCATGACAAATTGATGCTAAATACATAAAACAGTAGTCAGTATACAATTTAGTTAATGAAAAAGATAAATATTATAGTTACATTTCATCATACATTCAGATCAAAAGCTTAAGTTGGTTCAAAAGAAATCAAATGTTTTAGCGAAGAATCACATGTACCAACAGAAACACTACATAAAATGAAATAAATTTACTGCAAATGGTTACAATTCACTGTACTATAAAAGCACAAAGAACTTGCCAAATTATCAACAGATTCTCCCCTGAAAGTCCCACCTTATCATTGGTGTCCAATACGATGGTGCTATGTCTCCACTTGGTTAATACTATTGGTTCTTGCAGCCGCCTGTCCAGGCTCCTACTTTTAATTATTTCTCTTTGTTGCTGGGATGAAGCATTATACTAAAGAAAACAAAATATACTTCATAAATAATAGAAACAAAAGCAGAAATCTAAACATCTTGGTTCCAAATGACACATGACCTATGACCATTAAGCAAAGTTCATCACGTGACACCACCATGAATTTACTAGCCTCAGTTTTTCTCAACTTTGACCAGCATTTTGGCACAATTGAGAAGATCATAGATTTTGGTGTTGGAGAGACAAAATCAGTATTTTCTTTAGTAAAATATTTAATCTCCCTTAAGTTTCCCCAACTGTAAAGCAGATATAACAGAAATATCATCTTATGCACAGAGTTGCTCTAAAGATAAAAGAACCAAATATTGCCCTGACAGTAGGTTCTTAATAAATATTAACTATCATCATTTATAAAATGAGGCCATTAAATTAATTTTTTAAGGTTCCTTCTACTCCTAAAATCTAAAATAAGCATTATTTTTAAAACTTAAACCAAAAATTAAATTTAAAATTAACTAGCAAGTTCTTTATATATTCTGGATTCTAAACCTTTCTAAGCTATGTGAGTTGAATATATCTCCTAGTCTGCACCTCATCTTTTCCCCCTTGTTTACAGTATCTTCTACATGTAGAAGGTGTTTTAATTTTAATGTAGTCACATCTGTCAATCTTCCCTTTTATAGTAGGCTTTTGGGTCTCGTTGAAGAAATCCTTCCTCCTCTACAAAGATATTCCTTGATATATCCTTCTACAGTCCTTAAGGTTCTGCTCATTACATTTACATGTTTAACTGAAATTAATCATTGAGCTTGAAATAAGGTCAAGGATCTACTTTTATCTCAATTTTTTCATGTGAGCAACCAATAATGTTAGCAGCATTTATCGTATAGTCTGTGCTTACCCCATTGATTTGCAATGCCACATCTGAGCTTTCCATTCTGTCCTACTGGTCTATTTCTTTAGACAAGTGCCCCTACTCCCCCAACTTAATCACCATAACAGGAATGCCATCCCTTTCCCCCTCCTCCCCAATTCTACCTATTCAGGAACAATATTTTGACTCTTTATGAACCTTTGCCTGCAAACATAAGTTTTAGGTTCAGTCCCAAAAAAGTTGTGTGTTGGGGGGGGGGGTTGAACTTGCAGATTAATTTGGACAATTATTATAAAATTAACTCCCCCAATCCAAGACCATGGTGGAATACTGCACCATTTATTCAGGTCTTCTTTTATTCTGCTCTAAAAATTTTTCTTCACTAAAATCTTATAGACCCTTATTAGGCATGTTCTTAGTTACAACGCTTTTTGCTGCTGCTAATGTAAATAGGATTTTGTTGCTATCACATTTTTAAACTGACTTTTTCCTAGACAAATGGGTAGTTTTTATGTTGACTATATATCCAGCAACTTTGCTGAACTCCCATCAGTTTTAAGTTTGTAGATTCTCTTGGATTTTCTAATAATCAAAAGAACAACTGTATCTCTTCCTTTTTAATTCCATTATTTCCTTTTCCTTTCCTATTTAATTGTTGAATAGAAGCAGTGATAGAAGAATTTGAGTCTAGTTCCTAACTCTAATGGAGAAGCTTCTGTGATCTCACCATTAAGTATGAGATTTACTGTAGACTTATTTGATAAATAACCTTCAGCATAATGTGTCATTCACGACATTTGAAAGTGATTTTTCTCATAGAAGCATACTTGAGTCACAGTTTTTTATCCATTCTGAAATTCTTTTAAAAGATGTGTTTTAGACCATTTATACTGAATGTAATTATTTATACATTAGGATTTAAGTCTACCATTTTAGTATTTGTTTTCTACCATTCCTGTTTCTCCTTTCCTGCCTTCCTGTGGGCTACCCAAGTAATTTTTACTATTATATTTTAATGTATCTATAATTTCTTGATTCTCTCTTGTTACAGCTTTTAGTGCTTGTTCTCGGAATTACCATATACTTAATTTATCACAGTCTACTAGTATCAATATTTTACTACTTCAAGTAGAATATAGAAATCTTACCAATAATTACATCCCTTTACTCTCCCCACTTTATGATATACTTGTCTTAAATTTCATCTCTGCATGTAAGTACTACTTTAGAAATGTTATAATTTTTGTTTGAAATGTCAAACATAATTTTAAACACTCAGGACAAAAGCCTCCTCAGATATTCACCCTTTCTATTATTTTTATTCATTTCTGACATTCCAAGTTTTCTTCAGTAGCATTTCTCTTCTGTTTGAAGGACTTCCCTACTGCAGTTCCTTGAGAGCAAGACTGCTGGTGATAAATCTCTTAGTTTACTTTCATGCTGAAAATGTCTTTATAGGCCAGGCATGTGGTTTATGCCTGTAATCCCAGCACTTTGGAAGGCCATGGTGGGAGGATCGCTTGAGCCCAGGAGTTCAAGACCAGCCTGGGCAACACAGTGAGACCACATCTCTACAAAAAAGTTTTTAAAAAATTAGCCAGGCATGGTAGCATGTGACTGTACTCCCTAATCAAGAGGCTAAGAGGGAAAGATGGCTTAAGCCCAGGAATTAGAGGCTGCAGTAAACTATGATTGCACCACTGCACTCCAGCCTGGGCAACAGAGTGAAACCCCATCTCTGAAAAAGCAAAAAGTCTATTACTTTCATTCTTGAAGGATATTTTTGCTGGGTGTAGAATTATGGATTGACAGTTCTTTCAGCATTTGAAAAATGTGTGCCATTCCTTCTGGCTTCCATGGTTTCTGATAAGGAAGCCACTGCCATTCAAATTGTTATTACCCTATAGGTAATGTGTCATCTCAATGAGCTGCTTTCATGAATTTATTTTTTGGGGGGGAAATGTCTTTTCAGAAATTTGATTACATTGAGTCTCGATAGCAATTGCTTTGGGTTTATCTTGTTTGGTGTTTATTCAGCTTCTTAAATCTGTAAGTTTGTCTTTTACCAAATTTGAGACATTTTTAAGCATTATTTCTTCAAATATTTTTCAGCCTCACACTCATTCCTTTCTCCTTCTGGAACTCCAATGAAAGGAATGTCAGATCTTTCGTATTTTTCTACAGGTCTCTGAGGCACTGTTCATTTTTTTAAACTCTACCTCTACTCTGTTATTTGAGCCAACCAGTATTTTATTTTGGCTCTAAGATTTCCATTTGCTTCTTCTTTATGTCTTCTATTTCTTTGCTGAGATTTCTGGCTTTTTCACTTATCTTAAGTGTGTTCCTAAATGCTTGCTGTAGCATTTTTAGGACAGCTGCTTTAGAATCCTTATGGGATAACTCCCTCATCTGTATCATCTTGGTATTGTCACCTATAGATATTGTCTTCTCATTCAAGTTGAGATTTTCCCCTTTGTATGACAAGTAATCATAGGTTATAGTCTGACATTGAGTAATATAACACTTTATTTTCTATTTAAGCCTTCTATTAATAGTTTAGCAGACTGTCAACCCATTTAGGTTCAGAATACACATCTTGGCCTACGTTTACAACCATTAGTTGAATGTCAATTCAGTTTTTAAAATCTTTTTAGTGCTGTCTGGTCTGCCCTGTTTGTGTGCTACCCAGAGGCTAACTTGAGACCCGGGCAGTATTCCACACCATGGTTCTGTTCTAAAAGGTTTTGTTATGTTAATTCTGGTTGTTTCCATGCATAGGCCACTCTGGAGTTGTGCCTAGGATCTCACACACAGAGTTTTAAAATCCCTTTCTCTAGCTTCCTCCTCTCCGTAATCCCCCTTCCGCTCTCTCTTTGGGATAGAGTGAGGAGCTGCCTCGTTGCTGCTGTACAGTTAGTGAATGGGGAGGACAAATGACAGGGCTCCCTGCATGCCGCGTAGGGCTCCACCACACAGTCTCCGCGGTGCCCAGGCCGGGAGTGGGACAGGCGCTGGTTCATTAGTGCTGGTTAGGAACGGCTGACAGGGCTTCATTCAAGAAACTGCCAAGACCTTCTCACACTTTATCCTAAGTGGCAAATGGTAGCAGAAAATGAAATAACACCACAAAACTCAGGGTTCAACTCTGGTCATAATCAGTGCCCATTTCCACTACTGTGGAATACTCTCTGAGGTCCTGATATAACTCAGTGCCTCTCTTCTTTCTTTTACTCAAGCCATCTCCAGAAGTAAGTAGAAGATGAGCCTGGAGTTCTTCTAACCAAGGGACGTACAGGAGTTCATAAGAAACTAATAGGAACGTTTAGCCACCAGTAAAGTAAAGGCTCTAACCTGCTCCTGACATAAGTTCATCTTGGGAGCCTCTCCCCTGCTAAGACCGTGACCTGGGACAAATCACTCAAAGCAAGCCTTGTGATTGATCTCACGACTCCAGGGAATCAGAAAGCACTATGAAAGAGCATATAGTACATAAGATTCCTCTATATCTCAATATACCTTTGATATTTGAGGTACTGGCAGGAGCTACAGTTCAAATCTGTCAAGTGGAACAAAAAGTTTAATGTCATATGTTTAAATTATTTAATTAATATTATTAATAAAATAGTCATCTTCTATAACCTTTTTCAGTAAACTAAACTTTCTGCAGATTTTTTTTCTGGTTTCTTCAAGTCAAAATCAGATTTTGTATTTATAAGGCTAATAGAACCAATCATTACTATATAGTTTTCAATACTGAATAATTATATCCCCAAAATATACTCTTATCCCAGCATATAAGTTATTACATATTTTGGCCATCATGATCCATAAAATTATTCTTTCCAAATTAATCACTAAATATGAGAAAATTATTTTTTATAAATGGTACTGATTTTTAAAAGCAATATCTGAGGTATTCTATAACTTCTTCCCAGTACAGTTATAAAAAACTTGTTAATCTTATGTATACCTCTTTCTCTCTAAAAGTTGTAACAGTTCTATTAAGCTTGAGATATTATTTTATCACTTAAAAGTTTTATGGAGAGACAAATTTGAAAAGTAAAATGTTGGGTCATTTAGTTGAATTTATAAAATTCAACTAAAAAATTGTTGCTAGAGTATTATCCAATGGTTGTGCTATAGTTCCTAAAACAAGAATATTACAGGGTTCTGAGTGCTTAGCACAACCTCAAAGTTTTAAAGGGTAAATAAATACGGTTTTATCTTCAGAATCAGATGCTAAAAGTAGAAATTAATAATGAGGAAAATGAAAAAATCCACAAATGTTTTACTGAATTGTGTTTCATAATTTTAAAGAATGATGAGATAAAAGCTCAATGCTGAAATATGTGAGGAATGATTTGTGGCACTTCTAGAGATACTTTTATTTGGAACTTTCTTCATTCATGGTATTTCATGATTAATGAAGTAAAAATAATGTAATAATATCTTCATAACTCTTCATATGGAAGCTTTTGTAATTAAAATATAAAAACTATCTCCACTAATATTAATATGTTAAGCTGAAAATAGTATTTTTAAAAGCAATTATATAAATGTAAATTTTAATGACTTCCAATTTGGAAAGTTATTAATTTAAACAAAATCATTAAAAATACACAATATTCTGCCGAGCTGCGCAAAAGAGAACGTACCTATATAAAATGTGTGATAAGGATCAAAAACTGCTTATTTGAAGATTTGACAAGGGTTTTTTTTAACTGCAGAAAAAATTCTGGGGCTTGATAGCCAGGTTAACCAAAAAGAACCAATATTTTCCTTATCCACCTCTGAACTCCAACACCCACCAAGTTTCCATTATAGCCAGCCTACTTTGTTCTACAAGATCACAAAATTTTAAAAGTTGTAAGAGTTATAATGGACCTCTTCTGCTACTGGCTCAACTCGGACTCACAAGGGTGTTCTTAAAAATCAGTTAATTACAGGCTGCATATCTTATCCTAACTCGTATCAAGGCTTATAATTTCACAAAATAACTAAAGGCCAGATAGCATTCACATAAAGAAGAAACCACTATTAGCAAAGCACTAGTTTATTAGATTAGTGTTTCTCAACCTTCAATAAGTTTAGTATCACCTAGTGATTTTTGTCTCTATCCATGTACCATTTATACTATTAATATTTTTCTTTAAATTGACTTACTTGGGGAAAAAGACAAATTTCTTTAAAAACTAAAGTATATGTAATAATTGACACCACAGATTTGTCTAATTATAGTTGTTTTCTAAACATTAAAATAATATACCAATTAAAATTTAAATGTTTGCCCAGATATCACTTAAAATTATCTCAAGTACCAACAAGGACATGTATATGACCACTTTGAAACCTACTGCCCTTAGGTAAACTCAGCCCTGGGGTACCTGTCTGGAAAAGAGATGTCCAGCTAAGTCCTAGGACATATTATCACCACATGCTGCCTATCTCAGCCAGTGAGCAACTCAATCGTAACACACATTTACATAGGTGATAAACTTCACTATCATATTACTTTTTTCTCTTAAAAAAAGATTACATATAAGATGAACTTCATATAGAAAACTCAACATATTCAAGATAACCAGATATAAGATGGCATTACTAGCACTGAAGGGAATTCTTATTTCTGGTAATAATGAAAGACCATTTCAAGTTAAACCAAAAGCATTTCTGAATGAGAATAGTCAGTATCACACAGTGCCGATCACTGCACACCTTAGAAAAATTTCGCCGCTCACAGGACTTTCAGCGAGTTCTGAGAAAACGGAGTCTTGCTGCTTTTTAAAAGTTGAATAAAAATTTAAAAATAAATCTGCTGAAATCATCTTCATATATTACTTCATCTATTATTTTAAAGAGAAATTCAGCGGTAAGGTTTATTACCTTTGGCAATTCCCATTCCGACCGAGATCCATCTGCACTGTAGTAATACTGTCTACCTTGATCGTCAACATGCTTGAGCCACTATGAAAACAGAACAGGTGGTTCTTTTAAAATTTATATAAAAGTGAGTTTAAGCTGCTACATTAGAGATATTATTAAATTTAATTCTAATGAATTATATGGAACATTGCAAAAAAATTCAAATAAACCTGTTATACTAATAGACTTGCATTTTAAGTTTGGTAAGAATAAATATACTCAATATTAATTTATTATCAATTTATTTTCTCTCTCTTTCCTCCGATTTCTGGCTAGTGGTTCAAGCATCACTTAACAGCAAGAAACATATAACACAAAGATACACAGATGAAAGTATGCAGTAGAACACAGGTACGCGCCCCCATCTTGAAAACAAGTTGGAGAACTTAACAAAAGGGAATTGTTTCTCAATCATTCAGTATAAAACTAAATAATTTAAGCCCCATTTCATGCAAACCCTTAGGAATTACCTCTGTTAGCCAACATAATAAAATTTAAATAGCAGTAACTACAGAACTTCATGAAATATAATAAAAGCAATATGAGGGAAAAAAGGACTAAATATTGCTAATACAAACATATGATCTAGATTACAAAATAAAGGAAAACTACTGCTTCTTTAAACTGAGGCAGGAAGGAGGGATAAAAGTCTATCCCTGTTTTTTCCTAAGGGTCTATTCTCTAAACTAGCATAAGCAATTAGTTACTTTCTCAAACAATACCAGATGTAATACACACATAAAATTTCAATATTCATTCCCAAGCTAATTAATCATAAAATACTAGACTCATGGTTTTTGTTTTATACAAATTTGATTATAATAGAAAAAGGAGTTATAGGCAGTAAGGCAGTGGACAATCATGGCATGTTGAGAAAACTATTTCCAAAAAACTCTTCCCCAAGAAAAATATGAAGAAATATGCTTATTGAAGAAATCTAAACAAAATGACAGTCAACAGATCTACTCTTAAAAGGTCTGTCTTAAATGGGTATCAACACCACAAAAATCACTATCACCGCAAGCAGTTTAAAACCATGAATTAGTAGTTATACTGTATTTCCATGTTGTCAACTGACATGATTATAAAATTACAATGGAGAATATTTCCATGACTTTTTAATACTACTACAACTTCAGTACACAACTATTTTATGAGAGAATTCTGCCAAGAAACACTAGATGAGAAAAAGAGAATGTACCTTTTCATTAGTATAGTCACTGGTATACAAGGTATGCCCACGTTCGTCCAACTCTTCTGACCAACCCCTTGGAGGAGAACCACACTGACTATCTGACTGGCTGTAACAAATGCTGTGGTAGTTTTCTTCTGATGAAAGCAGCTATAAATAGTCAGAAACATAAGGATTTTTCTTCTTTGAATATAAATACACAGCAGTTGAAAATCTAAGAAATTGACTTTATTTGACTAAGTATTAAGATATCTTGAATATATTTGAATATTTAATTTCAAAATAAATTGATGTCTTTAAATGGTAGATTGTAAGTAGGGAGGTAAAATTCATAGTAGTTATTTTATCAATTAGTGCAACCCTGGAAAAATTTACCACAATAAAATTGAAAACAATGTTTTCAGACTAAAGAGACAAAATGCTATTTCATGCTGCTTTTGAACTGAAATCAAGTTAAAAAATGACGGGTCAGTAAATGTACAGATGTCTATGTGTAAACAAAGGAGGGGATGAGAGATCTTCATTAGACTGAGCTCCTTGGAAACTCTCTTCTGTGTGTCACAAGCACCTGGCCAAATGTATGGCAAATAACAGTGCTCAATAAATATATCTGGAACTATTTTTTTTAATTGTGTGGGAGGAGAAGGTAGAGAAAAGACATTAGTTTTGTGACACTACATTTTGTGGTCTAATTTATTGGCAAGGTTTCCTAACTCACTCAATCAGATGCTTATTAAAACTGTGGGAAACTGAACTTCAAAACAAGAAAAAACTAATATTGAGAAAATTCAAATACACTACAGAGAGAAAAATCAGAAATTCAGTATGGAAATAATATAGGTATACATGATAAACTCCAGATATATAAGAGAAGCAAACTAGAAGATTGAGAAAATTCAACAATTTTTTATGCCTCTTAACAAACAAGAGGCACTATAATGTGACTGAGTAGCTATCTGCTTACCGTACTTAAACTTCATTCAAGAACTATCAGGTTAACACTCATGTGCAAATGACCCTTCCTATCACTTCAGTAAAATAGTTTCTACAATTAAATCTTATTCGGTCTATATTTTCTATCACCATCATTTGGCCTGAAACACTAAGATGGGTAGACGCTCCACACTGTAATTAAAGACATAAACAGCCTAATAATACGTTCACAAAAGCTCACAAATAACTTTGCAGAAGCACTGCATAAAAGTGAACTGTATTATGTTTTGTGACATAATTAAAAAATTAAACACCTAATTTAAAAATCAAGAGTTTATTTTTATTTAAGACAACTTAAAAATGTAAGATGTATGAGAAAAGGGCAATAAAATCTTCAGAAAGAAAAAAGGCAATCTAATCAGTAAAATTATAATTTAAGAGATAATCTAAACTACTAAATCAGTGAAGTAAGCAAGATGTTCTCTTCTGCCATGAAAAGTAACCTCTAATATCTTGATATGTTTTATTACACTAAAGAACCAGGACTAGCTTTAAAATCTTGATATCTACTGCTAAAAAAGAGCTGTTTAATGGCCATTAAACAAAAATGAAGATTATTTTTGGTAAGCTTTCTCCAAAGGTTGACTATTCTATACTAGATAACCCCATTAAGGAGGGTCACTGGCTCTGTAACTCTGGAGTCTATTCTGCTACAAATGTATTCTAGTAGCAGTAGGAGGGGCTACAGCAGACATTCCATTTATAGGAGAATGGCAGGGAGCTTCCCTAACTGATCATCTGGATGAAAACAGCTAAAAAATGTTACATGAAAATTGTTTTAAAAAACCATAAATGAGGGGAAAAAAAAGATTTGTTAAGAAATACTCAGAGGTCAAAAACTAAGTAGAAACAAGAATTCAGAGAGGTAGGTAGAATAAAAAGACCAGCTTTCTCCTTTAAAGGCATTTGCCAAACCCCAAACTAAAAGGTTAGTTTTCAAAGGCATGAAGAAGTGTTGTAGAACTGGACTCAGGACTACCAAAGGCAGGGAGGCT
The DNA here is from genome assembly GCF_020740605.2 of Lemur catta. NCBI lineage: Eukaryota > Metazoa > Chordata > Mammalia > Primates > Lemuridae > Lemur > Lemur catta. The sequence continues at coordinate 122,036,900 of NC_059128.1, read as the reverse complement.
AAAAGGACACCCACTATACAGAGCCAGGCTCTCCACAAAATTATACCCACAGATTATGAGTGAACCATAAACAAATCTTGCCCCTTTGTTCCACACCAGGAAAATCACAAGAATCTTCCCCAGTAATCAGGGGAAATCAGGGCACTCTTCAGCCACTAGCCAGGGTTCACACAATCGAAATTACTACTACCCAGGTGGCCCATAAAAACTAAAGCTAAAGATTTAGTTTGAAATATTCACAGGATATTATTAATAGTTTCGCCAGGGACCTGGCAGAAGCAAAACCAACTCCTCTCTGAAGGAACCCACTTTCAACTTTAGCATTAAAGACTGCTACTTAAGAATTTCTAAGAACTATAATCTCACATTAAAATACACATACACACATATAAAAGAGGAAAAACAAAACACCATGAGTTAGCAGAAAAACAGAATAATCACACCCAAAAACTTTACACATACTAGAATTAACAAAAACAAAATAAGACTAAAGAGAGATATAACAAATAAATGCAATATATGATCCTTTACTGCATCCTTCATTGTAGGGGGAAAAAAACTATTAAGGATATTACTTGACAACTGAGAAACAATGAATTTTAACAATGTATAAAACAGTATGCCAATATTAAATTTCTTGGGTGTGATAAATGTATTGTGGTTTTGACAGAAAAAAATTCTTATACTTAGGAAATAAAATGTTTTTATTGTATGCCTCAAATGGTTAAGAAAATACATACACGTGTGTTTGTGTGTCTGTGTGTGTGTGTGTGTCTGTGTGTGTGTGAAGGGAGGGATAGAGAAAGCAAAGTGGCAAAATTTTAACAATTGGTAAATCTAAATGAAGGCTATATGATTTATTAATGTTCATTATACTATTCTTTCAACCTTTTTGAAAACTTTTCAAAGTAATAATATGGGGGAAATTCTCCAAACAAATAAAAATAACACTTTTCTTAAAATTCAAGGATTGGTTTAACATCAAATGAAGATGTAGACAAAGAGAAAAACAGTGAACAGAAGCTAGATCTTGAAATATTTAGAATGATGCACAGAGAGACATAGATGAACAGAGTGAGATTAACACTCATCTCATCGAAGTTCTAGAATAAGAGGAAAGAGAAAATGGGGGCAGGGTCTATATATAGATAATAGCTAAAAATTTTCCAGACCTGATCAGACAGGACTCCTCAAATTCAGGAGTCCCAACAAAACCCTGACAGGAAATAAAAAAGATACCTTCACCCAGTCACATCACGGTGGAAGTACAGACACAACATGTCAAAAAAGTTGCCAACAAGGAGAGAGAAATTATCGCTAAAGGAAAGACAATGAGAATGACATCTGAATTTTCAGCATCAACAATGAAAGCCAGAAAATGAGAATAAAATCTTCAATAAACTAGGAAAAAAACACTCACCTTAGAACTGTATGCCCATTTAAAATATTCTTCAAAAATAAAAGCAAAATAAATAAATTTCCAGACAAATAAAATCTAAGATTCCCTAACTAACAGACTCTCATGAGGGAATTTAAAAGCATGTACTCAAGACAGAAGAAAATGTGAGAAAAGCAGGTGGTAAAATGAGGATTAATTTTCAGAGCCATGTACGACAACAAGGAGGAGGCTAAAAACAGAAATAAATATATGACAACAATAGCACAATAGCACGTACAGCTCTTGTGTGGCTTTAAGAAGCAAGAGGACACTGCTTAGCCCCAGCCTCTGCAGAGACTGGCCATGCACACTGAAGTGGGGCGTAGTGCTGCACAGCCGTAGTCTCAGCTACTCAGCAGGCTGAGGCAGAAGAGTCTCTTGAGCCCAGGAGTTCCAGGACATAATGTGCTGTGATTATGCCTGTAAACAGCCACTGTAATCTAACCTGAGCACACAATGAGACCCTGCCTCTAAAAAATTAAAAAAAAAAATTCCTAGGGCAGTGTCTCTCGAGAGCAGCACAGTTGACATGTAGGGCCAGATCGCGCTTCACTGTGGCCAGCCTGTGTACGATTGGACATTCAGCAGCATCTCTGGCCTCTACCCACCAGACGTCAGTAGCACTGCCCCCACTGTGACAATCAAAAAGTCTCCAGACTCTGCCAATGTCCCTGGAAGGCAAAATCACTGCCAGTTAATCACCACTGTTCTAGGGTAACCACTAAAATAATAAGCTTCTGAGTGAAGATGGAAGAGTGAACACTGCCTCTCTCTCAAACCCCACTAAAATAACAGATGTGAAATACGCTTAAAATGATGTAAACTTACAAGAACAGGAAGCAGACAAAGAGAGAAACAGTCAAGCAGATGAATAAAAAATTGAATTATCCACACAGAAGAAAGCAGAACCTAAGCTGGCATGGTGGGGGCGGGGGAGACCTGAGGGGAAGATGAACCCAGCACGTTTACAGAGCAGAACCTGCAAAGGGTCAGGAACTGATGGCATTAGACACCTCTGGAACTGGGGGGGTGAAAGCAGAGATACTAAGGAGACTAAAATCACCAGGATACGCTTCTTCATGGCTGACTATTAGCAGAAATATGGGGATTTATTCCCTCTGAAGAAGGAACAGTAAGATTCTGAGCTGGGGGACAACAGACACAACTGGGACATGGGTACCAACGGAAACAGGAGAGTGTGAGGCACCATATGCAAACTGAATGCCAGCATTAAGACCTGGGCAGCCCTTACCTTCTAGGCAGCAGATCTAATAAAGACTTGTATGGAGACTGAAAAGACCTAAGGGTTTTAACACTGGAGACTCCCCAACAAGCAGGTGACACAGATCACCATTAAAGGCAAGTTCAAAATGCCTTGCAAGTGTGAGAAAATTATTTCTAACCTAGAATTCTATATCCTGGCATGCTCTCAATTAAATATAAGAGAAGACTACAGATACTTTCATACACACACAGTCTCAACTTTACTCCCATACACAACTTTTCTCAAGAAGTTACTGGAAGATGTGCTCCAGCCACTTTGGAAATATTTATTTTTATACAATTTTTGCAGAGACTAGCAGTGTAAGCTAAGGCATATATACAAATCACTCTTGTCTATTTATTAAAATACAAAGCTAAGAAAATGTTAAAAGTTCCTGTGTATACTTTAAATTCCTTCAAGTTAGGCTATAATTTAGTCTTTTTCTTAATTCTCCCAAATTATAAGACTTTATTATTGATACACAGGATAGTTTATTTTCAAATCTTCTGTATGTACAATTCAAATAAAATTTTCCTAACTTTCTTATTATAGTTAAACATGAACCATTTCTCTATTTTTGGTTCTCACTTGAACACTAAAAGTACAAGCTGCTACCTAACCAAAGCTGTAAATAACCAACTGAAAAATAGGATAAGAAGGGGGCCAGGGGTTATTAACTACAAAAACTTTTAGGGCCTGCAAAACACAGGATGTGTTACCTGATTTTTCCAGCTCCTATCTACCTGGAGCTCTGCTTTTATTTTGTACAAGGCAGCTGCTTTCCATAAAAGCAGAGTGTCCTATGCAGGTGAAGAGCCTCCAGTCTACCAACAGCAGGAGTTCACTCCCTTCCATCAATCGTACCTAAACTTCTCCTGCACATCTAAATAGCCCAAGGCCTCTCCAGACCACTGAGATGAGTGTTTCTCAAGTTATAGCTGGCCAATTCACTGTACCACCTTGCAAGAGGTATGGAGGAAGGTGAAACTAGAGGGGAGGAAAATAGTATTAATACTTGTTAGAGAAAATAATGATTTGGGTTTTTTTTTTTTTTGAGAGACAGTCTCCCTCCATTGCCCTGGCTATACTGCAGTGGCATCATCATAACTCACAGCAACCTCAAACTCCTGGGCTCAAGGGATCCTCCTGCCTCAGCCTCCCGAGTAGCTGGGATTAACAGGGGTGCACCACCATGTCTGGCTAATTTTTCTATTTTTACTAGAGATCGGGGTCTTTCTCTTGCTCAGACTGGTCTCAAACTCCTGACCTCACACAATACTCCCACCTTGGCCTCCCAGAGTGCTAGGATTACAGGCATGGGCCACCTCGCCCAGCCCAAAAATAATGATTTTAAAGTGAACTGTAAGATTTACAGAATGATACAATTATAGCAAAGGAATTATAATTGCTTCCCTTACATAGAAATAAAAAATTGATCCTGTATGTCTGACTGACAGAGAGAAAAACTGAGAAGTAGCTTGGTAGCCATACTAAGCCAATAGAGAAAAATATCTGTTTTAATTAGTTAAATAATTTTGTTTCCGTTTATTTGGCTAGGTCACATCCTATATTTTCTTTCCTTCTTTTTCTAAAAGATGTAACTGGCTTGTGCAATAACAATAATGGAATTAGTATCTTCTAATTCATAAGGAAACACACTGGCACTAGACAACTTTAATACAGTTCTGGAACTAGCAGGCACACTACAGGGTTAGCTACTATTAATATAATAAAGCTAGCATTAATATAATAAAGCTTAGAAAGAATTTTTAGCATCTTAGAGATTCAAATATTCTACCATGCTGATACCAAGAAATAAACCTATTCACCTGTTTTGCTTATGAATAATGAAAAGAGAAAATTTGGTAACTTGCAGGTTGATTCCTTAACTACTCATACCTCTTGATCTCCTGAACTGTGGAAATCTCCCAGACTTTGGAAATCTTTGCTTATGCTTGCATCCCGAGCCCAACGAGGTGGTTTCCAAGTTCTTTCCTGTGTTCCTCTATTATAGTAGTAACAACGCCCTGAACTGTCTTTATGAGTTTCCCATTCTCCATTAATCTGAATTGCTGGGCTCCCAGGAAGTGGGGGAAGAGCAGACTGGGATATTTTCAGTTCCTGTAGATTAGCATAGACTGGAGAATCTGGCCTTCCTTGATTTGGAGGTGTAGTTGCCTGTGAAATAAAAATTTTAAAATTTCAGGTTTAAACTGGCATAACAGTTTTATGTTAAAATTAAACAAAACAGGACAATTTAGAAACATACATACTATTTTAAAACATTTATACAAGTGTATATATTAAGGAAATAATGATTTAACAGTTTTAATATTTATAGTTTGACTGAAAAATAACTTGAAAACTTCAAATAGAATTCAAAGTGTGCTTAACACTTTACTTGAAAGAACACTTGACTAGAAGCAAGAGTTGTGGGTTCTAGTTCAAGATCTGGTACTAACAAGTTGTATGACATTGGAAAAGATCTCTCTACCTCTCTGAAATTGAAACTTTTAATCTCTGTAAATGAGGAAACTGAACTAAACCACCAAGGTGTTCTTTGGCTCTCAAATTCTACAATTTTAGGCATTTTTTAAAATATGAAAGTCTCACACAACTGGTTGAGCTTTTTATTCAGAAAACTATCAAAAGAAAGATTTTATATGCTAAGCTCTAATATTAAAATGAAGAATATAAGTGAAACATAAAAGAGAAATAATACGTTAAGAATTTACTATATTCTATTTCTTCAGGAAGTAAATTCTTAGCTTAAGTATTATTTTTTGGTGGCTATAAACAAATCATTATAATAGCTCAAATATAATTTCTCAGTGGCTATAAACAAATTGTTTAATCGCTTCCTAGTTTCCTTATTTGTGAATTTTCTAACAGTGGGGAAAAAAATTAGCAGTAACTCTGATTTACATATTTAATCTTAAACTACAGCTTTACTTTTATTTTTAAATGTCTCACTAGATGTCAGTCAAGAGCAAACACTTCATATCCTTTCCATAAGGACACTGGAAACTGTATTGAGTTACACAGAATTCCAGTTTCTGAAGAAAAAAGCACACATCTGAAAACACCTGTTTATATTATGTATTCATATTTGTTTATCTATCTTCCTTCTACAACAGAGTTTCTCAAGCTTGGCTCAACTGGCGTTTTGAGACAGCTACTCCTTTGTTGTGAGAGCTGTCCTGTGCACAGCGGGATAGCAACCAGCTTCCTGGCCACCACCCACCGGACGACAGTACCACACACACTGGTACATGCACAGCCACCTCCATGATGGCGACCAGAAAGTCTCTGGATGTTATCAAATGCCTCCTGGGAGCAAAACTGTCCCCGGTTCAGAAACTCTGCTTTATCACGTAAACCCTAGAGTTATATCCAGATGTTCAATTACTTTTGTAATGTATCCAGAGTTTTATGAATGCTTAAAAATATCAACTAAAAAAGGGGAATGTGAATGGAAACAAATTAAAGTACTTCAACCTTTAAAAACAGTATTTGCCTATACACTAATTTGAGTGAGTCTAAATCACAGAATACGCTTTAAAAGAAAAAACGGTAAAAATAACCCAAACATGAATACATGTTTGTAAAAATGGTTACCTTTGGTCTTTTTACACATGGTAGCTATGCAAGTACTTGTATTCAATAATGCAAATTACACTATTTTCCTAAAACTGTTAGCTTCAAATTTATTTATTTATTTTATTTTTTTTGAGACAGAGTCTTGTCCTGTTGCTCGGTCTAGAGTGCCATGGCATCGGCCTAGCTCACCGCAACCTCAAACTCCTGGGCTCAAGTGATTCTCCTGCCTCAGCCTCCCAAGTAGCTGGGACTACAGGCATGCGCCACCATGCCCAGCTAATTTTTTCTATTTTTAGCAGAGACGGGGTCTCCCTCTTGCTCAGGCTGGTCTCAAACTTCTGAGCTCAAGCGATCCTCCTGCCTCGGCCTCCCAGAGTGCGGGGATTACAGGTGTGAGCCACCGCCCGGCCTGTTAGCTTCAAGCTTAGACTACCCCCAAGCAGCATTTTTCCCTGAAGAAAATCTATCCATGAAGACAGATATCCATTTATTTCTCCTACAGACTAATTCCATATCCTAGTGAATTAGTCATAACAACGCTTCTCTGACAAAAAACAAATTGCAAACAATTCTATATGGTAATTCTTAGAACGCTGTCTAGAGAATATTTATTCCACAAGTATTAAAGAAGGTCTTACTTTACACCTGATACTTGACTAGAACTTGGGGAAATAAAGATACCAAGAAATAGCCATTTTCTAAATCATGTTTGTGAACAAATTCTACTAAATATTTAAGAAACAACTAATTCTTATTGTTTAAACAGCTCAAATTTAAAGTTTTTTCAACTGAAAAAAAATTGAAATACTTCAGCCTTCAGCACAGTCTATAAGGCTAGCATAATTCTGAAACAAAAGCAGAGAAGAATTAAATGAAAGGACACTATGAACATATCTCACTTATAATTATAGACAAAAATATCCTTTATAAAACATTAGCAATCAAATCCAGCACTACATTAAATAAATCAGGGAAAAGATGTGATGTTAAGAAAAATCTATCTTTAGGAAATCTCATTCTGTAATTCTTTAGATTTACAGATTAATATGATCATCTCTACAGACACCAAGAAGCATTTGATAAAATTCAACACAGATTGAGGATAAAGCTCTTAGCAAGTTAGGAATAGGTGATGCTTCCTATTTAAAAATTTCACTTTTTAAAATTATTAATATTTAAACATTCATAGTTAACAAGACAGATGAAAAGCACTTTCATTAAAGTCAAGAATAAATACTAAGATGCCAACTATCAGTGCTTCCACTCAACACTGTATTGGAGGCCCTAACCAATGTACTAAGACATGGAAAATAAACTTATAAACACAAAGAAGGAAAAAAACCCTGCAATTTAAAATAACCAATAGTTAAAAACCCAAGTCCATGAAAGCTACTGAGAGATTAATAAATTGGCCAGATACATGATCATCTAATCCACTTCCCATACATGAGCAACAACAAATTAGAAGATATAACAGAAAAAAAAATCGTATTCATAATAAGAAAAGAATTGTTAAACATTTACAAATAAGCCTTAAAAGAAACGTACAAAATCAAATGAGAATATCTGTAAACTTTCCTTGGGTACCTAAAATGAAACTTAATAAACCTTTGTTCCTAAATGAAAAAACTAGGTTTTATAAACATGTTAATTCTCTAAAAATTAACATATAAATGTAATGCAATATTCAGCAGGCAGTATAATTAGTACACATAGTAGCACTTCATGACATTTGTTGAAGGAATGAACAAACATGAACAAAAGTATGCAAACGCAAACCCTTGAATAAAAGCAAAATTAAGGACTTGAAACTGGTTAGATGTGACAGAGAGAGAAAACACTAGGAAAACATCTGAGTTTCTAGTTTGGAAAAAAGGATGGACAGCTGTGTTCTTACTTAAAATAGAAACTATCTACAAATGAGTTGAGCACTGTGTACTCAGCTAGGTGCTTAGGTTACAAATACAAATTTTTAAAAATTCATCTCTTCTAGGACCTCAGAATACAGTAAAGAAAAGTGAAACAAACAGATCATTTAAATGCATAACAGACATAATATTAGAGCTACACGTGCATAGGACACTATGGGAGCAAAAGGAAGAGACCTAGAAATAAGTGACTAAGCCTTAGAAACAAATAAGTAAGAGTTAGCCATAAGAGTTGGGGAGACAGGAGGCAGCAAGAACAGAGCTGGGCAACAGTGTGGTACTGTCTGTGATGCTGACTCACGGAGTATGCACAAGGAGCAGAAAGAGAAAGACCTAAGGAGAAGCAAATGACAGAACAAAGAGACTTGTTAAAAAGAACAGATGTTATCCAGCAGCATTTAGGGAACTACTGAAGACTTGAAGCCAGAAAATACATTCTGATTTAAATTTTTAAAATATTATACATTTTAGAGGGATACAATTAGGAGGCTGGTACAATTGTACAGACAGAAGATGAAGAGAGCTGCAACAGGACAAGACCGTAGGAACGGAGAAGCACGGACAGACTCAAGAAACAATCAGGTTAATGTGTAAATTGATGTTTATTTATAAAGTATAGCTTGCTTTTGTTGTGTGTGTGTTTTTTTACTATAGATCAATGTCAAGATGAAAAAAAGGACAGAAAGAGAGGCAAAAAGGAGGTCCCCTTCAATTGTATTAGGTTGATAAGCCTTTTGAAAATCCAAGTGGCAATACTAATAGATTGTTGGATATGTAGATTGAGAACTCAGTACAGAAATAAAGGCTAAAAATACAAATGTTAAAGCCATCAGTATATAGGTGGGGCCAATAACTTAAAGTATGCACAATAAGAGGAGGAAGAAAGAAAATCCTGAAAAATATTGAGCAGTTGCTTTATGAATTAAAATGAGAATATAGGTTTAAAGTTAGCATATGGTCTAGCAATGGTGACATCTATTGCTATTATAATTATTATTATTGCAATTAATATGACTAAAGGACCAGACTAAGTGAACGAAACAGAAAGGAAAGTCAGAAATAGTAGGTCTACCAGGAAAAGGTGGTAGCTGAAAGTCAAGAAGGAAATTTTCGGCTGGGCATGGTGGCTCACGCCTGTAATCCTAGTACTCTGGGAGGCCGAGGCGGGAGGATCGCTCAAGGTCAGGAGTTCGAGACCAGCCTGAGCAAGAGCGAGACGCCATCTCTACTAAAAAATAGAAAGAAATTATCTGGATAACTAAAAATATACAGAAAAAATTAGCTCGGCATGATGGTGGCAAGTGCCTGTAGTCCCAGCTACTCGGGAGGCTGAGGCAGTAGGATCGCTTGAGCCCAGGAGTTTGAGGTTGCTGTGAGCTAGGCTGACATCACGGCACTCTAGCCCTGGCAACATAGTGAGACTCTGTCTCAAAAAACAAAAAAAAAAAGAAAATTTTCAAGCAAAAGGGAACTTAACAGTATCAAATCCAAAGACTTCAATATAGGGGCTCTGAAGCAATCCATTCACTTCAATTAAGAAGTTATTTAAAAACTTCACCTATCAGTCATGAGGATCTGAGATTACATTCCTGCCATAAACAATTAGAAAAGTGAATAAAACACAGGAAATAAGTATTTTGAAGCACTGTACAACAAGCAGTGCTGTAATCCACCAGAGAAAGGAGACAAGCTGAATCCTACTACTATCCTTTGTGCCTGGAGGCAGTTTGCAGAAATCAGTCCAGCAAGGGGAACAGGAGAGTCTAGCGAGCTCAGTGAGTGGGCAGGACAAAGGTTTGTGTTTATTATTTAAATTAACACTGGGAATAATAAAAAAATGAAAATAATTATAAATATCAAATATTGAGAAGAGACAAAAAAGGAGAAGCGAATTGTTTCCTAATTTTTTTTGAATCAGGGAATCTTCAAAGTTGGATGGCATTCTTCAAAATTCATAAACCAAGAAATAGAGGTATGAGTTATGTCTGAAATCTAAGATTTAACAGTAATTCTAAGTAGAAGCACAGAGAGTTAGAAGAAGTTTATTGACAATGAAAGGTAAAACTTTAGTTTGAAGTAGAAATAAGAACCTTGTATTTGGTTTTGTTTTGTTTTTTGTTTTTGTTTTGTTTTTTTGAGACAGAGTCTCGCTCTGTTGCCCAGGCTAGAGTGCCATGGCGTCAGCCTAGCTCACAGCAACCTCAAACTCCTGGGCTCAAGCCATCCTTCTGCCTCAGGCTCCCAAGTAGCTGAGACTACAGGCATGTGCTACCATGCCCGGCTAATTTTTTTTCTATATGTATTTTTAGCTGTCCAGATAATTTCTTTATTTTTAGTAGAGATGGAGTCTCGCTCTTGCTCAGGCTGGTCTTGAACTCCTGACCTTAAGCGATCCTCCCGCCTCGGCCTCCCAGAGTGCTAGGATTACAGGCGTGAGCCACGGCGCCAGGCCTAGAACCTTGTTTTTTATAAATAAATTAACTCCATACTTAAAATCAGCTTAAATCTTCAATTTCCAAAGTATGTGGAAAGAGGACATAAAAGGACTCAGTATTTGTAAATACTCTGATCTCTGGCAAAAACAAACTATATGTTTACTATTAACTGCCCCAATGACTGGGAAAATTTAAGGGAATTACCATTCATGGATTATCAAAAATTTTCCTCAAGAAATCCTAAAAATATAAGTTCTTGGTATGAAAAAAAACACTATAAAATATCAAACTAATTTTTACATATACAGAAAATACATATTAACTATAACAAGGGATGGTTAAGTAATATGCATCATTTTGTCTAGTGAAGCAAAAATATGTTTTTTTTTAAACATATACTCTCAATGCTGGTGAAGGTGGGCTGTAACAACGCAAGTTTACTGCTGGTAACTTTGATTAGCAGAACCTTTATGGAAAACAGTTTAGCAATATGTTTCAAGAGCTTTTAAAAATGTTTTTAGGACCCTTAGCAAAGGAGGAAAAGGTCCTAGATATGGAAAAACACTTTCCTAACAAAGATGTTCATTCCAGTGTTATTTATCAGAAACAAATCAGAAACAATCTTTAAACATCTAACAACAAAGGGAAGGTTAAGTAAATTATGATCCAATAGATGCGGCAATACTATACGAACACTGAAAATGCTATGAATGATTTCTCAACAACACAATAAAAAATTTATATAGGGTTAAGAGTAAGAAAAGTGGAAGAAAAATCTATACAGTAAAGTTCCAATTAAAATGTTAAAGAAAACAACTAAAACATTATCGGTTTTCTCTGGATAATAGTATTAGGTATTTTTTTTCTATGTACTTTATTTCCCAATTTCATTGTAGTAAGAATTATCACGTTTAAAGTTTGATTGAGGACAAGAATCTGGGGCAAGATAGGTTTGTGCCTAGTCCACTGGACCCATTAAAAGTGACAACAATAGCACTGACACTATATAAACTAGTATTTCTTCAAGGGTGGTCAAGGATTCATCTATATCAGAATCGTCTGATGGTATTTATAAAAATTCTTGAGCCTTATCCCAGAGTTACTGGGGGTGGAGAGTAGTATCATATGTGGTATTTATGTAAACTATTATTCAAAAGGCACTGATAAAAAACTCAGTCTTCCTTAGTGGACGTAGGGCAAACTAGTCCCCTTGGTCCAATAAATTTGTATTATAAAAAACATAAATACGTAAAGACAATTCTTAAAGTCCATACCACCAGTTGCTTCTTACTCTGCAGATGAGTCAAAGAAGGAAGAGTTAATAAATAAGCAACAAAAAGTACTTCCAATATATGAATCAAATAAAAGTTAGTTTTCTAATATTTGTAAGAACAACCTTGCTCATGAATTGTCACCAGCAAAAATAAATGGGTTTTTCATACTAAAAAAAAAAAAAACTCTCTAAAAGGAGAACAAAAAAACAAAGTTAATTTTATGGGCTATATCTGTTATTAATTAACAACTGAATTGGGATCGGTACCTCTGCACATGACCCAATTTTATATTTAAAAAAAGACTTGGCCTGTTCCACTTTATCTATAGACAGACTAAAATAATCCTTCCATTATCCACTGAAGGGAAAAACTGGGGAACCACATATATAAAAAGATATAGATATATTTAGATTCTACCTGCATCCTTACTTTACTAATACCAAAAATATTGACATTTGTCCTCTTTTACTTTTAACATTAGTTCAAGAATTGCTTTTATAATAAACTTCAGAGAATGGCAGAATCCATATTAACAAAGGAGCTATACCTCTTGCTTTTTAATTAGTTATATACCTCACTATAAAGACAGGATTACATTTATATTACTGAATAGTATACATTCAGCGTATAATGATACCTTTGATTTAGATTTATGGAAGAAAAAAATGTACTGAAGTATCAGGCTCCAAAATTGAATTTAAATTATTTTTTTAAATCTACTTTAATTCATACAGGAAAAAAAAACATTTACGTGTCCTTGTAATTTAGCTGCTTAAACAAACTCTGCTTTACCATAATTGTTTATCATTAGAATATTGGGCCAGTTACCATAGTAGAGGATAAAAAAGAAAAAATTGGCCAACAAGCTAATATTTGGCTAAAATGGGATTCTGATTTCTTTAGTTTCATAACTAAAAGTTGCATATCAATTTTAACTGGAAAATGTAACTTTCTAAAGTTATCTTTTTCACTTAAAGACAAATTTGAGAAAAACCATACTATCCTTTGTTTAACAATTTTGAAATGTAAAAACTTACAAATGCTAATGTTCGTATCTTAAAAGCATTAAATGCATTGTGATTCCAAGCTTACAGAGTATACTGACATCTCCAATGGTTTACCTACTAGGTTATTAAGTATGAAATGTCTGATTTCCTTAAGTACCAAGTCTGACAGTTGGTGTCTCCTGACATTTCACTTTGACACTTCTTGTTTTATTTTTATTGTGAAAGTACATTCTTAGTCTTTCAAACACATGTTTTGGCTTGTGATTTATCTTTCAATTTTTTTTTTTAGAGCAATTTTTGTGAAACCATGGATAAGTCAAAAATTCGTGTTATTTTCTAATATGAGTTCCGTCATGGCACAGACAGCCTGAAATAGCAACAAAGTGTTTGGGAAGGATGTGGCTAATGAATGCACAGTACGTTGATGGTTTGAGAGGTTCTGTTCTGGTGATTTTAACCTTGAAAATGAGCCAGATGGGTGACCCGAGACCAAGGTGAATAATGATGAGCTGAAAGCTGTAGGGAAAGCGAATCCTTCGCAGCCTACATGTGAATTAGCAGCAAGGTTTGACGTTACTGTTCCAACACTATTGAAACAAATGGGCAAGGTAAAGAAGTTGGATAGATGGGTACCGCATGAATTAAACAAGTGTCAGAGGAGACATCATCTCGAAGCTTGGCTTTCTTTGTTGTCACGATATAAAGTTGAACCATTTCTACACTGTATTGTTACATGTGAAGAAAATGGATCCTTGACAATTGCAAGTGTTCAGCACAATGGTTGGATAAAGATGAAGTGCTGAAATACAGTCCCAAACCGAATATTCATCAAAAAAAAGCTAATGGTGTCTGTTTGGTGGTCCAGGGCTGGTATTATCCACTACAGCTTCATGAAACCTGGTCAAATTGACTACAGCGGACACCCAATTGGTTGCAACCAATTGGATGAAATGATGAGGATGCTTGCACTTAGGCACCCAAGATTGGTCACTAGAGACAGGCCAATCCTCTTGTGAGACAACACTTGACCACATGTCACACAAACAATGCTCCTCAAACTACAGAGGCTGGACTTGGAAACTCTCTGTCATCCACCGTATTCACCAGACCTTGTACCCACTGACTACCAACCACTTCTTCCAGGCTTTGGACCACCACTAGCAGGGAAAAATATTCAATTCTCAACAAGCTGTAGAAAACAGTTTTTCACAATTTCATCGCCACTCGCTCTCTAGGCTTCTTTGCTGCTGGCATAAACAAGCTACCATTATGATGGCAAAACTGTGTCAATAGTTTAGGTGCATACTTTGATTAATTGTACTGCTTGTTTGAGGTACAATAAACTACACTTTTGATTCAAAATCAGACATTTCATATTTAATGACCCAGTATTTACTAAAATTTAAGTAATAATCATGAGCGAGGCATGAGATAAAAATAGGACAGTCCCCGTCCTAAGGAGCCAACAGTTTAGTAGAGAGGAAGAGACCAGCACAGCTAAGTGCGACGGAGAGAAGTGTGTACAGAATGCTCTGGGGGCACAAAAAATCCCAGCACTGAAGAGGGAGAAGAGGTGAGACCCTTCAAGAAAAGGTTCACAACAGACGTTTAACTGGGTCTTGAAAGGAAAGTAGGAGTAAGCCAAGAGAAGTACACGCAATACCTATTTTTCCTGACATAACACAAAGTGGAAAGCAGCCTTTCAATAAGGAAACATAACTGGTAACCAAGTGAATTCAGTATTGTGGTATCTTTAATAAGTATCAGTTTTCACAGTGAAACACATGCTTTTCCTTAGTGATTTTTTGGAAATGGTTTTATAGTTACTGTAACTCAAGGCTGCTCAACTACTATAAGGTTGGATACCTTATATTCAAATACTAAAACCTGTTAGCCCCCCACCTTGCAACAGCTTGTTTCTGTCCTCTCGCTTTCATCACCTCAGCTACAGTCTAAACCCCCTAGACACCATCACAGCTCCGTCGTCATTTCTCCCTCCTTCCCTGACACAGACAATAATAAAGCAGGTCTCAAGTGGAAAAGCTGTGAGGTCTGACAAATGCTTATTTCTAGAAAGCCATACACAAACATACTGATGAAGCCAATGACGGTGTTACCAACATTCATTAACAGCTGCGGACTGACGGCAGTGCAGTGGTGCCACACCATAAACTACTGATACAACCACTGGTAGCTAATCACTATCTATGCCTAGAGGGTGGACAGGTAAGAGCTGACAGCACAGTGAAAAGCCCTGGGTAACGGGTATGGGAGCGCATAACTAGGAGTGTATCACAGGTAAAAGATTTGCCAAAAAGGAGCAAAAGACAAATTTCTCCTTCAAGATCAAGCCCACACCTCCCCAATCTGATTTTTTTTCGTGCCCTCACAGGCATCCTCTCCTCAGCCTTGCTACTCCGTTGCTCATATGACACTGCACTCTAATCCCAGATTTACCTGTGTGCCTTTCCTTCTAGAACTCAGTTCTCTTTCAGGCAGAAATGCCTGTCTTGTTTGTCTCTCCATCTTCAGAGCCTGCACAAATAAGCACTCAGTATGTTCCTGCGTGAAAATTACTTTTATACAACCAAAGGAGTTATCCTGAATTCCATACGCTAAAGTTAATTCTCTACTCGTGTTTTTTATAGTCTCCTGGGAAATTTTACCTAATTCTATTGCTTCAGTAAAACCAAGCTTTCTCCCTCAAACATCCACCTCTCTTCCTGAGCTGCAGACATGCATTCTGAAAGCCTGACCAGCATGGATACTCAACATAGACCTCAAACTCAGTACATCCTCTGCCTCAACCTTCATCCATTATAAACTTACACAGTCGCCAGTTCAAATAGCAGTACCACCAAGATACTACTCAATCAGGTATCTCAAAGTCATCTGTGTCTCCTCTCCATACCCCAACAAAGTACTAGTAATTCTCCATCCTACTATATCTTGAACTCCTTCCTCCTATCCCAAGATGACTACCTTAGTCTAGGTGCTCTTACTTTCTTTTCTTTTTTTTCTTCCCCCAGACAGAGTCTCACACTGTGGCCTGGGCTGGAGTCCAGTAGCCTCCTCAGAGCTCATAGCAGCCTCCTCAGAGCTCACAGCAGCCTCCTCAGAGCTCATAGCAGCCTCCTCAGAGCTCACAGCAGCCTCCTCAGAGCTCACAGCAGCCTCAGACTCCTGGGCTCAAGCGATCCCCGTGCCTCAGCCTCCCCAGTAGCTGGGACTACAGGCCTGCGCCACCATGCCCGCCTCTTCCTTTCTTTTGCTTCACGGCTGAAATCGACTGTGAGGAACTACTGTCTCCTCACTCCCATTTCTCTGCCTTGTCCAATTGACTTTCCGTAGCACCAGTAGTTATTCTCTAAAAGCACAAGTCTGATCTTGTTACTCATCTGCTTAAAAACATCAATGAAAATTTCATTAACTGTAAAAAAAAAGTCTAGAAACAGAATTTAAGGCTCTTAAACACTCCGGACCCAAACAATCTTCTCTGCTTCATTTGTTGCCATTAGCCCTATGTTCTGCGCTCCAAAAACCCCATGTGCTACTCAACAGTTCTACTATTTAATGTCATCCTATTTTTCTACCACACCTTCAACTCTTTACATTATCCCTCCATCTGAAATATCCCATCTACAACCACCAATTAGCAAACCACACGCAAACCACAAAGAGCTAACAAACTCTTTGAAACGCTCCCCTATTCCCCAAAGGCAGAATTCATAGGATTCCTGTGCATCTAGAGCAGCACTGTTCAACCAAAATATAATATGAGTCAGGTATGTAATTTAAAATTTAAATTTTCTTTGAGGTTTCTAGTAGCCACATTAAAAGGTAAAAAGAAAAAAAAGGATAAAAGTGACTTCTCATAATATATTTAACCCAATATATCCAAATTATCATTTCACCATATAATCACCATGAACATTATTGACACATTTTATATTTTTGGACTATTTTCAAAATCCAATGTATATTTTATAGCACATCTCAATTCAGATCCTAAATTTTCATCATAAATACTTTATCTGTATTTAGGTTTCTTAAAATTTACAGTTTAGAAAGTAATTCACATACCCAAATTATTCCAAACATTCTCAAAAGTTTCCCAATAAATGAATCCATTTATTAGTTTTAAAATTTTAACTTATATTAATTAAATAAAATGAAAAATTGAGTTCTTCAGTCTCACTAGCCTCACCCAAGTGCTTATGCCCACACAGGGGTGGTGGCCAGCGGCTATGGGAACGGACAGCACCAATCTGCAGCACTTTGTACTCACCGGCACGGCTGCCTCCATCAGACTACGTTATCATTAATTGCTATTTTTCTGTCTCTCCCACTGAACTGTAAGCCTCTTAAGAGTTAAGAACAAGACTATGTCTTAATCATCATGCATTCTCAAAGTCTAGAAACAAATGATAAAGACCCCTTCTCCAGCCCTCAAGCAAACTCTGACAATTCTTTTCTTTTTTTCTCAGGAACTGCTTTCCCAATCCATAGATAGCCTAGTTCAAGAAGTAGAAAGGTAAATGAGATAGCTGCTCATCATGCATTGATGAAAACTCACTATTAATCTGTGTTAAAAGTATTCATCCAGATATGGCTGTCCTTCTTGGTCAGTAAAGCAAACAAAATTCTTCAATAGGCCATTAGGCCGAGATAGCAAGACTTAGTTACCATTTTATGCTGAGGAAGCAACACCCAATGACCTGGTACCCTGCCATTCATCATTACAAATCTCTCTCTCTGGGGACTTGAATGGTAACTCTATCATCAGCATTCAGAGAATGACTAAAGAATACTGTGTCACTGAAATTTCTAGAGATTAAAAAGTTAATGATACAATTACAAATGAAAAAAATACATGTGTGTTCACTTGTTGAACGCATACACAACAGGAACAAGTCTAAGTTTAGAAGAAGCTAAGGTTTCAGGCGGCAGCAAAAAATTATGAATTTCAAAAAGATACAAAATTAAACCATAGTTTTATGGTACACATTTAAGTGGCTACTATACTATCCTTTCTCTCTCTCATTTTCTGATAACTAAGTATTCATTTTTTGTTTTTTTTTTAATTTCAGAAGAGTCTGAAATAAAAATTACCACCCAAGGTAAAGAATTTATAAATTGTCACTTCAAATGAACATAGTAAATGGGTTTCTACCTTGCCCCACGTACCAATTCATTAACAAGTCTACATGAGAACAACATAACACAGCTGCTTGGGTGATCTATTATTATATTAAATCCAATCTCAGTATGTAGTTACAAGTTTTCAAGCATTATTCCTTTAAAACTGTCTTTAAAACCTTATGTCTATCACAAAAAAATAAAAAATAGGTGATTTTCCATCATTTTAATGGTCATTTTACACCAAAGCAAGAAATACTTAAGCCTTGAATTCCTTAAACAAAAGACATTCAAAATAGGTATTTTGACATATATAGTATGAATCTACAATTGTAAAAAATATACATACATACATACATGTGTGCAAAATAACAGATGATGATATGTAATCTTCAGTAACTTATTTCTGAGTCATGGAATTATGGCAGGGTGTTTTTTTGTTTGTTTATCTGTACTTTCTAATTTATTCTACAAAGAACACATTTATTTTGAAACAAGATTTAAAAGAAAAAAGACAACTATTTGTGGAAGAGAAAGTGCCATTAGTTTTAAACCCATGTAACAATGCTAGAGTATCCTGACGAAATTCTATAGCTAAGCTATAAAGGCACAGAACACTTAGGATATCGATGGAGCTCAATATTTAAAACTTCATGTTTACCCAGAAAATACAGAGTAGCCAGGAGGAAGGGCTCGCCCAAGGTCATAGATGATTCTGGCTTCATTCTAAGCCAGAAATGTAGTCACTGAGATAAGAATTATTAATATAATCCCCATAACAAGCCACAACACAAAGGATACAGTTCCCATGAGCAAGTTTTCCCAACTGCTAATGGGTAAGAAAAGGCAGGGTAGGGCAGGATGGGTGAGGTAGGATAGGATTGTTCTATAATAACAGTGGTCAAGAGTCTACCACCCTTTTGATTGAGCAGTTCATCCTAAAGTTCTATAAACTAAGGCCCGTCCAAGGCACTAATCATTCCCAGCCCTTCTCTTTAAAAAAAAACTAGTGACAAAATATACATAAAATTTACCATTTTAGTCACTTTTATATGTACAACTCAGTGGCATTAAGTACACTCTTACTGCTGTCAACCATTACCACCATCCATCGCCAGTGCTTTTTGTATCTTACAAAACTCAAAGTCCATATTCACTAAACAGTAACTACCCCCCCCTCCCTCCGGCCCCTGGCAACCACCATTCTACTTTCTGTCTCTATGAATCTGGTTACTCTGGGTGCCTCATAAGTGGAATCATACAGTATTGATCCTTTTATGACTAGCTTGTTTCACTTAGCATGATGTTCTCACGATTCACCCATATTGTATCATGTGTCAGAATTTCCTTTTTAAGTCTGAGTAATACTCCATTCCACATTTTATTAATGTATTCATCTGTTGATGGATATTTTGGGTTGCTTCCACCTTTTGGCTATAGTGAATAGTACTCCTATGAACATGGGTGTACAAATATCTCTTTGACTTCCTGCTTTCAATTCTTTTGGGTATATACCCCAGAGCCCTTCTCTTTTTAAACTCAAATAAAATTTACCTTTAGCTTTAAAGGTCATCATTTAAAAATAAGTGGAAAATAACATGTTTTCTAACTTCCCAACATCTTATACATGCACTGAAGACCATTAATCCAAAAGAGAAGGGGAAAAAAAAAAAATCAATGAGCAGTTAAGTTTAAGCAATCTAATTTAGTTCATTTATACCTCTTTATATATTCCCATCCTCAGGAGAGAAATACATAATATTTCAAAGTGCAGGAAACAAAAATCCACTCAATAATATATTCCGGCTCTATACAGAGTTAGTGCTAGTCAAATCTGCAGTTTGTTTTCCCAGGTCTTTAGTCTGCTTTTTAGGGCACTTTGAACCTCTCTTCCTAAACCAGCTCTTAGTTCATAATTTTTAGAAAGGTTCTAAAATGTCAAAAGATATGTGCTCCATAAGTTAAATTAACTCCTGATCTTCATCTAAAGACTCACTATCCTGTTCCAAGGATCACCTGAGACAAGTGTGGGCTCCTTTCGGTTCCAAAATCAGTTATTTATATGCTTGTTCCTTTTTATCAGGTATCTGAACATTCACAGAAATCAAACAGACAAATGAGAAAATCTGTGGCAGAGATCTAAATTCAGTTAGGATTTACTGACTTCTTGCCCAGCATTTCCTTGAGGGACACTGCTGCTCTTTAGAATGAGACATACTGAAAGTGGCACTGAAAGTGCTTCCTTTTAATAGAATAAAGTAATACTCACAGGAAGGAACTAGTCTGGTTGTCAGTTTTCAGTCTTCATACTCTATTTTAGTGAATACACTAACATAAAAACTGTATACATACCAATAATAACATGTGAGAACAAGTAATTGTTATAAAAGTATCTGTAACATTTTTCTAATTATATATAGTTACTAGAGGAAGGCTGACGTTTATCGATTCCCATTTTAAGTCTTTAAATCTGAAGCTGAAAAGTTAAAAAGATCCCACTCCTTCCCACTTGACTGTGTCTAAAGAACAGCTGTATAGTAAGTTATTGTAACTGATAAACAGATTGTTTTCTCCACAACTCATTTTAATTGCATGAGCAAAATTGTCAATGAAGAGCAAATTACTTTAACTGAACAATAGATGATTTTTCTATAAAAACAACAAATTCTAATTCCTACATTAATGTTACATTACTTGAGTGTTGAGCAATACCATTCACATGATGTGGGTGCTTAACAATGCTGTTCAAAATAAGCATGATAAAATAAAGAAAATCTGATATACTTAAATTTTAAAACCATATTTTCCTGACTAGAAGTGATTAAGCTGCACAAAATGATATTAAATTGTGAAATATAGATACAAAAGGCAAAAAAGTAACATTTAAAAAAAAAACTGTGAAGTAGAGAATAGGATTAAAAAGAAAAAAAAACAAAACACCACCACTATAGTTTTCACTGATGCCCTGAATGAAGCTGTGACCCTAACAGGTGCCAGTGGTGACCTTTCACACCGAATTCTCCACTTTCAAATGTGTTGTACTTCCATATTTCATGCTGAAACTCCTAAACCTCCTTTAATAAATAAAATCTGAACTGTTTTATACCAGCTAATCAACTTTGTGAGCAATCACATAATAGACATTTCTGTTTCAGAAGCTTCAGATATCTGTATAGCAGTGCTTCTGCAACTTTGTATTTGAGTATTTTATTGTATTTTACACTTTATTAAAATGAGGCAAAAAGTGAAAAACTTTTAAAAGTACAGCAGTTCCCTATCTTCCCTTGTAGTATAAAGATAAGCAAACTATGGTCCAAATCCAGCCTGCTGCCTGTTTTTGCACATAAAGTTTTATGGAAACACAGCCATGCTCCTTTGTTTCCATATTGGCTGTGGCTGCTCTTACGCTACAATGGCAGAGGTTGAATACTTGCAACAGAGACCACATGGCTCACAAAGCCTAAAATATTTACCATCTGGTTCTTCAGAGAAAATGTTTGCCAACCTCTGTGAAAAAGCTCTCCCCATTTTAAGCTAGATTTTGTTAAAACCAAGTACCTAAGAATTAGATGAATATGTACAGTACTTTGTTCTTCCCAAGTAAGTGCTTCAAGTAATTACAAAATTTCCATCCTTTCAACATTCCCACTCTATTAATATAACCTCAGAAAGGATGAAGAGAAAATGAAATCTTCTTCAGCTACAGAAAAACAGAATTTAGGCCGGGTGTGGTGGCTCACATCTGTAATCCCAGCACTTTGGGAGGCTGAGGTGGGAGGATCACTTGAGCCCAGAAATTCAAGACCAGCCTGAGCAACATAGCAAGACCCTATCTCTACAACAAATAAAAAAAAATAGCAAGGCATGGTGGCACACAGCTATAGTCCCAGCTGAGGCAAGAGGATTGCTTGAGCCCTCGAGGCTGCAGTGAACTATGATCGCATCATTGTATTACAGCCTAGGAGACAGAGTGAAATTAAAAAACAGAACTTGGGTTAAAATGTCACTTTTATAATAACAGTGAGTTTCAACTGTTTCAATTTACATGTAAGTTTTATTATCTATTTAAAATACAATAAATTTCTCTTGTTTAACTATAGAAATTGGCTGGGCATGGTGGCTCATGCCTGTAATCCTAGCACTTTGGGAGGCCAAGGCAGGAGGACTGCTTGGGACCAGGAGTTTGAAACCAGCCTGAGGAAGAATGAGACCCTGTCTCTATAAAAAATAGAAATATTAGCCAGGTATGGTGGAGCGTACCTGTAGTCCCAGCTACTTGGGAGACTGAAGCAGGAGGATCACTTGAGCCCAGGAGTTTGAGGTTGCAGTGAGTTGTGATGAGGCCACTGCACTATAGCCCAGGGGACAAAGAAAGACCTTATCTCAAAAAAAAAAAAAAAAAAAAGAAAGAAAGAAAGAAAGAAAGAAAAAGAAAGAAACTACAAAAATAATTATCACAAACAACTTGAGTGGTTTTCTTTAAAAAGGGAAAATTTTATTTTAAAAAATGTAACTTTATTAGTAACTGGCTCAAGTCAAATAGACACAAAAATTAAATGTAGAATTTTTACCTTTAATAACTGTTTAACTTATTTAACTTAATCTTCCCCAAACATTTTTCCTCTGACCTTAAATTTTACATTATTTATTGCCTCATCCTACTAATTAACTACATCCTAACAAATCACCTAATATGCTCACACTTGGCTCCAGTTTAAAAAAAAAAAAAAAAAAAGTCAATACTATCCAGTGATCCCCAACCTTTTTGTCACCAGGGACCATTTTCATGGAAGACAATTTTTCCACAAACCAGGGATGGGGGGATGGTTTCAGGATGATTCAAGCACATTACATTTATTGTGTACTTTATTTCTATTACTACATTGTAAATTTTATGCAATAATTATACAACTTACCATAGGTTGGGGATGCCTGCATAGACTTTCAGGCTGGCCCTAAGCTGGCAATTTTTAAATTAAATAAATCCTGTAACTAATATCGTCACTACCTACATTGCTAGAATCCTATTGGAATATCCTATATATTCCAAGTTCCTTGATGGTTATAGTGATGGGTCCTACATTCTTTACAAGGTTTCTGGCCATTATCTGCAGGTACTTTTAACCAGCCCCAGCAGTCAGGGAATGTCCAGTTAAATTAAAATTTTTTCCCATAAGGAAATAATAAGGAAGCAACAGAAATAATACACTGTTCTATTTAGGGATGTGGTATTCAGTCCTAAGCATGGCTCTGCTAAAGATAAACTCTTTGTTCATCATCATATTCCTAGAATCTTACACAACACAAGGTACACAGCTGCTGCTCAACATTGATTTAATGAATACATGAATAAATTAATTATTCAAATAAGCCTGAGGTCATAGTTTTTGCTTTGTTTTTTTCCACTGGTGTTTTTCTTCTCCTTTCCAAATAAAAAAATGATTAAAATATTTAACAAATATGTATGAAAAAAATATACAATGGTTCTCTGAAAGTCCCTAGTTCAAGTTGGGTATTCAAAAACTTTTGTTTAATTTGATGGGTTCAAACTTTTCTGAAATAAAGGGAAGACACGGTAGATTCTATTTTCAAACACCCTGTCTTGTTATGGTCTCAGAAAAATGCTTACCTAGAATACATAGCCTTATATTCACTTCATGTAAAATAATCATATATATATAACATGTTTGTATCTGTATCAAACTATCCCCAGTAATTAAGTCAGGTCAATAATTGTATTTCTATAATTTTTATATTTATACATTCACTTGCTAAGTAAATCATACTTCCTAAGTAAATAATAAAACAGGTTTTAGCTCTTTTTACTTTCTCTTATTTTTAATTAAAGTATCAAAAAATAAATAGCTCTATCTGAAAGCCTGAGATCAAGCATCAAGAGTACATCTATACATAACAATAGTAACCACTTATGCAGAATATTTTGTGGACCAGGCACTATTCTAAGCACTTCTATTAATTCATTTAATCTTCATCAAAACCATATGACATAGGTATTACTACTTTTCCCATTTTACAGATGAGGAGATAGTTCCAGAAACATTCAGTTGCTTGTCTAGGCTCAGACAACTAGAACTGATCAATCTTGACTCTGAACAGAGGCAACCTGATTCCAGAATCCTTGCTCTTTGCCTCCTTTATACTACGCTACCTCTACACTTTATATAAAAATTGATATTTAACATTCAATTTTTACAGAAAGAAACCAATTATAAGCTATAGAAAGTAAACCATGCCAAAATTCAAGTCTTCTTTGGATGTACATTACAGACTGAACTAGAAAAAAGGACTTGAGCTAGTGAATAAAATAATGTTCCTGCTTGAGCATGTACAGATTAATTAGGGAAGTAAAACTGAGAAGTCCTATTCTTTAATGTCCAGGTCTTTTGATTCCACTAGTTGCCACTTATTCATTCAAGTAATGTTCACTATGTCCCTGATGGGATAGGAAAAAGTAACAGACACAATCTCTGTTCTTGAGACGCTTTGCAACCCATACGTGGAAAGCAATACCCAAAACAGTCAAGTATACGTCCCAAACTTTACATCATGAGTTCCAAAAAAAAAAAAAACCCGAAAACCTGTATCGTATCAGTTTTCCATAAGAATATTAAAATTGACAAAGAACTAACCATCAAATATAACATAAATGTAATGATCAATATCATGTTAAAAAAAATAAAAACTTGCCTAAAGCAGTAACATTGTACCTATAGGCTGAAAAACAGGAATAAATGTCCTGGGCCTACCTATGTTTAAAAGGCCCAACACAGCATGCAAAATACATAAAGCATACACCCAAACAAATCAATTCTAAACCAATATGCAAACTATACATTTATTTTCAGACTTTTTGCTCGCTGCCTCAAAAGTTAAAAAAATCTCTTTTGCGTGGTCTCAAATATAAATCCACAAAGTTTTGAACTTTTCCTTTCAATGAAATTTCCTTTAGCAATAACAGAACAGTTAATATTTATTAAGCATTTACTCCAAGGCACTTAACTAACTTATCTTGCTAATCGTCTCAATGCCCAGGAATTAATTTATTCCTCTTCATGAGGAAGTTGTTAACCACGATTCAAAACCACGTCTATTTGATTCCAAAGTCCAGGCTATTACACACTACCTATATTGTCCCTACCAAGTACTAAAAGCATTAGTAATCATTTGTTAGAGCTGTGTTTTAAAAATACTTTTGTTACCACAGTATAAAATATTTTCATAACTGGTACATGAAGAATACTCTAAGAGTTTACAGAATAGTAGAAGTGTTTCAAATTTAGAGAGTAGGAAAAACAAAATTTTTGTTTAGATGTATTTTTTTAATCAGATGAAAAGAAACCAAGAATAAACATCTACATTTTAAATATCATACTTGCCAGAGCCTACTTAGCCAAAACTGATACCTGGAATTTTTCAGTATTTCCATTATAGACAAATTAGGCAAATGATAGCTAATAGTATAATTATTTTTCTTCTCCAAAAGTAACATTGAGCATGTCCTGAAGACACTACAAACTAGCAAATATAATACTGTAGAGAGAAGTAATAGTAAAAATAATGACTACAAAAGTCTGATTTTTCAAAGAAAGGGTTAATAATCTTTCATGTGCTACTTTTGCTAATGCTGGAGAGTGGACTTAAATACACAAAACTATGTGCTCATTAAGCATAAAAACTATGTGAGACTTTGCATTTTATCTGGCACACAGAAAGCCTTTCATAAGTGACAAACAAAAAATAAATATTGGATATCCCTGTCTTACCAAGGGAAATTCAACTAGGCAAAAAATTCTGTCCCCCAGGAAAAGTGATTGAGGTTTCACTACATTAAGAAATATTTACTCTCTTAAGACTTACATTAATTATCCCCTTGCCAAAACTTGCTTCAAATTTTAGTTCAACAAGCTAAATAGATAAAACGAAAGAAACAGTGTCAATTCACCTAATATCGAAGTATTGAAAACAGTTCTCTAATTAAGTTATATCTCACACTGCATGTTATGCCCGAAGAACAACCCATACAATAGGATAGACTTTTTTTTTCAAGCTTTCCATTTTCCAAATTCAGCACACACACAAAAAAAAAAGTCTGACCAGAAACTACGAAAGATCTTTCTTTCCTCTTTCCATCCTTACTAGAAATATAAGTCTTTCACTTCTTGTCATTCTTATTTTTGCATAGTCAAGGTTTTCACATACTGAAACTATTTTTGCATTGTGCTTTCCTTGCAAGAATGTGACTTTATGTATAATTTTAAAAATATGTATAAACTAATTCTATGCTGAAAATTTTCTAGTACTCAAATGTTACTATAGTTTATAATATTGCATATATGTTTACACCAAAAATTTGAATTAAATTCTATGTATAATTAAAAGACCACTACTGGCTGGGCACGGTGTCTTACACCTATAATCCTAGCACTCTGGGAGGCTGAGGTGGGAGGATCACTTGAGCTCAGGAGTTCAAGACCAGCCTAAGCAAGAGCAAGACCTCCATCTCTACTAAAAATAGAAAAATCAGCCAGGCACCATGACATGTGCCTGTAGTCCCAGCTACAAGGGAGCTGAGGCAGGAGGATCGCTTGAGCCCAGGGGTCTGCGGTTGCAGTGAGCTATGACGATGCCACTGCACTCTACCTGGGGCAACAGAGTGAGACAGTCTAAAAAAAAAATTAAATTAAATTAAAATAAAAAAGACCACTACTATCCAAATTAACTGACAAAGATATAACAAAGAATTCATCTACAAGTTGCCTCTGTAACTGTAAGAGTTTACATTTAATTAAATTTAAAAGTATTTGATCGAATTTTAAAACATTTTATCACAATTTTTATTATCATCAATTAACATCTACTCTGAATCTACTACATGAAAGTATTAAATTCTAAGGAGAATAATCTTGCAAGGCCCCAATCAAATGCCCTTTTCACCTAGCCAAATGTAGATCCTGTCACCAAAACAGCAATTCTTAAACGTTTTTGTCTCAGAGCCCCTTTACGCTCTTAAAAATTGCTTAGGACTGCAAAGAACTTTTGTCTATGTGGTTTATATCTACTGATATTTAGTATTAGAAATTAAAACCAAAAAATTTTTAAATTATTAATTCATTTAAAAATAATAAACCCTTTACATGTTAACATACATACATATCTCTGAAAAAGTGATTAATCTCCACCCCCGAAAAGTGTCAGTGAGAAAAATGACACTGTTTTACATTTTTACAAATCTCTTTATTGTCTATATCCTCACACCTGCTTCTATATTCAATCTGCCACAATATGCTGTTTTGGTTCCAGTACATAAACAGTGGCCTTACACAGACATATAGATGGAAAAGGGCGAAGTACTTTAATGGCCTTTTCATATAAATGTGAACCTTCTTCTCTGACACTCCACCAAAATTCTACAGTGGTAGTTTCTTAAAGATTAGTTGCAATGTGGAATCTAAAAATCGTATCAATTAACTATTCATACTTTGTCCCATTAAAATCCCCTGGTCTATCTTGCACTTTAAATGGCTCTCTTACCCATCATACACTGATCATTTGAAAAATATTCATTCACTGAGTTATGTTTTATCAATCAAATGTTGATACATTTCATTATACCAGATGAAAAAATGAAAAACAAAACAAAAACCTTTATATCTCCACTGCTTTCCTCAGGAACGTCTTGAGATTAAGAAGCTCTAAGCTCACAGTAGCAAATCCAAGTTTTCAAAATTCCAATTTTCACAAGAAATTTTGAATTTTATCATTTGCAACAAAAACCAATTGTTTTCTTTAAAGTGATGGGCTTACTTTGTTCATTTTTGAGAAAATGTCTAATGTCCTAATAAGAATAGTCAGTTTTTCAAGGAAAAATTATGAAAAAAGTGAGACAACTCACAACTCAATCAAACAAGAGTGTCAGAATTTTACTGTAATTGTTTTTAAGTAGACTCTGAAGTTCTAAGCACTCCTCTGACTTCTTAAACTAGGAATATGAAACTATTTCTTCAATGTTAAGAAGAGAATATCACTACCTACATTACAAAGCAGCTGTGAGGCAATAGCACATGCAAGTACCTATTCCAGTGCTGGACATGTGGAAGATGCTTAACCATGAGTGAAGATGCTTCACGCTCCTCTATGATATGTTACTTTAATGAATCCCCTCTAGTTTTTTTCTTTTTCTGCCTCCTCATAAAAGCCAAGTTGTACCTCCTGCTTCACCTACTTTTCAACAACTTTAAGTTACCGAATTCCACTCTGTTATGCTGTAGAAAACAGGTAAGTAAGTAGCATTCAACCATAGGTTACAAAAAGAGGGCTTCAGAAATGGAGAATCTTTCGCAGATTCTAAGACACTCATCTTTCTGATTTAGAAGCCTATTCCTATACCTCTTTAACCAACCTACATTCATGATTTTTCAAAACTCTGATCTTCAGTGTTATTATACCAGGCTACAAAATAATTCTTGTGGTAAAATTATTTGAGCAGTCATTCTGAATTTAAACCATCTGTCTGGCATTTGCTGAAGCAACTGCTAAGGATATTCTATGCATACAGATGAGATTTTTCTCAACAAAAATGCAAAAATGTTTCCACATCTGTTGTTTTTGTTGATATGTCACCTAGATTAGCAAATTCTTCCCTAGAAAGAAAACAGGGTGAAAACACAGAACATTTTTAATGTACACATTTTTTAATGACTCTATTAAGATTATGCCAGCTTTTCAACCATATTTTCTACTGGCTGCTCTCCTGTGTATATACATATACACATGCAGACAAAGAGAACTTCTGATACCCCAATCAACTGACATTGTGACTTCCATCTTTAAAATATTTTTTTTAAATCATAGATTTAAGTGCATGAATATTCCAGTTTATCAGATTCTGTCTACAGATGTGAAAGAAATTTCTACACAGTATCCAAGAATTTTAAAGCATAGAAAGTATATTCACTCCATATTCCAAAAGATACCTATATCCCAATGTACAGCAAGTATTTATGCCATATGCACATTTGTTGGTTCTGACTGCTTAGCATTCCCCTTTTTGAATACCAGCACACCACCATTACTTTCTTTGGTTATCTGGTCTCCCCTCCAAATGCTGTGATGGAACTGCCAATCATACTACCCTGCACACCTCATAGCTTTGTTAAGGGACTGGCACAAAATGCAGTTCTGACAAATCAGAGTGGTCAACCTAGCTACCAGAATAATTGGCCCAGAGATGAGCACAAGACCTCAGCGGGGTTGAAAAGTCCCTGCAAAAGATTTTACATGTAACTTTCAGGCTTTTCTCTTGGATATGCAATTATGATGATAAATCATAGAGCAGTCAGTGGCTATACCCTGTGTATCAGAATTCTCCAGAGAAATAGACCCAATAGGATATTGGGTCTATTTCTAGACCCAACACACATATTATATATACGGGGGGAGAGAAAATGATTTATTTTTGAGATATACTTATTTCAAGGAATTGGCATACACAATCATGGAGGCTTAGCAAATCCAAAATCTGCAGGAAGATCCAGGGAAGAGCTGCATTTCAAGTCCAAGGGTGGTCAGCTGGCAGAATTCCTTCTTGTTCAAGGGAGGTCAGTCTTTGTTCTACCAAGGCTTTAAACCAAACTGGATGAGGCTCACCCACATTATGGAGGGTAATCTGCTTTATGCAAAGTCCACTAACTTCCACATTAATCTCATACAAAAAACATCTTCACAGAAACATCCGGAATAATGTTTGACCAACATTAGCACCATGGCCCAGCCAAGTTGACACATAAAATTAACCATCAGAAGTTCAACCCTTGTCAACTGTAGACCTATCAAATCAGTATAAATAATGGGTTATTTGCTATATTATTTATTGTCAAGAGGCTGTTGGCAGAGATAGATACACAATCTTTGGCATTAATGACTTTATAATCTGAAGAGAGAAAGACATGTACAAACTCTCATTCAAAGACAATATTTTACTCTTCCTATTTTATAGCACATAGAATTTCTCTCTACCTGAAATCTGGATCTTCAAAACTTCCTATGCTGAACCAGAATAAGTTTGGGCACTCTATTCCTTGCAACCTCCCTCCCTGGAATTCACAGCAGTTGGTGCCAGTGACTGTCCTGATACAGAACAGGTACAATGTGAGAAGACCTAGAGACCCAAAGTCAGAAAAAGAGGATATGGCAGACAACTACTATTTTGTCTGCCTGGCACCTCTCCCTAATTCTGGGAATAACAGCATGTCTACTACTTCTTTGAGGGAACTGTTTCTCCTCAGATTTCAACTAGGCCATAAATAATCATGGGCCAAGCCAAGCCAAGCCAAGCCAAGCCAGACTCCTCCTCTGAGATTTTCTCAATTAGAACTAAGGAAAGAAAAATAGATACTCTAATAAAAAAAACTAAAAGGCTATGATCCTGGAAGTTGCAACTTGTCTACAGCCATGTGGAAGAAATGCATTTGCGAGAATGACATAATCATGGAGACAGAATCAAGAGATGAGAGACTGGAGAGATAAAAAGAAATCCTGACAGCCAACAAGGCCCTGGTTCCAATCCCTCCTAATGTCTGAATGAGTAAACCCTTCCTCTGCTTTGGACTCATGAGCCAGTACATCCCCTTTTGTCTAAGCTACTCTCAGCTGGGTTTCCAGCACTTAAAACTAAGAGTTCTGACTAATGCACAGGGACTACAGCAGAAAAAAGATAAATGCAAACTAAAATAAAGCCAAATGCATCTAGGAATCATGAGGTAGAAGGATAGGTAGAGTTCAGAAGAAAGGTTAAAAAAAAAGAGAGAGGGAGAACAACTTGTCTTAAAAAAGGAAAAGGACAGAAAAGGGTCAAAGACGACATTCTTGACCTGATTTGAAGAAGAGGTAAAAGAAGGTAAATGTAAAAGGTCTTTTATCTGGGCTGTGAGCCAAGGAACTGTATGTATAAATATAAATATACACGTAGGCATGTTCTTGGAAAGACAGTCTTTTGCTAGAGCCTCATAAAGTCACAACCAGTAACAATTAAGGAGGGAGGAGCCTGATGAGATCATCTATGTTAAAAATAAAGCAGGTTTTTCGTTCTAGGAGAAAGCTAGTTATAATGAAGTATTTACTTTTACTAATAATATGAGCAGTTTCTGAGAAAAGACCCCCAACCATTAGAACCAGGTGTTCTTTTCCTGGACAAGAGAAGGTGAGGAGTAAATCAAGTCATTCTAACAGGCCTCAATCAATTTTACCTGTAGGTTTGACCTAAATGTAATTTCAGGCTAGTCTAGCTCCTCTCTCAAATCTCCTTCTACTTGGTCATTTATAACTAAATTGCCTTTAAAAAGTTTTATCAATTTTTTCCTGCCTAAAACTCTCTAAGACAAGTTGGGTTTCTGGATACCTTGAAATTATAGCAAAATTTGGTGCAAGTGTACACTTCTTAAGAAAAAGGTTCACAGTTTTCATCAAATTCTGAGAGTTCTGCGAATTTCTAAATACCTAGCTTGTCAATCAAATGAAAACAAATTTAAAAACTATTATTCTTTCCTATTTAGATTAAGTAGAGAGATTTGATAAAAAGATGACCTTAGGAAGCAGAAACAGAAGGTAGAGATTTCAAGATGTTATTTGGGGGAGGAAAATACAAAAAAAGGGAAGTTCAAGGACACTACATAGTTTAAATACTTCACAATTTTGCCTAAATGTGGCTTTCTTTTTTCACAATCGTGTTTTAATCTGATTTATAAACCAAAAACAGTCAAACTACTGCCACCAAAAAAAAAAGCATTGTTGATTTTGTCACTCCCACGGATTTCACTAAAATACTACTGAAATAAAATTCAATTTTAATACAAATAACTCTCCATTATGTGGAGATGGTGATCATTTTGGTGGATTTTTAGAATCTTTTTTCTTTCCTTCTTACTCACCTTTAGTATTTAGTACATGCTATGCTCAAAGCAAAGGATAATCAAGAGAATGGAATGGAACTAAAATGCTAACCAATCCATATTACTACTTACTAGGGTAAGGTTACAGACTAAGGAAAAGATTAATGAGGGAAGTGATAAAAACTAACAGCTACGTTATTATTCCATCTGCAGATTTCACATTAATACATTACCTGTACATAGGCAACATTTATTAAGGGCTTACTGCAAATATATTCAATTTCTTACAAATCTATTTTTATATTGAGTCATTTTTCCTTTCAGTCATTTAAATTAAATGTCAGTTCTGTTTTACCAGCTTTTTCATTTTTGTTGTCTGAAGTCACCAGATACACCTACTTTGGCTGTCTCAAAATAGTCAATTCTTTTAAATAATTTTTTCAAGAGTCAAATACTTTTAATACCAGGTTATGCATTCTGGGGCAGGGAGGTCTTGAAAACCCAGAATCTGGCAGTAATTTACCCAGCCAGCCTTCTAAAGCAAAGCCACTGAATATCAGTCAGTTCCTTTGATTAAGGAGTGTTCTGTCAGCCACATTTCTGAATGATCCTACTTCAGTTTCTGTGCAAAAAATACATCTTACCCTCTCAGATACAGGGGATGTGAAGAAAAAATTATACCACAAATTCTACTAATTAATAATTGTTATAAAGAGTAACACAAAGCTCACCTTTGCACTCAAATAAGTAAAGGAGTTGCTTTATACTTTCTAAAAACATTTTTAATAACTTTGAAAAGTGTTTAAAAATCCAGTAACCACTTAAAAATTTTATATTCTGTGACTAATGGATATAAGAAGCATTTTAGAATACCTTTTCATATATATAAACTAAAACATCGAATTGAAAAAACTACGGGATCTTACAGAGCAGAAAGATCCTTACAAACACTTGTGCTTGCTCAGTCTAATCTCTAAGATGACCTGTATCTATGTGACTAAGAAGTGAACAGAACCAATGTAGTGCCAAGTGCCTCCTTTTGTGCCAGGGACACACACAAAAAGGATTTCATTTAAACCTAATGACTCTAAGTTCCATTTCTAGAGGTGAAACAGCTGAGGCTCGGAGATTAAGTGGCTTGCCCAAGGATCCGCAAAGCAGTGGCACACCCAAAATCTGAAAATCTACTTTGGTCCTAACACGAGTTCAGTACCCGCATTGTCCTAAATAAAAAAAAAAAAGGTAAAATAAACAACAATTATACTAGTGGTCAAAAGAAAATAATTCCAACCTACAAACAGGTTGCTTTCTAAGGCAAGTGAACGTCAACCATACTTTACCAAACAAAATTATGAGTACTGAGAATTAGGTTTTCAGACAAAATCACCAAAACTTATTCAAGCCATTATATAGCAGAAATCACAAGTACTAAACAAACAAACAAGACTGAAAAATCTCCTAA
Source organism: Lemur catta (assembly GCF_020740605.2). Lineage (NCBI taxonomy): Eukaryota > Metazoa > Chordata > Mammalia > Primates > Lemuridae > Lemur > Lemur catta. The sequence continues at coordinate 122,003,446 of NC_059128.1, read as the reverse complement.
GATTCCTAACTTGAGAAATGTTCTAAACAATAAAAGAATTAAGTAGGGAGTTTATGGTGAGGCTGGGCAGGTGACAAAGCAGCATTTTAGAAAATTTTAAGAAAGCTAAATAATGACTCCACGGGTTCCAAGAGTCTTGGGTGGGGGTGGGGAAGACTTAACAGAAAGATCTGTGGGCAGTGGGCAAGGATCTGGATGAAGGGGCATTACCAGCTGCTGCTATACAAAGCCAATGTATACTTGTTTTAGATTCAGCATCATCTATGTGGAAACAGACTTAGGAAAATCTCTAACAAACATTAAAACAAAAAGGACGTTATACCTAATCCTGAATTAGCCAGAAAATCCAATTAGTCTAGAAAAAATTACACTCCTCAAGCATTCTTCGTGACTGAAATTCTATTTTATAACAGATTTTTTCAATATTCTCTATAGTGAAATATGATCCCAACTTTGTAAATATACGTATGTATATGAACTTAAAATTTATATTTTTAAATACAATAAATGTCTATATTAGCAGTCCACACAATTTAGGAACAAAGACTAAAAAGAAATACTTAAATGATTTTCAATTAGACATAAAGCTTAAGTCTTTAACAAATTCAAGAACTCATTTTGTGAACCCATTATACTATGATAGTAACACCCTGAAATGTTGTTTGATGAGTTGTTTCACACATAAAATTTTCCAAATTAATTTAAGATTAGGCTTCAAATGCCAGAAATGCATTAGTTTATCATTGTCAATGAAGAAACTCTTTCTACAAATATATCTGCCAATATAAAAAGCTAATGCAGAACATAATTTAAACACTTCTAGATTCATGGTCATCATAAAAGCTCCTCATTGGCCAGGCACTCGCACCTGTAATCACAGTGCTTTGGGAGGTCTAGGTGGGAGGATCACTTGAGGCGATATGAAATAGGAGCATCTGGATAGCCCAATGAAAGAAAGCAAACTTGTGATTTAAAAACTTCTCAAAAAGAAATCTCCAGGCCCAGGAAGATTCACTGGAAAACAATAATAAATGTTTAAAGAATTACCACAAATTCTACATATTCTCTCACACAAAATAGGAGGGAACACTACCTCATTCATTTTATGAAGCTAGTATCCTGATATCAACAGCAAATAAAGTACAAAAAACAAAACTACAGACCAATATATCTCATGGATACAAAATTTAACAGACAGAATTCAACACTATATAAAAAGAATACCCAAATGAGATCATTCATTTGACCATGACCAAATGAGGTATATTCCAGGAAAGCCAGTTCAGCATCTGAAAATTAATCAATATAATCCACTATATTAATAGGCTAAAAAAGAAAACTCATATGATCCTATCAATTGATGCAGAAAAACATTTGACAAAATTCAGCATCCACTCATGATTGGAAAAAAAAAAACGCTCAAAAAAACAATAACAGAAGAAAACTTTCCCAACTTGATGAAAAACATCTACAAAAAACATACACTTAAAAGTATACTTGATGGTGAAGTATCAAGGCAGATGCTGAGGTTGGTTCACACTCTGCGTTGAGAGAGAGAGAGAGAGAGAGAGAGAAGACAGTGGGCCCGAACAGCACCTTTGCAGTTAGTGTGTGCAGAGCCCTTTTCACCAGATACTGCATTTACTTCGACCGTAAGAGACTAAGGGACCCCAACTTCCACCACCAAGTGTCCCAGATGCTTCTGACTAAGCTCCCGACAACTAGGAAGAGTTTTAAGTGCTGAGGGCTTAGCTGAAGATGATGTGCTGTGACAAACAAATGTCAACATAATAAAATTTCAGTTAAAAATATTTTTAAAATTCTTAACTCAGAAGTTAAGCAGCTCTGGGGGAATAAGGGCGAATGTGCTTGTTATGGGCTATACTACACTGAAATCTACCAAAGTTAATGTTTATATAGATCCATTTGTTTGTTTTATTTATTTTTCCCAGTGAAAAGTATATTTTCATAGAGAGCTTTCTATTTTATAAATACACTATGTTACTGAAAAAAAAAAAAAGAGGCTGAATAAACTGAAAATCAATAATTTCTTGGACCCATCAGAGAACCGAGGTCACATAGCAAATTAATGCCCCAAAATTTGGAGACGAGGCAAATCCAGAGTCACTGAGGAGATCTGCTTACCTGGAACAGAAGCTGCTAGAGCTACAAACTGGTAGGAACACGGAAATAGTAATTCTAATGAATTGCCAGGGGGGAGCAACAGTCTTGAGAGGAACCCTACACTTTTTATGGGTTTTACTTCCCAAAACACCACTAGCTTCTCCCGTAAAGAACCAAACCCATGGCACTGATAGCGGGAGGGAAAAAATAACCACTGTGAAATAAGCCCAGATTGTTTTCAAAGGCTTACTTTCTAGGGTAGGAGACCTTACCAGAGCCCTATCCAATCTGGGGAAAGGACAATTCCCAGACTCCACCCACCTCTATGTAGCCTTCCTGTCTTACTCAAGGGAAGCCAAGAAACACTTGTGAATTGCACAGCTCAATGACATAGACACACTAAAAGACTGAGATTTAATCTTAAGATTACAGAACACTACCTCTTCCCCCACACCTTCCCACCACACCAACAGGGTTCCAGCGCACTAACAGTGGATTACCAGGGAAAAAGCTGCAAGCAGCAGATGTGAAGAAGGGGCTCTTAGGCCCCAAAACAAGAGACAAAAAGGCCGATACTGGAAGAATTTAAAACATCTGGTACCTACAACACATAAAACATTAAAGACAGTCTAGTTTCTAGCCAGATTAACCTAATACCTCACAGTAGAGGTCTATTTATTTCAGTCCTATTACTTGATACAACATGTCTGGCTTTCAACCAAAAATTACAAGGGAAGTCAAAAGGTAAGGAGAAAACACAGTCTGAAGAAACAAAGAAAGCATCAGAATCAAACTCAGATATGGCACAGATGTTAGAATTATCAGACAGAGAATTTAAAATAACTACTATTAATATGTTAAGGGCCATAAAGGAAAAAATAGATATTAATAACATACAAAAACAAATGAGTTATGTAAGCAGAGAGATAAAAAAATCTTAAGAATCAAAATGAAATGCCAAAAGTTAAAACATTGTAACAGAACAGAAAATGCCTTTGATGGTATGATCAATAGACTGGAGGTGGCTGGGGAAAGAATCAGTGATCCTGAAGATATGCCAAGAGAAACTTCCCAAACCAAAAGTGGGATAAATACTAAAAAACCTACATACAGACATACCATACTCAAACTTCAGAAAACTAAATAGGAAAGAAATCTTGAAAGAAGCCAGAGGAAAAAAACACCTTAACTACAGAGGAACAAGGATATAAGAATTATAGACTACTACTCATCAGAAATCACACAAATAAGGTGAGAGTGGGGTGAAATATTTCAGGTGTTGAAAAACAAATCACCAACTAGATTTTTATACCCAAAGAAATTATGCAGCAAAATAAAGCAGAAATAAACACTTTCTGGAACAAATAAAACTGAGAGAAAGGGAATTCAGGACCACCATACCTTCCCTGCAAATGTTAACATTGTGAAGATGGCATTACTCCCCAAATTGATCTACAGACATAAAGCAAGCCTTGTAAGAAGGACCTCAGGTGGTTTCTCTGTAGAAACTGACAGGCTGATTCTAAAACTCATACGGAATTGCAAAGGGCCCAGAATAAGTAAAACAATCTTGAAAAAGAACAATAAAGTAGGAGAACTAACACTTTCCAATTTTAAAACTCACTACATAGCAAGAGGAACCAAGAGTCTGATACATGCATAAACATAGATATATAGATCAATAGACTAGAACTGAGAGTCCAGAAATGAATCAATGTGTCAATGTGTCTATGGTCAACTGATTTTCAACAAGTGTCAAGACCATTCAATGACGTAGACTCTTCAACAAACGGTGCTGGGAAGGAGGGAGGAAGGAAGGATGGAAGGGGGAGAGGGAGGAGGGGAGAGGAGGGGAGGGGAGGGGAGAGGAGGGGAAGGGAGGGGAGAGGAGGGGAAGGGAGGGGAGAGGAGGGGAGAGGAGGGGAGGGGAGGGGAGGGAGGGAGAGGAGGGGAAGGGAGGGGAGAGGAGGGGAGGGGAGGGGAGGGGAAGGGAGGGGAGGGGAGGGAAGGAGAGGGGAGGGGAGGGAGGGAGAGGGGAGGAGAGGGGAGGGGAGGGAGGGAGAGGGGAGGAGAGGGGAGGGGAGGGAGGGAGAGGGGAGGAGAGGGGAGGGAGGGAGAGGGGAGGAGAGGGGAGGGGAGGGGAGGGAGGGGGAGGGGAGGAAGGAATGTTGGGCCCTTACTTCACACCATACATAAAAAGTAACTCAAAATGGATCAAAAACTTAAATGTAAGAGCTAAAACTGTAAAACTGTTAGGAGAAAGCAGGGGAGTAAATCTTTATGATCTCAGATTTGAAAATGGATTCTTAGCTATGACACCAAAAGCATAACTAACAAACAAAAGGTAAATTGGAGCTCATCAAAATTAAAAACTTCTATGAATAAAAGGGTGTTACCAACCCAAACATGGTGGCAGACACCTGTAGTCCCAGCTGCTCAGGAGGCTGAGGGGGAAGAATTGCTGAGCCAAAGAGTTTGAGGCTGTAGCGTATGGTGACTGCATCTGTGAACAGCCACTGCACTCCAGACTTGGCAACAAAGCAAGACCATGTCTTTAAAAAAAAAGGGGAGAGGGGCATTATCACAAAATTGAAAAGACAACTACTGAATGGGATATAAAGAAAATATTTGCAAATCATATATGTGATAAGGGACTTATATAAAGAACTCTTATAACTCAATAATAAAAAGACAAATAACCAAACTTGAAAATGGGCCAAAGATTTGAATAAACATTTCTCCAAGGAACACACACAAATAGCCAATGAACATACGGAAGATGCTCAACATTATTATCATGAGGCAAATGCAAATCCAAGCCACAATCAGACATTTCACCCCACTAGGATAGCTATAATCAAAGTCAGATGGTAGCAAGCACTGATGAGGATGTGGAGAAACTGGAACCCTCACACACTGCTGATGGGAATGTAAAATGGTATAGCCACTTTGGAAAACAGTCTGGCAGTTCCTCAAACAGTTAAACATAAATTTACCCTGTGACTCCACAATTGCACTTCTCGGTATCTACCCAAGAGAAATAAAAACATATGTCCACACAAAAATTTGTATACAAATGTTTATAGCAGGATTATTCATACTAGTCAAAACGTGGAAACAACCAAAATGTTTAAAAAGTGACAGATGGATAAATAATACAGTATTATTCTACCATGAAAAGGAATAGAGCACTGACACATGCTACAACATGGATAAACCTTGAAAACATTAGGCTAAGTGAAAGAAGTCAGTCACAGAAAACTACGTACACTATGATTGCACTGAAATAAAAGGTCCAGAAAAGGAAAATCTGGAGGGACAGAGAGTAGATTAATGGTAGCTTGGGGCTGGGGAACATAGCGAGATAGTGTGGTAACACCTAAAGGGTACAGAAAACTGTAAAACTCTAATGAACAAATCGAAAGCAGTCTACATAATACATAGTCTTTGACCATGGATTAGAAGACTCAACAGTGTTAGGATGTCAATTCTTCCGAACTTGATCTATAGATTCAATCCAATTCCAATCAAACTCCCAACAAACTATTTGGTAGGTTTGAACAAACTGAATTTAAACTTTATATGGAAAGGCAAAAGGCCTAGAATTTCCAACACAATACTGAAGTAGAACAAAGTAGGAAGACATATACTACCTAATTTCAACACTTATTGTAAAGCTACATTAATCCAGACCGCATGGTATTAGCAAAAGAATGACACATAGATCAATGAAACAGAGTAAAGAGCCCAGAAATGCACCCACACAAATACAACCAACTGATCTTTGACAAAGGCACAAAGGCAATTTAGTGGAGAAAGAAAATTTTTTTCAACAAACGGGGGGATGGGGGGGGTGCGGAACAATTAGATGGAAATATGCAAAAAAAAAATGAACCTAGACAAAGACCTTACACCTTTCATAAAAATTAACTAAAAATGAATCATAGACCTACATTTAAAATGCAAAACTATAAAAACTCTAGAAATGAAACAGAAAATCTAGGTGACCTAGGGTTTAGCGTTGAGTTTTTAGATACAAGAGTAAAAACATGATCCATAAAGAAGATAATTAAGTTTTGGACTTTATTAAAATTAAAAACTTCTGCTCTGCAAGAGACACTGTTAAGAGAATGAAAAGACAAGCTACAGACTGGGAGAAAATATCTGTAAAGCATATATTGTCCAATAAAGGATTTTTGTGCAAAATAGACAAGGAACTGTTAAAACTCAACAATAAGGAAAAAAACCCTTAACTCAGCAAAAAATCTGAACAGGCACTTCACCAAAGAAGATATTAATATGGTATAAATAAACCTATGAAAAGATGTTCAACATCATTTGTTATCAGGGAATGTAAATTAAAACAATGAGATCCTACACAACCATTAGAATGGGTAACCACCCCCCTCCCAAAATATACAACATCACATGCTGGTAAAGATGTGGGGCAAGAGAAACTCTTACTCATTGCTAATGGGAATGCGGAAATAGTAAAGCCACTCTGAAGGACGGCAGTTCTGATCTGAAATTTATGTCTAGAGAAAACACCTGCAGATGAATGTTTTAGCAGTTTTATTAGTAACTGACAAAAACTGGAAGCAATCAAGAGATCACTCAACAGATGAATGAATAAACAAACTGGTACATCCATACAAAGCATTACTCAGCAATAAAAACAAATGAGCTATCAGGCCATGAGAAGGCATGGATGAATCTTAAGTACATACTCCTAAGAAGACAATCTGAAAAAGCTACCTACTGTATGATTCCAATTAAAAAACATTCTGGAAAAGACAAAACTACAGTGAGAGTAAAAGGGTGAGTGGCTGCCAGAGGTTGGAAGGGAGGGGAAGGAGAATGAATAGCTGAAGTACAGGGGATTTGTCAGGGTAGTGAAACTATTCTGCATGGGATCGTAATTGTGATACGCAATACTGCGCATTTGTCAGGACCCACTGAACTTTACGACACAAAGAATGAACCTCAATGTACGCAATTTTTTCTTGAATGTAGGAGTTCTGAGGTGGGGTGGGAATCCCAGAATGAAATGCAGTATATGACAAAACCACCTAACTTTACTACAAATATATGAAACTACCTCCCTAAACCAGGTTGGGGGAAAATGTGCTAATCCTACAAACTTTGAAAATGAGTGGAGTCTGGAAAACTAAAGTACTATATTCTAATACTATAGGTACGATATTGTAGTTGAGAAAGTTGTTTTCCACAGGGATACAAGTTAACCACTCTGACATTCCTATATATGTATACCAGAGGCTCCAGGGGAGAATTCTTTCTTTGCCTCTTCCAGCTGCTGGTGGCTGCTGGCATTCCTTGGCTTCTGGTCACACTGCATTTATTTTCAGCCAGCATCTTCAAATCTCTCTGTTTCATCTTCACATAGCCTTCTTCTTCTGCGTGTGTGGTGCCCTCTGCCTGTCTCTTATAAAGACATCTGTGATGCAGGGCCTAGTACAATCCCCTCATCTCAAGATCCTTAACTTAATCACATCTGCAAAAACCCCTTTTCCAAATAGGTTCCAGGGATTAGGTCCCGACATCTTTGGTGGCTATTATTCAGCCTATTACAATACTTAAAACAATTTTGAAAAAGACTAAACTGGGAGGCATCTGCTTCCCTGATTGAGACTTACTATATAGCTACAGTAAATAAGGCTGCATGGTACTAGATAAGGGCAGATATGAGTAAAACAGAATGGAAGACCCAAAAATAGACCCACACAAATATGCCCAATTGATTTTTGACAATTGATTTTGTATCCACAGGCAACAAAAAAAACCTTGATCTAAGTCTCACATCTTACACAAAAATTAAACTTAATCTTGGGCATCATAGCCATACCCCATTTCTACAAAAAATTTAAAAAAAAAATTAGCCAGGTATGGTGTGCACCTGTAGTGCCAGCTACTTGGGAGGCTGAGGCAGGAGGATCGCCAGAGCACAGGAGGTCGACACCAGCCTGGGCAACACAGCAAGACTCCGTCTCAGGAAAAATAAATAAATAAACAAACATATCTAAACACAGAAAAGATACAGTAAAAACACAGTATTATAATCTTATGGGACCACTATTATATATGCAGTCCGTCACTGACCAAAATGTTATGCAGTGCACAACTCCACACACACATACCCTCTGTTGGTTCTGTTTCTCTGGAAAAGCCTAAAACAGCTATAAGTCCTCAGACTTGACAAAAAAACATGATCCGTAAAGGAAAAATAAGTTAGACTTCATCAAAATTAAAAACTTTTGCTCTGCAAAAGACCCTATTAAGAAGATGAAAAGACAAGCTACACACTGGGAGGAAATATTTACAAACTATGTATCTGACAAATGACTATACATACATAAACTATATAAAGAACTCTCAAAACTCAACAGAGTAAAGCAACAAGCCAATTACAAAACGGGCAAAAGACATGATGAAACATTTCAAAGAGGAGGACATAGGGCAAATAAATGCATGAAAAGATGTTCAACATCATTAGCCATTAGGGAAATGCAAATTAAAATCAAAATGAGATATGTATCACAATACACCTAGCAGATGGCTAAATATATAGTGACAACACCAAATGCTGGTGAGGATGCAGAGGAAATGGATCACTCATAATTGCTGGTGAAATGTAAAATGGTACAGTCATGCTCTGTAAAACACTTTGGGAATTTCCTAAACAACTAAACATGCAACTAGTTTAGGACCAGCATTATACTTGTAGGCATTTATTCCAAAGAAATGAAAAGTCATGTTCACACAAAAACCTATATAGAAACGTTTACAGCAACTTCGTTTGCAATAGCCAAAAACTGGAAACAACACAGACGCCCTTCAGTGGATGAATGGTTAAATACACTATGGTACATCCATACCATAGAATACCCCTCAGCAAAAAAAAGAACCAACTATTGATACACACAGCAACCTGGATCAATCTCCAGAGAATCATGCTGAATGAAAAAGCCAATCCCCAAAGGTATGATTCCATTTATATAATATTCTTGAAATGACAAAATTACAGCAATGGAGAACAGACCAGTGGTGGCCAGAGTGAGGGGATGGGTGGGAGGGGAGTGGGTATGGCTATAAAAGGGCAACAGGAGAGATCCCTGTGATGATGGAAATGCTCAGAATATTGACTGTACCAATATCAAAATCCTGATTGTGATATTACAGTATAGTTTTGCAAGATGTTACCACCAAAGGTAACTGGATAGAGGGTGCAGGAGATCACTCCATATTATTTCTTACAACTGCATATGAATCTAGAATCACCTCAAAACGAAAAGTTTAATTAAACAAGGCTGATCAAATAGTGATATAAGTCAAAAAAATTAAAATCTGGCAGGGACACAGGAGCTAGAGGTGTGAATACTGACTGGGAAGGGGCTCAAGGTTGGCTACAGAGTGTATACGTAAGTAAAAATTCATCAGGCCACACACTGATGATTACTACAGTTTACACAATTACATCGTACGCCTCAGTAAAAAATATTTGATTATTAATCTTGTTGACTGTGATAATAGATTAATTACACATAAAATTTTTTAATTGCCTGTAAGTTTATCAACAATGAAATCATGAGTGTCTTTTAGCAGATGCAGTTTGGGTGGCGTGGTAAAGCCAGAAGTCACACCAGAAAAGGTTACAGAGTGGGAGGGAAGTGAGGAAATGCAGAGAGGCAAATACAATTCTTCCAGAAGATGCCAATAAAGGAAAAGGGCAATAAACTGATACTCACAGAGGAAGGCAGGGCTGATGAAGAGCTTTACTAAGATGGGAAAAACATAAGCAAATTTAGATGCTGATGGAAAAGACTTGGCATCAAATCCAAAGCCATATGAGCACAATACTATAACCTTTAGCACAAGGTTCATTAAATGTGGCAAAAGTATAAAATGTGGGACGCTTGCATCGTACTGGAGGAAAAGGTGATTGCTGACACAGATGTACTTACAGATTTGGAAATAATAGAAATGACAATAATAATGGCAGCTACATTTTATGGAATATGTATTGTGATAGCCAGCCCCCAATGTGGCCTCAAAGACCCTCAAACCCTGATATTCACAGCCTGTGTAGTCTCCACCCACACAGAAGTGGGCTGAGATGCAGAGTCAATAGGATGTGACAGTGTGACTTCCAAGGTTAGGGCATAAAAGACAGTGCAGCTTCTACCATGTTTTCTCTTTGATTGTTCCGCCTGGGGAAAGCGAGCCACAACACTCAGGCAGCCAAGAAGAGGCCCAGCTGACACCCTGTGAGTGGGCCATCTTCAGAAGCAGCTCCTCCAGCCCCAGCCTTCACAGGACTGCGACCTCATGAGAGACCTCAAACCTTCAGAACCACCCTACAAAACTGCTTCTGATTTACTGACCCACAGAAACTGAGAGATAGTAAGTGGTCACTGTTTTAAGCCACTAAATTTGGGGGTAATTTATTAAGCAGCAATAGATACCTAATGCATTTAATATGTGCCTCAGCAACCTGTGGACCCCCACCTTGTAAGATGCAGAAACTGAAACGTATGGGAGTTAAACAATCCTCCCCAATTATCACACAGCTGGCAAGTGATAGGGAACCAGATTCAAATCTAAAGCCAGCACTATTGACCACTATGTGGTACATGCTCCCCAAAGTGCCCATCCATGGCTTTAATTTTTGCTATAAAGTGGAAAGCAAGGTTATCTTACAAGAGCAGGGGAAAACAAGTGAATCAGAGAACTGAAGAAAATGGAAAAGATCTGAAACAGTTGCCATGGAGAGTCAGCTGGAGAGAGGGCTGGCTGGAGAAATCTAATAGGATTTCTAAACAATGTTACGGCCCCAGGACAGGACAGGTGCCATCAACTTCCGGAGTGCAGTGAACTTAACTGAAGATGACCATAATGAAGAGAACACAGGATCACTTGTATACATAAATATAAAATGTAATCTGAAGTGTGAAATAGTGGTGATGGCTGGATGGAATAGAAAACATACATCTTTCCAAGGCCCACTAGTTCCCTAAGGAGGAATGCACAACAGCACAATTCCAGGAAACATTATATATCCTATGTCAGACTATCACATAAAGACTGTTCTTCAGAACAGCCTACTAAGACACACAATGATAAGCTGATGGTGCTACTTCATGTAACTGCCTCAATCTCAAACACCAGAAATTTTTCTAGAGAATCTTCCTTTTTTCCTATTTCCATTCTAAAATGTTACAAGAAAAATTACAACCTACAAAAAGAATGTACTTCCATGACAATCAGACCACCCCTAAGAGCAGCCTCAAAATAATACACAGATTTAACCTGATGAATAATCCTACAACACAAGTTTAGGACAAAAATGTATTAATTAGACTTTTCAACTACATTCCAGTTTCAATTTCACACATGTGCTTTTAAAATGACTTCACTTAAGAAATATAGTGGCAAACACCTAATCTCTAAAGAAAGTTATATTAAAAAAAAAAATTAAACCATAGGGACACAAAATTTTTTCCAGGCTAATCTTCAATGCAATCAAGTGTGGATACTTTTAGACACTTAAGAGACAAAGGTATATGAATGGAGGTAAAGATTTGTGAGCTGTATATTTTTTTTGTTATTCAAGGTTAATAAACAAGTTTAAAAGAACAAAAGTTAGCAATTAATATCCCAGTGACATCTTTCAACATTATAATTAATATATCTTAAAGACTTCTTGGAAACAAGTCAAAATGAGTACAACTAGAAAACAGTAAAACTTTTGATGAAAAAGAAACATCATCATTCTTCTGCCTTATGCATAATCTATAGAGAGAAAAAAAAATTTCCACATTTAAGTATGTTTACTCCTACAAGAATTATGAAAACAGGGCGGGCACGGTGGCTCACGCCTGTAATCCTAGCACTCTGGGAGGCCAAGGCGGGTGGATCGCTCGAGGTCAGGAGTTCGAGACCAGCCTGAGCAAGAACGAGACCCCATCTCTACTAAAAATAGAAAGAAGTTATCTGGTCAACTAAAAATATATACAGAAAAAATGAGCTGGGCATGGTGGCACATGCCCGTAGTCCCAGCTACCTGGAAGGCTGAGCAGGAGGATCGCTGAAGCCCAGGAGTTTGAGGTTGCTGTGAGCTAGGCTGACGCCACAGCACTCACTCTAGCCCGGGCAACAAAGCGAGACTCTGACTCAAAAGAAAAAAAAAAAAGAATTATGAAAACCATAAAGTAACCCTTTATGAACTCCACAAGTTATTTCACATATATTCTACCTCTTTAAATCAGGATAGGACCCATCTATTCTGAGCACATAAGGCAAAACAAACAAGTCTTAACTTTCATAAAGATTTTAATTTAAAAAAATCTATAATTAATATTTTTACTAAGGTGGTGTAAGTCTTTCATCATCCTAGTTTTAATCTTACCCTTATCTGTTCCGTGGAGCTGCTGCTCAGTTCATCGCCAGATTCTGAATCCTGGTGAATCCTTTCCGAGCCTTCTCCTGCCGAATCACAAGACTGTTCCTGGGAGAAACTAGTTTTCTCTATGTCCAAGAACTCTGGGCCGGGAAAATGACCAAATAAGCGTGTCCTATTCTGGCTGGAAACTTTAGGAGAATGTGAGTCACTGTTAAATTTTCCATTATTATGGGTCAGGTCCAGGCTTAGGTTGAGAGTCTGACCTGGATTATAACTGGGTCCAAAATTCTGATTTGCATCACGAATGAGACCTGTTCCTTGAACAGACGACGATGGCTTTCCAAAACTTGAAAGCTCAGGCAATTTGTTCACATTTTCTGTTGATCTCTGAAGATGCAGACTCTGTACCACTTTCACAGAATTATTTGGCAGTCCAGCTGCGGGCTTAGTAGGCGGCATCAGGGCCTTGCGGGTTACCTCCTTCACGTACTGGGCTGGCACATAGAACGCTTTGGAATTCTCATCTGGCTTGACCTGCCACCAATCATCATTTGTCTTTTTCACCAAGATGTACCGCTCCCCTTGTTTTATGACAATCTTTCTGTCCTTTGCTTCATATTCATAATCATATTCTACTTCGATATACACTTGTCCTGGAACAATCCTTCCGCTTCTGTCAGCCATTTTTACTCAGTAATATTCACCTCTCAAAAAGGATGGTATGCCACATTATGGCTTTATGGCTTGTTGGATTAACACAGCTATTTTATTCAAATGGAAGAAGAGAATGAAGAAAAAAGTTAATGTAATCTGGATTTTATATTTACTCGCAAATATAAAATTTAAAGGCCATTTAAAGAATATTACTTCAAATCTCAAACCCCAGAAAATAAACATGCATCTGTCTAATACCATATGTGCTGTCCTACATTAATAACACTTTCATTCTAATTATAACCTACATTTTTCAGTCATTTATGAACAAAACTAAAACCAATGACTGGAACAGTAAATACAGTAACCAGCCGGACATAAGACTACCAAAATACGAGTTGGGAAGAACTTTGCTTCCTTTCATGACTACCTCAAACCTTCTTTACCTTCTGAGAAAGGCTCACTAGTAGTAACAAGGAATCTGTATTAGGCACTGAGGGCCAGGCAGTCAGCTGGGTTCACCATACGTACTATGTAATGCCCTTTTTCAGCTGAACTTCAGTCACCATGTATTAATATTTTACTCCTTAGTTTCCAAAAAGAACAAGGGCATTAGTGAACTTTTAAAAAAAGCTAAAATTACTCAATTGTGTAAGTTTAATAATACTTAATGTAAATGATAAAAAGACCAATATTATAATTGAGCAAAACACAAACACAGATACAGAGAAACCACTAGTTTACTTGATTTCCCTTTTACCTCTACTCAGCAGGGCCACAATCCCTTTCAGGTTGAATCTCATAAATGCCAACAAATAATTAGTCTTTTTATTCATACGTGTTAAAAAATCCACCCTACTCCCCAATTCAAAGGCTGTTAGAAATAGAGCTAGGCCAGGCATGGTGGCTCATGCATGTAATCCCAGCACTTTGGGAGGCTGAGACAGGAGGATTGCTTTGAGGGCCAGGAGTTCGAGACCAGCCTGAGCAAGAGTGAGACCACCTCTCTACAAAAAATAGAAAAATTAGCCAGACATGGTGGCTCAAACCTCTAGTCCCAGATACTTGGGAGGCTGAGGCATGAGGATCACTTGAGCCCAGGAGTTTGAGGTTGCTGTGAGCTAGGCTGATGCCACTGCACTCTAGCCTGGGCAACAGAGTGAGATCCTTTGGGAAAGGGGAAAGGAAGGAGGAGGGAAGGGGGAGGGAAAGGAAAGGGAAAGGAAAGGAAGAAAGAGAAGAAGGGCAGAAAAAAGGAAAGGAAGAAAGAAAGAAAGGAAAGGAAGAAAAAAGAAAGAAAACTGGCTTGAGTAATCTAGCATTCACTTTTATTTCTATACCAATTCCAAAATATTTTAGTACCTTACAGAACACAGCACTACAGATTCAAAATGATCACAGCAGCTTAACATCGCTACAACTTGAACAGCCTCCAGCTGTTGTGGGACAAATGTGTTTCACAAAAACACATGATCAAGTCCTAAACCCAGGACCTGTGACTGTGGCCTTGCTTGGAAACAGGGTCTCTGTAGATGCAATCAAGGTAAGACAAGGTCTTATTTGATTTTGGGCTCCAAAATCCAATAACTAGTGTCTCTATAAGGACAGGGAGATTTAGAGACACAAAGCAGACATACAGAGGAAGAAGACAGTGGTAAGACAGAGGCAGAAATTAGAGTGAAGCAGCTACAAGCCAAAGAGCACCAAGGACTGCCAGCAACCAGAAGCTGGAAGAGGCAAGGAAGGATTCTCCCCTGGAGACTCAGAGGGAGCACAGCTCTGCCAACACTGATTTTGGACTTCTAGACCCCAGACCTGTGAGAGTCTGCTTAAGCCACCCAGTTTGTGGCACTGTGTTACAGCAGCCCTAGGAAACCAACACATTCAACCCGACACTCAAGCACACTAAAGCAAACTGAGATACATCAAAAATGTGTAAGCCCAAAGTTGCAGGACAACATACCAGTTTTCTTCGGCACACAAGTACTGAGCATGTTACTCTACACTGCAGATACAGTAGCAATCTTCCCCCTGAGGACAACATTCTTCTCTGTGGTGCATAGAGCCCGTAAGCCCAAATGGTAAATAAGTTACTGATAAAATTTCAGTAGCTAAACTTCACTTTCTAAACAAACTATTTGACTAAAAAGTTTAACACAGTAATATTATGTCAAAAAATAAAAATAAAAACTTACCTTAAAAACAGAAGATCTAAATATCCAGCATTACATTTAAACCTATAAAAAAAAAAGTTCATTAACTCTAACCAGGATTGCTTAAAGAAGGCTAAGAATATAATGTTGCTTACATTTTTGGAAGCAAAACATTTTTATAACAGCTATAAGGAACACAGGACAGTTTGATACATCATGATTGTGGGCAGCTCCATCCTCCAAACATGTACAAACAAAATCAGCAAAAGCCACAATCAGCAAAAGCCACTGCCGTCTGTGTTACACTGCCCTCTCCTAATTCATGTCTACATTGTTACAACTTCATTCTGCCCCTTATTTTCTTTATTCTGACAGAAATATCTTTTTAACTTCTGATTATATGAGAAACAACTTTTGTGAAATTGTTAAGATGACAGAATTGTTTTTCAAGTTTATGGTGTTGAGCGGGTAAAGAGAATAAAAACATACATTAAAAGTTATTGGGAGGCCAGGCATGTTGTATCCTAGCACTCGGGGAGGCCAAGGCGGGCAGATCATTTGAGCTCAGGAGTTCGAGACCAGCCTGAGCAAGAGCGAGACCCCATCTCTACTAAAAATAGAAAGAAATTATATGGACAACTAAAAATATATACAGAAAAAATTAGCCGGGCATGGTGGCACATGCCTGTAGTCCCAGCTACTCGGGAGGCTAAGGCAGGAGGATTGTTTGAGCCCAGGAATTTGAGGCTGCTGTGAGCTAGGCTGACGCCACGGTACTCCAGCCTGGGCAACAGAGTGAGACTCTGTCTCAAAAAAAAAAAAAAAAAAGTTATTGGGAGTCCTAGCCAGGCACGGTGACTCACATTTGTAATCCTAGTACTTTGGAAGGCCAAGGTGGGAGGATCGACTGAGGCCAGGAGTTCAAGACCAGCCTGAGCAACACAGTGAGACCTCATCTCTACAAAATATAAAAATGAAATTAGCCAGGCATGGTGGCACACACCTATAGTCCCAGAGACTCAGGAGGCTGAGGCAGGAGAATCACTTGAGCCCAGGAGTTTAAGGCTGCACCTGAGTTATGATGATGCCACTGCACTCTAGCTCAGGCAAAAGAGTGAGCCTCTATCTCAAAAAAGAAAAGTTATTGGGAGTCCTAACACATTTCTCCACAGATTATTTTCTAATTTTTAAATAGGAACATATACCTTTACAATGGAGAGATCTGGCACCCGTGAGTTTAACTAAATGATCAAACTTAACAACTAATAAGACAAGTGACAAGAAATGCCCCCTAATGTGATGCAGTAAAACATACACAATGTCACCTACATTGTATTCTTGCCAAAAGTATGTTTCACCTCAAGCAATTATTAGGAAACAATCAAACAAATCCAGAATGTGAGAACCTGAACTCTTCAAAAAAGTCAATGTTAAAAAAAATGAAAAAAGGAAGGGAGATTCTTCTAGATTAAAAAGGACTACTGGCCGGGTGTGGTGGCTCACGCCTGTAATCCTAGCACTCTGGGAGGCCGAGGCGGGTGGATCGCTTGAGGTCAGGAGTTCAAGACCAGCCTGAGCAAGAGCAAGACCCCGTCTCTACTAAAAACAGAAATAAATTATCTGGCCAACTAAAAATATATATAGAAAAAATGAGCTGGGCATGGTGGCGCATGCCTGTAGTCCCAGCTACTTGGGAGGCTGAGCAGGAGGATCACTTAAGCCCAGGAGTTTGAGGTTGCTGTGAGCTAGGCTGACGCCACGGCACTCACTCTAGCCCGGGCAACAAAGGGAGACTCTGTCTCAAAAAAAAAAAAAAAAAAGGGGATTATCGACAAATAACAACCAAATCCACTTGCTGGTCTAGTAAGTACCTAAAACTTATCACATCCAAAAATCTATTTCCTATCTCTACCCTACCCCAGCCCTGCCAAATCTGCTCATCCTGTGGTCTCTCCCATCACAGGAAACAGAAATTCTAACCTTCCGATTATTCAGCCTTTACTTTTGTGCATTACCAGGACATTAGTCACTATGTGCTTTAATCCTTTACCTACATAAATTTTTCACTACAGCTATCCAAAATTTCACACTGAAATACTTATCCTTGGATGATTTATTTCCCCCCCCCCAGGGAAGTAATACAATAACTTAAGAAGTACCTTTGAATATATGGAGATGAGTGAGGGAACATGCAGCTACTTTCCAGCAGGTTACAGGGGCTCAGACATTGGGTGATTGGTTAGACATGTATTCATAGGGATGGAGGAGAGAAGAGTATGAAGAATAACAAGTAAGCTGTATGATTTCAGGCTAGTGGGAGAGGAACTGTGGGCTGGGAAACAGCGGGTTAAAGGCCAATCCACACTGCCAGGCCTCAGGACCACACCTTTCCCAGTGACTGTGAAGATCAGTATGAGGGAGGAGTCAGGGAGACAGATAAGGAAGTCACAAGACATCTATACAGAGAGGGTAGTTAGATACCAAAGCAGATGAAATAAGCAAGCGTGGACACAATGGGCCAAGAGAATAGGAGCCTAGATGGATTTCTAGTTGACGCTGGGGTGAAGGGTGGGGAAAGAAGCTGGGAAGCCCCTAAGAGAAACTCTTAAAATTATGGATGTATAGAAAGTCATGTAGCAAGAATTATGTATTATAACCCAAGGTCTAGGAAAAGTTAGATAAAATAAAAATGAAAGGAAAAGACTTATTATAAATTATGAATTCAAAAAGAATAAAAATATTAGCCCTCTGTTAGATGCATAGTTTGCAGATATTTTCTCCCATTCTGTAGGCTGTCTCTTCACTCTGCTGACTTTCCTTTGCTGCGCAGAAGTGCTTTAGTTTGATACGATCCCATGTGTCAACAGTACACTGAGCTCCACAGAGACAGTAGGGGCACTGGGCAACTCTGCCTGGCTGAGGAAAAATAAGTAAACACTGGCAGAGGAGAGCCTAAAAAGCCAAAAGGCAAAATGGCATCATAGTCTTCTTTGTTGCAAACTTGTTGGGAGGAACACAAGAAGCAGGACCAGATGCTTCATCAACTTCTCCGAGTTTTCAAAGAAGCGCTCAGAGAAGTGAAAGATCATGTCTGCTAAAGAGAAAAGAAAATCTGAAGGCATGGCAAAGACGGACAAAGCTTGCTATGAAAGAGAAGTGCAAAACTTTATATCCCTCCGAAAGGGGAAACAAACAAGAAGTTCAAGGACCCCAATGCACCCAAAAGACCTCCTTCGGCCTTTTTCTTGTTTGTTCTAAGTATTGCTCAAAAATCAAAATAAAACATACTGGCCCATCCACTGGTAATGCTGCAAAGACACCAGGAGAGACTTGGCGTAAGGAAAACCTGATGCAGCAGAAAGTTGTCAAGGCTTAAAAAAGGAAGAAAAAGAAGGAAGATGAGGAAGATGAAGAGAATGAGGAGGAAGAGTAAAAAAAGATGGTGATGACAAATTAAGTAGGTTCTAGGCTGGGCGAGGTGGCTCATGCCTGTAATCCTAGCACTGTGGGAGGCCAAGGCCAGAGGATCATTTGAGGTCAGGAGTTCAAGACCAGCCTGAGCAAGAGCAAGACCTGTTTCTACTAAAAATAGTAAAAATCAGCCGGGCGTGGTGGTGTGTGCCTGTTGTTCCAGCTACTCGGAAGGCCACTTGAGCCTGGAAGTTTGAGGTTGCTATGAGCTAGGCTGATGCCACAGCACTCACTTTAGCCTGGGCAACAAAGCGAGACTGCCTCAAAAAATAATAATAATAATAATAATCCCATTTGTCTATGTTTGCTTTTGTTGCATGTGCTTTTGAGGTCTTATCAAAAAATTCCTTGCCCAGACCAATGTCATGAAGCATTTCCCCTATGTTTTTTCTATAGTAGTTGCATAGTTTTATGTCTTACATTTAATTCTTTAATCCCTTTTGAGTTGGTTTTCCTGTACAGTGAGAGATAACGGTCTAGTTTCATTCTTCTCCATGGGGTTATACATCTGGATAAGGAGTTAACACACAAAAAATGTTAGGAAACCAATAGCAAAAAAAATAAAAAATAGGCAAAAGATCTGAATACATACTTCTCAAAAGAAGACATACAAATGGCCAACAAGTATATGAAAAAATGTTCAATATCACCAATCACCAGGGAAATGAAAACCAAACCCACAATGAAAGATCACCTCACCCCAGTTAGAATGGCTATTATCAAAAAGACAGGAAGTGTTGGTGAGGATGTGGAGAGAGAGGAAACCTTAAATACTGTGGGTGGCAATGTAAATTAGTACAGCCATTATGAGAAACAGTATGGAGGTGCCTCAAAAATTTAAAAATAGAACTACCATATGATCTAGCAATTCCACTACGGGGCATACATCCAAATGAAACCAGTATGTCGAAGACACATTTGCACTCCCATGTTTATTGTAGTACTATTCACAATAGCCAAGATATCAACCTAAGTGTCCATCAAAGGATGAATGGATAAAGAAAATATGGTGTGTATATACACAGTGGAATACTATTCAGTCATTAAAAAGGTGGCAATCCTGCCATTTGCCACAACATGGATGAACCTGGAGGACATTGTGTTAAGCGAAATAAGCCAAGTGCAGAAAGACAAAGGACTCTAAAATAAAGTTGATCTAATAGTACAGAGTATAATGGTGGTTATTGGGGGCTGCAGTAGTTGAGGAGTAAATGAGGAGATGTTGATTAAAGGATATATAATTACAATTACATCAGAGGAATTAATTTCAAGAGATCTATTGTACAGCAAGGTGACTACAGTCAATGACAAATTATTGTATTCTTGAAAACTGTAAAGAGAGTGGATGTTATATGTTCTTACCACAATGGCAACTATGTGAGGTAATTCATCTGTTAATTAGCTAGATTTAACCATTCCACAATGTATATATCCTTCAAAACATTATGTTGCACATGAGAAAAACATACAATATTATCTGTCAGTTTAAAATGAATGTGTCGAGAATGCAAGGACGGAATAATGAAACAATTTACATTTACAAAGTAGAAATTTAAACTTCCTAAAAATGATACAAAAAATAAAGCAGGGTAAATTCCCTAAAAACAGAGAATTAAAATGATTATGGAGTAGCACTAAAAACTTAGATCTAAGTAAAATTATCTACAAATGTGTGAATTATCTATGCCATTTTTATTTAAAAACATAAGCTGTATTAAATAAAAAGTTTATAGTTTTAATTTTGGTTTAACTGTCCCTTCCTCTATTCCCCAAACCTGTGGATTCTTCTCTTTAGAGAAGGATGATTTGCTGTTTATCCTGTTATCCTCTCAAGTTATCTCATTCAACTCCAACGCTCTCCAAGCACAACACCCCTCTAATGAAATACACTGTACACTTAACCACCACATGCCTCCATCCATATTCATCCCATATACTTACAATGGTTTAAATGTAAATTATTTCATTATTCCATCCTGCATTCTCAACTTACAACTACCAGGTACCCAGCCACCAGCACACAGGAGGTTCTGCGTATCTACTACCTGGTACCTCCTGCTGCTGCTCTTAGCAGTCTCAAAAATGCTCATGCGGCTTCTCATGCCTCTTACCAGTCTTCTTCCTCCCTCATGTTTCAACAGTGTACACACACACACACACACACACACACACACATACACACACACACACGCACACACGCCTGCTTACATCTTTTACTTCTCTGCCTCCAAGTCAGATTCAGAACTTTTTATCATGTCATTTTATAATCTAATACCCACCTCCTTTCCATCTGCCAATTTTTAAATTTTCTTTCCCACGTAAACTACTAAGAAGCCTACCACAAATTACACCGCTCAGCAAATGTTATTTTCCTCCCCCAGGACATCTGTTTGAACTGACTAATCTCTCAGTATGATATCCTTACTAAGTATACCAAAAAAAGTAAATAAACAAAATCTTAAATATAGTAAATGTATCCATAATTAATGAGTTTACAATTTAAGTTCAATCCAGATATGTGCAACCTATTTAGCAATTCTAATACCTTGAAATAATATTAATATAGCCTCAAACACAAAATATTAAGCAACTTAAAAATACCACAGTTTACAAATGACATTTGTAGTAAAAAAATTAATTAATTAATTAAAAAACAACTGCACAGTTTAAGCATTGATGCTTGGCATTAAATCCTCCAACTAGTTTTTAAAAGTACTTGTTTAAAATTAATACTTCCTAAACAGGCCCTACTAAAGAAATCAATTAATCTTAATGAGCACAACAAAAAACTAAGAAACAATTCCACTGTAAGTTCCAGAGAAGAAATTATTCCACCAAATAATTCTGTGATTGTACACTTAACAAAAATCATAGGCCACTATTAGGCATTTAAAATTTTTTCCTTAGGCCAGCCGCGGTGGCTCACGCCTATAATCCTAGCACTCTGGGAGGCTGAGTCGAGAGGACTGCTTGAAATCAGGAGTTCAAGATGAAATTGAGCAAGAGCAAGACCCCGTCTCTACTGACAAGAAGAAAAGAAAAAAATTTAAAAAAACAAAATTTTTCCCTGATGCATGATCCCTGTTTTCTAAGAACGAACAGATATAAAATAAAAGATACATATTGTCTGAACTTAAGCAGGCTGCCAAAAGAAGGAAAGAAAAATACAGATGCTCTGGCCACAAACAATGGCAAAATTAGGAACAGCAGAAAGCATATAGGAATTAACTGAGTAACTGGAAAGCAGTAGGGAATACAATCAAGGATAAGGTGATAAAGCAAATTCAAAACCAAGATTTAAATCTGAGACAAAAATTAGGAAATAACAAAGGAAGCATTTGGAGAAGTAAGCAGGTTTTAATAAAAATGACATTTGCATGTGGTATTTTAAAGATTTCTGTCATGAAATGGGACAGACTTACTAACTTTTTCTTGGTTTGTTATAAGAATGTAGAAAGTGCTACAATTCAAAAAGTTAGAAATATGACCTTGGGTTTGGCAATGAGTTTCTGGATACACTACACTATCCATGAGAGAAAAAATTAATCTATATTTTATTAAACTGAAAAATTTGTCCTCCATGAAAAAGACTGTTAAGAGAATCAAAACACAAACTATGATAAGAAAATATTTCTAAAATACATATCTGATTAAGGACTTGTATCCAAAGTATATGAAGAACTATTAGAGCTCAATAATAAAAACCCAATTTAAAAAATGCGCTAAGGAGCCAGGCATGGTAGCTCACACCTATAATCCCAGCACCTTGGGAGGCTGAGGCAGGAGGATCACTTGAGCCCAAGAGATCAAGACCAGCCTAGGAGACATAGCAAGACCCTGTCTCTATTAACTAAAACAAAACAAAAAAGGCCAGGCATGGTGGTTCCTATCTATAATCCTAGCACTCTGGGAGGCCGAGGTGGGAAGATTGCTTGAGGTCAGGAGTTCAAGACCAGTCTGAGCAAGAGTCAGACCTCATCTCTACTAAAAACAGAAAAATTTGCCAGACGTGGTGGCAAGCACCTGTAGTCTCAGCTACTTGGCAGGCTGAGGCAGGAGGATCACCTGAGCCCAGAAGTTCAAGGCTGCAGTGAGCTAAGATTGCGCCACTGCACTCCAGCCTTGAGAGATTATAGGCGTAAGCTACCATGCCTGGCTCCTTAGCGCATTTTTTAAATTGGGTTTTCATTACTGAGCTCTAATAGTTCTTCATATACTTTGGATACAAGTCCTTAATCAGATATGTATTTTGGAAATATTTTCTCATCATAGTTTGTGTAGTCCCAGCTACTTGGGAGGCTGAGGCAGGAGGATCACTTGAGCTTAGGAGTTTCAGGTTGCTGTGAGCTAGGCTGACGCCCGGGCACTCTACTCAGGGCAACAAAGTAAGACTCTGTCTCAAAACAAAAACAAAAACAAAAACAAAAACAAAAACAAAAACAAAAACGAACCAGAGACAACGATTGCCTGGGGTGGAAGCGGGGTTGGGGAGGTCCCATAGATGAAGCACAGGGGATTGTTTTGGGTCAAATGATTTTGTATAGAGTAATACTATAACGGTGGACATTATGCACTTGTCAAAACCCACTGGTCTTTATAACACAAAGCCTGAACTTCAATATGCACAAATTTTTAAAAATCTTTGGGGAGGAAGGGTAATTCCAAGACAGAAAGCATATGTGACAAGAGAGTCTAAAGTATTAAAAATACATACATGAAACAACCTCACTAAATGGAGTCAGAGAAAAAAATGCTGACATGTTACTTTGTAAATAAGTGGAATCTATAAGAATATAGGCAAAAGGAACAGCACAAAAGTATTATGTTCTAGTTTATAAAGTTGTTTCCCTGGGGGTATGAGTTAAAAATTCTGATACTGCTCTACATGTATCCTGGAGCGCAACATTTAAGGAAATGCATGCTGGGAGCCAGGTTTCTCAACGTTGGAGTGGGAATATACAGACAGGCAAGGGGAGGAGGCTAGAATGGTGTGTGTAACAACGGATTAGACTTGGGAGACATTAATATGAACTCATTTTTGTCTTACCACAGATACAGATGGTTATATACAGAAATATTACAGATATGTGCATACACACCGCTTGGTATACAGACACATATTTTCTTGCTGTCAATAAAAATAACACCCTAGCAGCAACAAGCAGACCTAGCACTCAGATTTGGTTTCTAATACATCCTCAAATAAAGGAACCAGGCTCTTTCGAGAAATGGCTGATTCCAGGAAGGGGCAGAAAATATTACCGTAAGACAAGCACAGAACACCTTGTAGTGACATGTTGACTTTCCCCCCACTCTGGATTTAAATGCTTATTACTAAACTACTATATTCTGAAACTGTAACTCAAATTAAAATTGATACCATGCATATCTGGCTGATACTCATATTAACATCTTACATTGTGCTGCCCCATGTTTAAATAATTTAAATCAACTTATATTTCTTTTGTTCTTCACTTTTAAACACTGCATTGATGGCCAAAGTGCCTGTTTTTCTCTTCAAAACATAAAGCACAATTATTTAAGAGGTACTAGTGTTCTCCATTAGGGTTCTCGATTATGAATGGTTGTTTTTAAAGTGATCTCTAACACATGCAGACGCAAATACTGACCCAGGTAGACACACAGGAGGGCAGACAGTGAGGAGCTCGCTATCTTCAAAAATATTTCACAAACTCAGTACTTAAGTAAACAGCCCTGATCAATCCCTTTCAGATCAAAAAACACTAAAGATTAAGCTGGGTTTTAATTCCTTCAGATCTACTTGCACACACTAAGAGAGTGGTAATGTGACAATGTGACATACCAAGAAGATAACCTATAAAAAACTCATGCATGGCTGGATGCGGTGGCTCACTCCTATAATCCTAGCACTCTTGGAGGCTGAGGCGGGCCGATCGTTTGAGCTCAAGAGCTTGAGACCAGCCTGAGCAAGAGCGAGACCCTGCCTCTACTAAAAATAGAAAGAAATTAGCTAGACAACTAAAAATATAGAGGAAATTAGCCAGGCATGGTGGCGCATGCCTGTAGTCCCAGCTACTGGGGAGGCTGAGGCAGGAGGATCGCTTGAGCCCAGGAGTCTGAGGTTGCTGTGAGCTAGACTGACACCACAGCACTCTAGCCTGGGCAACAGAGTGAGACTCTGTCTCCAAAAATATAAGTAAATAAATAAATAAAATAAAAAACTCATTCATAATTAGTAAAAAGTCTAAGGAGCAAAAACAATTTTTTCTTGCGCCAATAGGTTAATGTCCTTTTCCCTTCACACTCTATTATTTCATCAAAAGCTACCTATTAATATATCCAAAATAGCTCTGCATTACTAACCCTTAAAACCATGCTTCTGTGGTGACCATTCTGCTTTTACATTTCTCAGAGTTCTCTTTGCATGCTTTTAAACATACTCCAATCAACAGATTCTTCCTTCTACACCCCTCAATAGCACAAAGTCCCATATTTCAATTTCTTAATAAGAACATTCTAAAATAATCAGTTTTTTAAATACCAAGAAGAAATTAACTTTTTGTTAATTTTGATCTTGCTTTTCATAAGCATAATTTTGATCTTGCTTCTGTGACATCTCATCCAGCCCCTTTTACAGTAACAACACCTTGACTTCCCTTGGGGAAGGCACCCACACCCATGGTTTCAGCCTATGCAGGTACACAAGTCGTTTATTAATAAGAAATCATTACCCTGGTCTTTATGAAAGTTCAATAGAACTTCCAATCCTCTACTAATTTATTCTAGCAGAAAACTTCATTCACTCACAGCTCTACTGCTTCCCTAGGCATCTTTCCCTCACCAACCTATTCAGATATTTTTCTGAAACTATACACATTACCCTCTTAGAAAAAATCTTTTAAATGGTTACTTAGATTCAACTACTTTCAAAGTTCACCAAAATCCCATGCTTTAAAAAAATATAACCCAATAATTAAAATTAAAACCAAAACAAGATATCATTGTATACTAACTACAATAAAGTTATTTAAAAAAAAAAAAAGAGAATACAAAGTAGCAAGGATACCAGCAACTGGAAACATTAGATAGTGCTACTGGGAATGCTAAATGGTACAGTCAGTGCAGTAGTTTCTTATAACTTCCTATAGACCACATTCTGGGCCATAAAACAAGTTTCAACAAATTTAAAAGAACTCAAATCATACAAAGTTCTCTGACCATAATAAAATTAAACTATAAACTCATAAAAAAGACATAGTAAAAACCCCAAAATTATTGTTGGAATCTAAACACCACACTTATATTTAAAAAACACTCAAGAGTTAAAAATGAAATCAAATAAGAAATCTGAACTGAATGAAAATGAAAATATGAAATCTCAAATTTTGTGGAACGCAGCTGAAGTAGTGCTCAGTGAAACTTTATAGCACTGAATGTCAATATCAGAAAAGAAACAAGGTCTCAACTCAGTGGCATAAGCTTCAACTCTAAGAAACTAAAAAGAAAAGTAAATTAAATCCAAAGTTAATAGAAGAAAGGATATGATAAAGATCAGAGCAGAAATCCATAAAATAGAAAACAGAAAGATGTCAGAGGAAATTAATAAAAGCAGAAGCTGGTTCTCCAGGAAGATCAGTAAAACAGCTAATCCTCTAGCCAAACTGATCAGGAACAAAAGAGAAAAGAAATAAATTATCAATATCAAGAAGGGACCAAAGGCACAACTATAGACCCTAAAAACATCAGAACGAAAATGAGAGAATATTGTGAACTTTATGTCAATAAACTGAAAATAAGATAAAATGGACAAATTTCTTAAAAGACACAAATAACCAAAGCTTGCTTACAAAGAAACAGATAACTTGAACACTACCATATCTATTAGAAGAACTGAATTTGTCTTTAAAAGCTTCCCACAGGCCAGACACAGTGGCTTATGTCTGTAATCCTAGCACTCTGGGAGACCAAGGTGGGAGGATCACTTTAGGTCAGGAGTTCAGGACCACCCTGAGCAAGAACGAGACCCCCATCTCTACTATAATAAAAATAGAAAAATTAGCCAAGTGTCCTGTGCACGTCATCCCAGCTACTTAGGAGGCTGAGGCAGGAGGATTGCTTGAGCCCAGGAGTTTGAGGTTGCAGTGAGCTACGATGATGCCACCGCACTCTCTAGCCCAGGGAGACAGAGACTCTGTCTCAAAAAAAAAAAAAAAAAAAAAGGAAAAGAAAAAAAAAGCATCA
This sequence comes from Lemur catta, assembly GCF_020740605.2. Classification (NCBI taxonomy): domain Eukaryota; kingdom Metazoa; phylum Chordata; class Mammalia; order Primates; family Lemuridae; genus Lemur; species Lemur catta. The sequence goes on along the minus strand of NC_059128.1, from coordinate 121,976,404 downwards.
CTGGTGAATTTTATCCAAAATGTAAGGACCTTAATGTTAATTCTGCACAAACCTCTTAAAGAAAACATCCCAACTCATACTATGATGTCAGCATTATCCTCACACCAAAACTAAAGACTTTATTTAAAAAAAAATTTACAAACCAATATCCCTCATGAACACAAATGCAAAAGTTCCTAATTCAACTGTAGCAAACTGAATTCAACAATATTTTTAATTGTAATGTATTATTAATACGACCAAGAGCAGTACAATGTCAAACATTCAAAAATCAATCCTTTCAATAGCAAGAAAATGAACAACCTGATTTTTAAAAAATGACCCAAAGACCTTAACAGACACCTCATCAAAGATGATATACAGATGGCAAGTAAGCACACGAAAAAATACTCCATATCGTATGTCATGAGGGAAGTGCAAACTAAAACAATGAGATACCCCTACACACCTATCAGAAGGCTTAAATCCAGAACACTGACAACACCAAGTGTTTGCGAGGATGTGGAGCAACAGGAACTGCTGCTCACTGCTGATGGGAATGCAAATGCCACCTCAGAAGACATTTCGGCAGTTTCTTAGAAAACTAAACGTACTCTTACCACACTATCCAGAAACTGTGATCACTGATATTTACTCAAAGGAGTTGAAAACTTATGTCCACACAAAAACCTGCACAGGGATGTTTATAGAAGCTTTATTCATAACGGCTAAAACTTGGAAGCAACCCCCAGACGCAGTGCCTCAGGCCTGTAATCCCTTGCGCGGTCAAGGCAGGAGGATTGTTTGAGCCCAGGAAATGAGACCAGCCTGGGCAACAGTGAGACCCTGTCTCTACAAAATAAAAATAAAAATTAGCCAGGTGTGGTGGCGCATGCCTGCCCCAGCTACTTGGGAGGCTGAGACAGGAGGATTGCTTGAGCCCAGAAGTTTGAGGTTGCAGTGAGCTATGATGATGCCACTGCACACCAGCCTGGGAGACAGAGTGAGACCCTGTCTCAAAAAAACAAAACAAATTTGGAATCAACCAAGATGCCCTTCAATAGGTGAATGGATAAACAAACATCCATACAATGGAATGTTATTCAGCCCTAAAGAGAAATGAGGTTCAAGCCACAAAAGATGCGGATGAAATTTTAATGCATGTTACACTAAGAAGCCAATCTGAAAAGCCTACATACTGAAGGACTGCAACTATGTGACATTCTGGAAAACGTAAAACTATGAAGAATGAGTGGATGTCAGCAGTTGGGCAAGAGTGATGACTAGGTGCAGCATAGGATTTTTAGGATGGTTAAAATACTATGATGATACTGTAACAATGGATACAGCTCATTACCCAGTGTCCAACTCATAGAATGTATAGCACCAAGAGTGAATACTAAAGCAAATTATAGACTTTCAATGATAATGATGTGTCAATGTAGGCTCCCCGATTGTTATAAATATACCACTCTGGTGTGGGGTATTGATGATGGAGAAAGCTATACACATGCGGGCAAAAGGGGCATATGGAATACCACTATATCTTCCTCTCAATTTTGTTGTGAACCTAAAACTGCTCAAAAAATACTCTTTAAAAAACATCAATCCATGTAATTCAGCATATTAACAGATTTTTTAAATATCTATGTCATCTCAATAGTCAGAAAAAGCATTTGATAAAGTCCAATATCTATTACTGATAAACATAACTAAGAATTAGACAAAAATTTCCTCAACCTGACAAAGGGCATCAAGAACTAACATCATACTTAGTGGTGAACAACTGAATGCTTTCTCACTAAGACCAGGAAGAAGGGAAGAAGTCAGTTCTCTCCACTTCGTTCCACACTGGACTGGAGATTCTAGCCAGTGCAAGACAACAAAAAAAGGAGAGTGATGTATACAGCATAGAAAATATGTAAAACTTTTTGTGTTCACAGATAACATGATCACTTATGTAGAAAACTATAAAAAAGCTACTAGAACCAATAAGTGAGCTTAGAAAACTGCATTACATATAAGGTAAACATACAAAAATCAAGTGTATTTCTACATACTAGGCACAAGAAGTCAGAAATTGAAATTTTAAAATACGATACACAACAGTATCAAATACAATGGAATAGGACAAAAGACATGCAAGACCTGTAGAGTGAAAATGGCAAAACATTACTGAGAGAAATTTTAAAAGACCTAAATAAATGGGAGGATAATTGTGATCACAGATCAAAACACTCAATATTGCTAAGATGTCAATTCTCCCACAATTCACTTATAAATTCATTGCAATCCAACTCAACATTCCAGAAGACTTTTGTTTAAAGAAACTGAGAGGCTTAGTTTTGAATTCTTTGGGATTAAAAGAAAAAAAAAAAAAAAAGCAAAAAATTTACAAGCTGATTCTAAAATTTACATACAAAACCAAAAGACCTAAAATAACCAAAACAACTTTTTTTTTTTTTTTTAGAGACAAAGTCTTGCTCTGTCACCCCGGCTAGAGTGCTGTGGCATCATCATAGCTCACTGCAGCCTCAAACTCCTAGGCTCCAGTGATCCTCCTGTCTCAGCCTCCCAAGTAGCTGGGAATACAGGCATGTGCCGCTCAAGCCCAGCTAGTATTTCTATGTTTAATAGAGACTGGGTCTTGCTCTTGCTCAGGCTGGTCTCAAACTCCTGACCTCAAGCAATCCCCCCACCTTGGCCTCCCAGAGTGGTAGGATTACAGGCATGAGCCACCGCATTCGACCCCAAACAGCTTTTAAAAACAATAACAAAGTCGGGAGACTTACATTATCTAATACCAAGAATTATTATAAGACTACAGTAATCAAGACAGTGTAGAAACTGGCATACAAATATATACATAGATTAATAAAATAAAATGCAGAGTCCAGAAATAGACCATGCATGTGTGTTCAATTACTTTTCAACAAAGGTGACAAAGCAGTTCAATTGGACAAGGATAATCTTTTCAACAAATTGTAAATGAACAAACGTACAGTCGTTATGTAGAGGGGAAGGGGAACTTCATTACTGCATACCATATAAAAAATTAACTCAAAATGGATCACAGACTTAAATATAAGACCTAAAACTACATAACTTCTTTTAAATAAACATAGGAAAAATATTAGTGGCTACTGATTTAGCAATGATTTCTTTTAGAAGAACACAAGCAAGAAAAAATCAAATTGGAGTTCATCAAAATGAAAAACTTTTGCTCTTCAAAAGACACCATTAAGAAACAGACAAGCCAGAGACTTGGAGAACATATTTGCAAAACATATCTCAACAAAGAACTCGTATCTAGAATATTATATAAAGAACTCTTACAAATCAGTATGACAAATAGCCCAATAAAAACCAGGCAAAAGATTTAAACAGTTTGCTCCGAAGATGATCTACAGATGGTAAATAAACTCATGAAAAGATGCTCAACCTATATAGTCACCAGAGAAATGCAAATTAAAACCAAAGAAATACCATCACACATCTGTTAGAATGGCTAAAACTGATCATACCGGTGTTTTTGAGAATGTGGAGCAACAAAACGCACACACAAAGCTGGTGGGGATGCAGCATAGTACAACCACTTGGAATAACTGTAGCAGATGCTTAAAAATCTAAATACCCATCCACCACACGCTCCAGGGATTTTACACTTAGGTATTTACCCAAGAAAAATGAAGGAATATGTCCACACAAAGCAGCTTTATTTGTAATAACTAGAAACTCAAATCAATCAACAAGTGAATGGATAAATTGTGGTATATCTACACAATGGAATATCACTCAGCAATAAAAAGGAACAAACTACTGATACACAAAACAAACTGGGTGAATCTCAAAGTAATTTTGCTGAGTGAAAAAAATCCAGACAAGAAAGAATACACACTGTATGTGCCCATCTGCATAAAATTCTAATTTATAGTGACAGAAAACAGATCAGTGGCTGCTAAGGAACAAGAGGAATGAATTACAAAGAAGCTCAAGGAAATTCTGGGAGGGGATAAAAGAAATCTTGATAATGGTGATGGTTTCACAGGTATGTACATATGTTAAAATTCTTCAACTTGCACACTTAAAATATGTGCAGCTTGTTAAACAGCAATTATACCTCAATAAAACTGGTTAGCAAAACCCTAATAATGCAAATTAAAACAACCTGGTAACACTACCCACCTACCAGAATGGCTTTTAAAAAATACAAAGACTATTTTGTACACTAAGGACACCAGCAAGTGGAACTCTCATTCACTGCTGCAGGGAACGCAGAATGGTACAGCCACCTCAGATGACAATTTAGTAGTTCCTAATGAAGTTAAACATACACTTACTGTAGGATCAAACAATCCCTCTTCTAAGTATTTACCCAAGAGAAAAGAAAACGTAAGTCCATACAAAGGTCTTACATGAACATTCATAATAATCAGAAATTGAAAACTGCTCAAAAAGGCCTATCAACCAGTGAATGCCTAAACAATTGTGGTAATCTACCTGTAAAAGAGGAACCAATACAAACCTCAAAAGATTCTTGTGAGAATGGAAAGAAAAGATGTAAAGAACTTACATAGTAAATTATAAAGCATGACAGAGTATCACATTAATCATTGCTTACTCAAGAAAGCAAAATTTGTGGTAACAGGAAAATACTCATAAATCATACAATATGTAGCCTGTGTCCAGCATGTTTCACTTAGAATACTGCTTTTGAGAGTCATCCATGTTGTTGTATGTACCTATAGTTCACTTTTTTATTGCTGAGTGTTAGTGTATTTTAATGTGTGTATATTATACCTCAATAAAACCAAATTTTTTTAAACTCAATATTAATATATAGCCAAATGTAGGTCATTTTCAGCCAACTTTTAAAGAGCTATCACTCCTACCCTCATAACGTATTCTAAATACTGCTGTGGTACAGGAAAAGAGCACAGACCTCAGTCAGAGGCCTGAAGTTTAAATCTAGGCTTTGTCATTTATCAGCTCTCAGACCCCTGAGCCCCTTAACTGATCTGTAAAACAAAGGAAACAATGCAAACCTCAAAAAATCATTGAGAATGGAAAGAGAAAAAGAACTTTGTAAATTTAAGACATGATCCAGAGTATCCATATTAAACACTGCTTACTCAAGGAAGCAAAAGTTGTGAGAGTAGAAAAATACAAATGCACTAAGCACTTATAAAACGTCCTGTCTCTGACTCTTGCTAGCTGGGTGACCTAAGACAAGTTATTTAACCTCTCTGAGCCTCAGTTTTTTCCATCTATGAAATGGAGTTTATTAATAATGCATGCCACATATTGGGAGAATTAAATAAGTATGTGTAAAGTACTTGACATAGTGTCTGGCACATGACAAGTGCATAAATTTTAGCTCTTGTTACAAGAATACTAGAATTATTGCCCTGCCAGACCCAATCCTAGCCTCCATCCTGCCCACCCAAACTACAGTAGCATAATCACTGATTCTCAAACTTTCAGTGATCAACGGAATCATCTGAAAAGCTTCTTTTTAATAAACTTTTTATTCTACAAGGGTTTTAGATTTACACAATTACTGCAAAGATAGTACGGAGCGGTCCCATATAGCCTGTACTCAGTTCTCCCTATTAACATCTTACATTACACATTAGTATGGTGCATTTGTCATAGTCAATGAACCAATACTGATACATAATAATGTTCATATCTTATTCAGATTTCCTTAGTTTTCCCCTAATGTCTTTTTTCTGTGCCAGGATCCCATCCAGAAAACAACACATACTTTTTGTAGCCATATCCTGGAGAGCTTTTAAACCACAGATTACTGGGTCCCAGCCCTAGATATTCCAATGACAGTAGGTATGAGGTGGGAGTCCTAAAATTTGTATTTCTAACAAGTTCCCAAGATTTGCTGATGGGGCTAATCTGAAAATACACTTAGAATAGCACAGGTCTCAATTTTAGACTGCACAACTCCTGTTATATACAGTATCCACTAGCCAAATGTGGCTAATGTAAATTAAGATATGCTATAAATGTAAAATACACATGAGAACTCAAAAACTTTGTGCAATATAAAGGCGGTAAAATATCTTACTAATAATTTTCATACTGATTATACATCAAAATGATATTTTGGATATACTGAGTTACAAAATTTATTTTTCACTTGTTTACTTTTTATAATGTGAGTACTAGAAACTTTAAAATTACATTATATTTCCATTGGACAGCAGCAGTCTCCGGTCTGGGCAGAACAGCACCCATACAACCTGAAGTACAGGTGATTCCTATGCTCGTTAAAGTTTGAGAAATACTAGATCAACAGCGGAGGGGGGCTTAGAGATAGTACCATTTGGCAGTTCGGTTCAAATAAAAAACTAATCAATTGCAAAATAAAACTGCAGGATATTCATTAAATCAATGAAGTCAATGAAAGTAACAGAGAAATGGCTGAATCATAGCAAAGCCACTGAGGCACAATCAGACCACGTAGCCAAAGAGAAAAACCACAAGGATGATGGCCAACTTGGTTCCTCAAAAGAGGATGATCTGAAAAGCACAATTCAAAGTACAACATTGCTATGTGGTACCATTATATCTTTCACACCTGATTCACTCTGCAAAACAGTGCATATTTGCAATTATAACAAAAATTGTTAAATAAAAGATAAAAGTTTAATTTCACTTTTCTCTCTCACAATTTACTACAAAAGTGAAATGCCCATTTTCTCACGTAATAGCACTATTTTGATGATTTTACAGATGACCACGATTCAGTTTTATTTTAGTCCATTTAAAAGTTTTATCACCCTTATTATTCTTAATAATGTCAAAGTACTTAAATTTATAAAGTTCACTTTCTATCAGCCTATTTTAAAAAAAGCCACTAAGCAAATACTTCCTAATTAATCAAAGAAAAGCCAAATAATTAACTACAATGATCTGTTTTTCTACAGCATCTATGTATTTTCATTTGCACCTCACAAATGGTGTACTGGTATAAACCTAAAAATAGGTAAAGTGTTGATGATTATATACGAACAAATAATCTATACAGGTGATATTATTTTAAGAATCAATGAATGACCAATCTTTTCCAACTTCTATGGTTGACAAAGTACAAACAGAAATCTAGCAACAAATACGGGGGCGTATACGTACACACACACACACACACACACACACACACACATACAATGTTACACTTTTATTTATTTTTTCCCGACTGGCAAACATCTTCAGAGCAGTCTGGCTCTCCAGGTGGTCTCGCTTTCACTGCCTGCTCTTGGACACCGCTACGGGCTCTCAACACCCCTCCCCCCGCTCTAAAACGTTGCCACGGCAATTTTAAAACAAAGAAAAATACTGCGCCAGGAGCCAGTCCGTCTATTAAGACCAGACCGGTACACAAAGATGACCCGTTTCGCAGCACACCCTCCTAGAGGTCAGGTAAGAAACACTGGATGTGGACAAATAAATACGTCTCTAGGCCACTGTTTCCTGACTTTTAAGTATGAAAGAGGCGTGGCTAGCGACTGGATACTTAACACTTTCACTGCCCCATTCCGAGTATGCATTCGGAACCCGGCCCCACCTGACCTCGCAAGACGCACTCCTGGACGGTCGACGACACCTCCCTCCGTGTCCCCACCGACCGCACAGCCAAGCGCGGTCGGCGTTCAAAGCCTTGCCACACCGGCACCGGGCTGGCCGAGGACTTCCGCTAAGGGCGCACTCCGGACGCTCCGCGCGCCGGCCCTCGCGGGCGTGTGAGGCCGCCGCCACGGTGCAGGGCGTGCCTGCTTCTCCGACGGCGGCCGTGCGGCCAGTACCCCTCACGGGCAGGACGGCCGCCACCCGGGCGCGCTGCTGAGGAGGGCGGTTCGATTCGGGCACTCTGAGGAGACACCCGGAGAAGGGGGGCACGGACGTCCACCCAGCGGGGCGGGCGCCTGCGAAGCCAGCAGGCAGCAGAAGACCCGCGTGCGGTCCGCGGCGCGGGAAGGCCTGGGGCTCGGGGGTCCGCAGCCCGCGCCGGCCTCTCGCGCGTGTCCCGCCGCCTCCCGCCGGGGGCGCTGCCCCGCACAGGAAGTCCGGAAGCCGGCGGCAGAGGAGCCGCAACTTCGGGCCGTTTAAACCCCCTCGCCCGCGTCAGCCAATGGGCGGCAATGGCCGCCCCACGCCCACCCACCCCCACCCCCACCCCCACCCCCAGCCCCAGCCCCGCCGCCCTCGCGGGCGCGGCCGCCCCAAGCGCCTTTGTGCAGCGCCTCGCCCACCTGCCTCCGTCCGCGCCAACCCGCGCCCGCCTCCTCCCCGACCGCGGCGGCTTCGCGGCGGGCAGCTCCCCCTTCGCGTCGCACCGCGGCCGCGCGACGCCAAGGCCGGCCGGGAGAGCGCTCGCAGGGCAGCCGGGCGGCCAGTCGCGCAGGCGAGTCTCCGAGGCAGGGTATGTTCCCGGGCGCGTCGGAGCGCGCCGGCGCGGGGGCGGGGGCCCACGTGATGGACGGGGGCGGGGCGGAGGCTCACGTGATGGCCCGGGGGCTGGGGGCGGGGCCGGGCGCGCGGGGCTCGGGTGACTGCCGGGCGCGGGCGGGGGGCGCGGGCTCCAGGGGGCGGGGCCGGGCTCGGGTGACCGACGGGTGCGGGGGGCGGCGGCGCTTCTTGAACCCGAGCGGGAAGCGTCGGGCAACGCTGGTGGGGAAACCGGGAGGGCGGCGGCGCGGGTGGAGCGCGGGAAGACGCCGGGGGAGCTGCAACCGGGCCTAGGGCGGTCGGTCAGGGGCCTGGAAATCCCACTGGGACTCGGAAAAGTGTCACCACTGCTCGGGGGGCGAAACTGGACTCTGGGGAAGGAGCCCGTGAGCGGGTCTGCGCGGAGCTGCCCTTCGCCGGCCGCCGCGCCTGCTGTTTGCGGGCCCCGCGGGCCGCGGCCGGGTCACCCGGGGCAGTGGACAGCCCGGAAGCCGCAGCGTCGCAGGTGCTTGGCGACGAGCCTGCGGCAGAGGAACTGCTGGGCGGGAATCGGAGAGACCTGGCTCCTGCCCTAGGTTGTCCCTTCACCCTTCGGAACGTCAGCTATCCAATAAGAGCGTTGACTTAAAAAGCCTCCTGGTCCTAAAGTGCAATGTCTGTGACAAACTGCTCCTTCATGGACTGAGTGTTGAGTGTGTCTATCATGGTGCCAGGCTGAAATAATAATACACACCAGAAAAAAAAAGCAAGGATGTGCTTCAAATGCCACTCTGGAGTTGGCTTTTTTTCATACTTGAAGATGCCACAATATCTGGCTTCCTGATCACAAGCTGAACTTCCAATTGTTCTTTAAAGGATACAAAGAATCTATTGGCAAGATTTTAACAGCTGTCGTTTACAACCTTCTTATTAAATTAAATCTACTGGAGGGGGTGGCGCTAAAGTTTTAAGATATTCTCCTTTTAGAAAGGAAAGATGCTTAAAATGAGGCTTTCCAAAAATAAGCCTACTGTCTTTGTCCTTTCATTTGCTACTCCGCTTGCTTGGCACCCACCTTCTTTTCTGTCTCCCTCAAGTTTCTAACATGCTCCCTTTTCCATGCCTGTGTTCAGCACCCGGAGAATTGCTGCTGTCTGTTTCTGCAGCTACTGTCCATGGAATCCCCTTGTTATCTCTTTCTAAAACCAAAACAAGGACAGACTGCAAAAAGGAAACTTGCCCTGATAGGAATGTGCTGATAACCTTATCTTCTCTCTTCCCCAAACCTGAATTGGGCACCGTTGGTTTCAGCAAGAGACAGAACTAAACAGTTTGTATACACTTACTAATCTGCCTGTAACTCCACTTCCTATTTCACAGCCTAATCTCAGATGATGCCACAGTGCCCACAGTATGCTGATCACTACCAACAAGCAGATGGAATCAGATATAAGGAACTCTCTTGCTAGTGTGGTTTTGAAAGAACCTAATGGTGAGCTATGAAATCACATGCAAACTTGCCTCTAGTTAGTTTTTAAATAACACTTGTAGCGTATGTCTGGTGCTTGTGCTCAGGATCTCAACAGAATTTTCAGAATTTTGACATTTAACTGGCTTCTTATGAAGTAGCAGAATTCCAACATGTAGAATTCAAATGGAAGCTACACAGACACACGCAGAGATTTTAGTCTGATTTGTTCGTGTGTGTATCCCAAGTGCCTAAAAGCACTTGGCATATGGTAGATGCACGAGAAATTCCTGTTGAATGTATTTTGGAGTGAAAATGTGCTCTATAAATTGCTGCATGAACTTGTCCTACTTCTTTAATAAGTAACCTACTTTTCATTGTGTATTTCTAAATAAAAAAGCATAAAATTATACCTTGCATCACTACTTTGGCGAGGCTATAGAGAAATGGGACTTTGGCAATATCTATCAAAATTACAAATGCATATATACTTGGAACCTCCTATTTCACTTCTAGAGATTTATCCCACAGATATATTTCCACACATGAGAAATGATAAGGTATTTTTTATTGTTAAGAATAGCAAAAGTTTGGGAGCAACCTAAATATCGACAGGACACTAGTTAAATTATGATATACTCACGCATTTTTAACATGCAGCTGTTAACCAAAAGAAGATAAAAGTTTTTCATATTTTAATATTAAGATCTCCAATGTTTTTTATTGTTAAGTGAAAAAAGCAGAAAATGGTGCAGAATAAGATAGTAGCTTGTGTATGCATTAAACTAGCACAAACTAACTTGGGGAATGAGAACTCACTGGAGGGAAGGTACAGGAGTCAGACTTTTCACTGTATTCTTACTTAAATTTTTTGATATTTGAACCATGAGAATGTTATATCTATTCAAATAGTTAATGTTTAAAATTTCTCTGGCATCTTTATTTTGTTATTAAAACACCCAGGCTTCCTTTGTTTTATAAAAGTTTACCTGATTAGAATTAACATATCAAGTAAACTAGTACTCCTAGGCAAACTTTTCAAAAACTCAGAGTTGTTTTCATTAAGTTCAGATTCCTGAACAATATCTGTTCCTTATTGTAATCATTTAAGATCCAGATAGTTCATTTAGTTTGAGGCTTAGTATACCTCTCATCAAATGTATATAAATTTTAAAAAATATTTTTCTTAAGATCTTCACTTAAATGAGCTTTAACAAATTGGGTCTTCTGTTTTAAACAAATTAGATTTTCATGGATCACTTGTCTGCTAATTAAGGTCAAGAAAAATGTATTTTGGAAAAAACACTAAGGGCATATGTTTCCCTGTGTATCTTGTTCACAATGTCAACTGCCTCTTGTTTCCGTGGGTTACACAGATGCCCTGTAAATGGTTTTGCTTAATATGTTTCAGTATTTGTTTATATTTATTTATGGGCTTAATTTCTAGAAATCTCAAAAAGAATTATAGTCATAACTACAATACCAGTCAAATTTACATAACACTATCTCTTTAAGGATTTTAAGAGCTTTATAATATTATGAAATCTCACTGTTTTCACTAGGTAAATGCACATGATCAGTTTTTTAACTTATACTCTTATTAAAGACAAGTCCAGGCATAAAGAATTAGTACTTGTGGACAGGTGAGGTGGCACACACCTGTAGTGCCAGCACTTTGGGAGACCAAGTAGGAGGATCCCTTAAGGCCAGGAGTTGGAGACCAGCCTGGGCAACATAGACCCTGTCTCAAAAAAAAAAAAAAAAAACTAGTGGCATGTGGTGACAAGTGCCTGTAGTCCTAGCTGTTTGGGAAGCTGAGGCAAGAGGATCGTTTGAGCCCAGGAGTTCAAGGTTGCAGTATGGTATAATTATACCACTGCACTCCAGCCTGGGCATTAGAGTAATACCCTATCTCTAAAAAAAAAAAATAATAATAATAAAAGAATTAGTACTTGTCAAAATTGATTGTACAAATTAGGGCATTCTTGTCATACCCAACTAAATTAGAGTCCAGGGACCAGGGTGGAAAAACACTCAGGGCACACAGCACCAGCACCAAAAATCAAATTTTATGCAAGGCCAGCTGTTGAAACAACCTGAAAACCAGTTTTATCTAGTAGCTGCTGAAATGACCTGCCATGACTCTAAGACTAGTTTTACCTACCATCGTCACTCACCAATCAAAGCTTGCCAGTTCCCAAAAGCTTTTCTAGTGCTAATAAGCTTTTTTTCAAAACAATACATGACACTTTTTTCTAATAAAACTGCCAACCTTATTTTTGTTCTTTGGACTTACTGAAGGCCACCCCAGTCTGTGTGTATGCCCCAAATTGCACTTCTGTGATTCCCAAGTAAAATTTAATTTAGAGATTCATCTCTATATTTTATTATGACTTGGACATACTTGGTGTCAGAAGTGGGATCCAAAGCAGACTCACCTCAGGGAGATTAACAGCCCTTGGAACTATGGCATGAGTTACCCCTTGAACCTGCAAACTTCTGCAGGTCATCTCTTTTCCCCCTGGTGAGTCTCTGTCAGATCAAGCTCCTATTTTTTCTTTTGGTTCAGTTCAGTTTTATTTGGGAATTGATTAGGAGGGGTCTTTCCCCATCCTGGTTCTAAGATCTTCTGTTTAGCAGGGATTTTCTCACTTTGGGTTATAGACCTGGTTAAGAGGAACATTTTTTTCTTCCTGGTTATGAGGTCTTCTGTTTAAGAGGGATTTTTTTCTCTTGTCAAAGAAGGCTTATCATTCTTCTCGGGAAGTACATACTTTATTTTCCAATTCATTTGCATGCTTAGACTTTAATATGGCTTTAATGTATTCAGCCTAGATAAATCACCTAGATAAATTTGTTTACAAATGGGCTCTCAAAATGTAAAGGCATGCCAACATAGCTTCCCCTGTCTGGGATTCTAGCTGGTGACATGTTCAAACATGGGGATCATTCAAACAGTCTGTTTTTATTTAAACTAAAGGACCATGGCTATGAAATCATCTAGTTCAAATAGGATGCATATCTCAATTGGTATTTTGGGGCTCCAAAACACATTCAGTACTCAAAGATTGCCTCCCTGAAAAATACTGTTGCAAAGCTTGCTGAGACTCCAAAGCCTTTCCCTCCCCTTCCTACACCTCCTCTTTATCCTTCTCCAGGCTAAACTCTCTTTTTCCTAAAACTCCTCAGCTAGTCTGTCATGCTAACTGTTAAAGACGCTTGAAAACCAGCAGATACCAAAGAAAATTGCTTTGACCATCATGTTGTTTCTTAAAACCAAAGTATGAAATTTCCAGGTAAAAGACAACCTCCCTGTACTAAAAGGAGAGACAATACTATTATCTTCAAGGATAAGTAATTGAGGGCAAGAAAATACCATATAGACCTTGTTGAAATAACTCTTATCTTTTGGGTTGCCTCACATAATACAGTCATGTTTGCACAGTTAACTATTCTTTGTCCAATCCAGGATATTGGTACTTGACTAAAACTGTTTTACCCAAAATTTGGTCCACAGCCTTTATGAGATTACCTATTAGAGGGGGAAAAAAATTTACAGTTTAGTCTTATCCCATTATCCTATTTTGTTGGAAATGTAATTTGTATCCAACATTCTTTTTATAAACCAATGAATTTATATTACTATGTTTTACTCACAAATATATTTTCAATAAAAATTATAAGGAAACTATAAGGTCTTTGTTTTTCATTGTAAGTTTTTATTTTTTATGTCTGTATGTTTTATATAGATGATAATTTTCTACCAAAAATGTATAAAAGAGCTCTAATTACTTGACTTAAAAAGAAAAATTAAGCACTTAAATATCTTATCAAAAATATAGTAACTATTGCAAAATTTTTTTTTAGTTCACATGACAAGTACATTTTTTTATAGATAGGCTGATTTTAAATTTGTTAATAAAATAAAATGGGCCAGGTGTGGTGGCTCATGTTTGTAATCCCAGACTTTGGGAAGCTGAGGCAGAAGGATTGCTTGAGGCAAGGAGTTCAAGACCAGCCTGGGCAACAGAGCTCTCCAAAAAATAAAAAGGTTAGTGGGGCATAGTGGCATGTGGCTGTAGTCCTAGCTGCTTGGGAGGCTGAGGTGAGGAGATTGCTTGATCCCAGGAGTTGGATTCAAAGCCGCAGCCGGCTGTGATCATGCCACTGTACTCTAGCCAGGGCAAAAGAGTGGGACCCTGTCTAGATAGATAGACAGATAGATGTCTTCAAAATTGTTAGCGCATATTTGTGGGGGGCTGTGCCTTGATTTGCTGGCTAGATAGGATTATATTTGTCTCCGGTAGATGTTTTAACATCCTAAGAGTATGACTTTGACCTAAAAACAAAGGTACAAATGAAAGTACAGTGCAGTGTCCATTGTTTCCTGTATGTCAAGCACAATGATTTAACTTTTAGAATTTTTTTTAACAGAAAAATAACTTAAGATGATAACTCCTCTGTCTCATGTCTCAGCTTTCATTGGTAATCTAGGTATAATTTTTTTTTTTTTTTTTTTTTTTTTTTTTTGAGACAGAGCCTCCCTCTGTTGCCTGGGCTAGAATGAGTGCCATGGCGTCAGCCTAGCTCACAGCAACCTCAAACTCCTGGGCTTAAGTGATCCTCCTGCCTCAGCCTCCCGAGTAGCTGGGACTACAGGCATGCGCCACCATGCCTGGCTAGCTTTTTCTATATATATTTTTAGTTGTCCAGATAATTTTTATTTCTATTTTTAGTAGAGACGGGGTCTCGCTCAGGCTGGTCTCGAACTCCTGACCTCGAGCGATCCACCCGCCTCGGCCTCCCACAGGGCTAGGATTACAAGTGTGAGCCACCGCGCCCGGCCTAGGTATAATTGTTAAAAAGAAATAAATAAATTTTTGTTCTAAGGTTAAATGATTGGTTTGTTACAATATTTTTTTTAATATAGGACTAAGATTGGGGGTTTAAGAAAATGATAGAAGATTTAAACAAGTCATGGAGGGCTTATGGAAGGAGGTCTTTTGAAGGGAGTTTTGTGTGTGATCAGCTTGGTGGGGATTGGAAGGAAATTGTTTATAAGTTTTTCTAAAAATTGAGCATTATTGTCAGGGTGCACTGATACAGGACTGGAATATGGTCTATGTCTGAAACAGGGCGCTTCTCTTGGAATGTTGATCTGCTCTTAGTAAAAAATTGGAAGAGGTTTTGATTTTAATTCTGAAATCTGTTTCTTTAAATTTTCAATCACCTTCCAAACTGCAGCTTTTTCCTGTTTTATAGTTTCTACCTAATTTCAAGTTGGAAGCTCCGTCTTCTCCATTTATATGATAGTCAGAAGGAGAGTTTTCCTCTTAAGGCTTTTCAGATTCATCTCTCAAGGGTTTGGCTTTTCATGCATCTCACTACATGTGATTTGCAAGTCATGTGTCCTTGCCTTCTGCTCTTCTTCCTTCTCTCCTTAAAAAGATACATCTGTTTGCTTAACTAAAGTGGTGACTTTCTATCTCAACTTTTTCATCAGTTTCTGTAGCTTTTTTTCCAGTTCTGACTCTGCTGCTATGGCCTGATGCCAAGAAAAGAGAACAGTGTTGCCTCCAGTATTACTTCATTCTGTACTCCTGGCTTTTCTTGGTGAGTCTAAGTTGCTCTGTGTAACCAGCAAGTTCCAAAGCCATACATTCCCTTGTTTACATTCATTATTCTCCTGTACCGTGGTGTGTGCTCATAACCTTAGACACATGCTCTCCCAGGATCTAATGAAGTTCAAGTACCTTCTCATGAGGTTCAGCTTCCAGGTTATCCAAATAGGCTGCTCATAAAGAGAAACCGTCAAACTACAAGAGGTTTTTCTTTACCTTTTAATTGATTGGCCTGAAAAACAGATATTTTATGTTCTAAGATAGTTTTTTATGCTTTATGCTGTTTTTATTAGGTTTTTCTTTTTAGAGACGGGGGAGTCTTACTCTGTTGCCTAGGCTGGAGTGCAGTGGCATGATCATACTTCCCTGCATCCTCAAACTCCTGGACTCAAGGAATCTTCCTGCTTCAGCCTCTCAAATAGCTGGGACTATAGGTATACACCACCTTGCCAGCTAATTATTTTTTTCATATTTTTAGAGACAGGATCTCACTGTTGCCCAGGCTAGTCTCAAACTCCTGGACTCAAGGGAACCTCTCACCTCAGCCTCCTGAGTCACTGGGATTACAGGCATGAGCCACTGCGCCTGGCTCTTTATTAGGTTTTGGCCACTTTGGAAAACTTAATAAGTCATTATCAATACAGGTCTGAGGGTTTTTTTCTTTCAACTAGGTAACTCTTTATATTTGATTTTGAAGTCTTTCATTTATCACTCTGATTAAATAAATGACTATTACTTTTCAGTGGCATGTAATTCTACTTTAATTAAATGTTTTAAGCCTTTTAACATCTTTGACAGACTTCCTCAAAACCGAATTCTAATTTAAGTGTTTTTAACCTAAAATTGACTTTGGGATTTTCCAGCTGGGCCTCTGGAAAGCCTCTCCAGTCTGCATGTATGCCCTGAATTGCAATTCTGTGATTCCCAAATAAAATGCTTAATTTAGAGGTATGTCTATATATTTTTTTTGACTTCAACATACTAAAAGTCTAATAGATGAATTGCCACCTGGAGCTCTTTTTGAAAATTATATAGCCCAGGCTGCCTAATACAAGAAAATTGGTAGTTAGCCTTCAAATTTAAGCTATGTAATCAGCCAATCAATAATTCAGATATATTTTAATTGATAATTGGTTCTGCTTATATGCTTTAAATTAAATATGCGCTCAGTTTTACTCAGATATAGACACTAAGAAAATGACCCTAAAATTGACAAAAATTAGCAATCAGTAATTCATTATTTAAGCCTATTTACACTGTATGAAAAACATTTGCTGTTTGTCACAAGTAGGCTGTAAGAAATATAATGTTTCTATGTGAAACACAGCTAAGATGGAAATAATATTTCTTTGGTAATCCCAGCACTTTGTGAGGCTGAGGCAGAAATATTACTTGAGGCCAGGAGTTCAAGACCAGCCTGGGCAACAAAGCGAGACCCCACCTCTACAAAAACAAAAATTAAAAAAATAGGTAGGCATGGTGGTATGCACCTGTAGTCCTAGCTACTTGGGAGGCTGAGGTGAGAGAGAGGATGGCTTGAAACCAGAAATTCAAAGTTACAGTAAAAGCTATGATCACACCACTGCACTCCAGCCTGGGTGACAAGAGTGAGACCCTGTCTCTTAAAAAAATAATATTTCTTGATTAAAAAATAAAAGTGCTTTTCTTACACTGGGAACAAGGCAAAGATAGCTGCTTTTGCCACTTCTAGTCAACATTCTATTGGAGGTCCTAGCAAGTGTCTGACAATAAGTAAATTTGTAGAAAAATCTTTGTATAAATGTATAGAATTTGGTAGAGTAGGTAAAATATCCAAATAAATCACATTATGAAAATCCATATGATTTATATATTCAGGATTAAATGAGATAATACATCAGCACATTCCTATCAGGGCACAGTTTCCTTTTTGTCTTCCCATTTTAGGAAGAAATTGTTAAGGGGATTCTATGAAAAATAGTTTCAGAAGCAAAACCTGGCACATGGGAGGTGGTCAGTAAATGATAAAGTTGAAGTTCTGTGGATTTTTTCCAACTCTTAGCAAAAGAATAATTTGTTATAAAGTAGTAGAAGATAGACTTTTACAGATTTACACAGGAGATAAAAAAATATACCTCTTTCTCAGTTTGCATTCCTCCAGAAGCTGACCTTGAGGCCAGGATGAGAGTGCAAGAAATTTATCTGGGAGGTGAAAGAACACCAGGGGAGTAAGGAAGTGAAATAGAAGAAGGCAGAATAAAAACGGTGTGGGCAACTGGAGCTTATCCCACTAGGGAAATTCTGGGAGCAGAGAGAGATTAACCTCTATTTTCCAATACAGTTTAGCAGCCCTAAGCTCAAATACCACCCTGACTCTGTGGGATTTTGAAAATACATGTGCAGGCTGGAGCCAGCTATCATAGCTGTATTTTCCCGAAAATGCTGAGTGACCGTTCCAGCTCCACAGTAGCAGGGGCGCTCCCCACCCCTGAAGTGGAGGACGTGGTGTTTACAGGGCTCGCAGCGTGTGTGCTGCCAGTTCGCCCTGATGGTTGTGCATAAGGTTGCTTGGAGGAGTCAATCTTGGAAAATTTTCTCTATTCTACACTTAGGAAGAAACATTTGGTTTTGTGTGCTCAGAATGATATTAAAAATATTAGAATATTAAAATGCACACTGGTCATCTTTATTGCTACATAAAGTATAACTTTGTCATTTCCCAGTATGAATCCAAATATGATGATATGACTATAAAACTTTAAGGGGGGTCAACTACAAGTCAGATACACAGCAGTATAGACTGTCCAAATAACTGAGAACTGAAGAATAGGGAAAAGTGGAGGTGGCAGATGGCTGGAGCTCAGGCGGAACACAGTCCACACAAAACTTTTACTTGATCCAAAATTCTGCTGAATTCAAGCAGCTGGTTATTCTCCATTTGCCCTACCACCGTCCCCAACGCCATTCTCCACCCTTCTCTGTCCTCCTCTGTGCCCTGGAACTGCATCCACCAGGCCTGCCTGCCTCTGTGGCTTTTGGCTGGAGGTACTGACAGGGGACAGAGGGTGGAAGGAGAGAGAGGCGGCCCCCGGGTTCCCACAGTTCTGGAAGCAGCTGCTCCCTCCACAAGCGCACTTCCTGCCCCCTTCTTCCATGCGCCTGCCCGCTCAGGCTCTGGAACACTGTCACCCCTCTTCCATCTGGAGGCCTGGAGATGAGACTGTCTCCTGGCTGTGCCAGTCTCTGGGCACCTCACCCTCCCTGACTGGTCCCCTGACGCTACCCACACCTCTGGGAATAGGCCACCTTTACATTCACTTGAGTTAAATTCATCTGAGTGGACTTTCTCCTGAGAAGACCCTGACTTGGTTAACTGCTTAGGAACATAACCCAGTCTTTGATAAATGTTTGTGCAACTAAAATTAGAAGAATTCCAAGGACTCCCTCAGCAAAAAAAGTTATAGCCAACATCCTAAGGGCAAGTGAAAGGAAAAGAGAAAAACACAGTGTAACAAAGAGTAACAAAGGCTCAAAACTGGCCCAGTTTGAAAACATTTGGTAAAGGCATTTCAATAACCCTCAAGGTCACTGGACTTTGTGTCATGTTCATTTTGATGACTTCAAGTGCTGCTTCGTACTTGTGGCTGCAGGGTTATCCTCCTAAAAGTTCTTATAAACCTCCCAAGAGTGAGATTTTTGAAATAAAAATACAGATTTGCTAGAAACCTCTTCCCCTGGCCTTGGCTCGCTGGTGGCTCAATTCATCAGAAGGGCAGGAGGAAAGGGACATCCTCTCACCATGGTGGGTTCTCACCTGTGATGGTTTGTGTAAACACTGGCACACATAAAACCAGCCCCTTTACCACAAGATCCTGGCTAATGCTTAAGGTATTCAGATTTGTTTCCTCAAATTTGACCTTCCATAACTTTTAATATATTGTTAAGACTTTTTATATTTATTTCAACTTTGATATTCATTTTACCTTCTAAAATACAATAGGCAACATTATATGTCAATTACCATTCACTAGAAGGAATAAATCTCATGGAAAGAGATAAGTTGTATCTTAATATAACAACCTATCTAGTTACGGAAAAAAAGGACATTACCAAATCCGTAGATCAACTTTGCATAGTTATTGAAGACTTTTAATTATTAAAATTATTGAGGTTTTTATTATTAAAATAAAAAATTCAGCTTTCAGGGAACACTGTGCTACATCTGTTGATATTATCATGACAGCATTTAGGTAGCTGTCATAGCAACCATAATTTAATCCTGCATTGGTGTCTTGGAACATCCAGGAACACCCCAGGAAGCCAGGAGGGTGACTCAGCGGGGTGGCACAGTCCTGTCCCTTATGAGTCAGGAAAATACCAATGCTCTCACTCAGCATTGCTAGAGACACCATTCTGATATACAAAATGCAGCCACTACATGATCTTTGACAATTTCCACAAGAGAAAAGTATTGGCTTCGTTAAATATTCCCGGAAAGTCTATTTTCATTGATTTTTGAGACAAATTTTCACTTTGTGACTAATATGGAGCCTTTATTTCTCTTCTTTTTGTCTTTTAAGCAAATCACAACAGTCTTCACTTTCATCTTTGGGGTGTAAGGTCAGTGAGAAGGTAAAACTTGGTACATTTCTTTTTACTGCCTTACTGGTTTTGTTTGAAGGTTAGTGAGAGAAAGGTTAGTTAGAGATTGAAAGTAATGACTAAAATGAGATATTTTTAGCCTTCATTTCCTGGTGTAACATCACAGAATCTAGAATTTTCAGAACTACTGAGTTCCAATCTAGAGGTGCGGTAAAGCTCCTATGCTTTGCAGTCTGTATAATCTGTGAAATCTTAGTAAACCATCTTATGACTTTGAAACATCTATTCAGTATCCACAGTGTGCCAAATTCAAAAGATTTACTTTAACAACAGGGTTATAAATAGGCAAATCATACGGGCCCTTTGGAAAAACACCAGAAAAGTTCTTGCCATGTAGAACTTTCTTACCATTTTTTGTTTGATTAACTTTCTTTTGTGTGTACATGTGCGGGAGGGTGTGTGGGTGTGTGTATGTGTAGAGTGAAAGAGAGAGAATTTTGCATAATTAATATCTATTCAGTCCCATTAGGTTGGGGGGAAATATATGAAAGAAAGCAAAAGTTGTGTAATAGTTAAAGAAATTGGGGGGGGGGAGGAAAAAGCCCCTTGGAGTTTGACAAATTGTGTGTTGGCACTCCATCTGAGCATGTAGCTTCACTAGCACGACTTAAAATTGTATTTTTGAACACCTAACCATGCAAAAGTATTTACTAATACAGTTTCCCATAGCTTCACACAAATAATCCACCTTGCTGCCTGTTTTCCTAATCATTTATGAATGAGATTCTCTAATGTGTCGATATTGAATTTCCTTATTGCAAAATCCACATTATTTTTGTAGCGATTTCTACAGACCTTCACTTACATGGTTAACAGAAAACAAAGGGTAGATTTTCCTTTGTGGTGTGCTGCTCTTAAATCACAGATTCCAGAGCTCTCCTCCTTAGTGGCTAATAAATTTATTTCTTCTCGTATTAACCAATCTATTGAAACGAGATTGCGACTCTCTGTCAAACTGGTTCCACTTCATTGTGGTGACCTTTGTTCCCCCGTGTGTTTGCAGTGCTCCCTGCATTGGCTGACGGAGATGCATACCTGATGCATTGCAGGTATGACTCGAAAAAGAAGCTTCAGTTTGATTAAAATCTACTCTTTGATACTTGCTTCTTAAACTTGTAGACATATAATGTTTTAAATTTATGTAAATTCACATTCTTTTGTCAGGAAACTTTACGTGTTTTAGCCTATTTAAAGTAGTAATTTTTTTACTAAGAACATAGAATAAAGGGAGAGTGCTGAAAATAGTTTCTGTGAAAGATGATAAGGAAATAATATGGAATTCTTTACTTGATGGTGTTTGGTAACTCTATTCACTGGATGGAGGAGGGGGCAGCAGAAAGATTCCTTGAGAGGATTTAGGGCTTCTCAGCATTCCTGCTGTGCCATTGATTAGCACTGTCATCCTGGACAAGGATTATCTTGGATGTTACCTCTCAGAGCCTCAGTTTCCTCCTCTGTGAAATGAGAGGTTTGACTTGGATGATTCTAAGATCCTATTCAGCCCCAATATTCTTTGATTCTCTTTATGGTCTCAAGATATTTGACAAAGGAAGTCATTTTTAGATTCTTGACTTTCATTTTAAAATAACATTTACTATAATATGATAAGACTTAGCATTATTCCTTTCATCCTCAAATATCGTTCTCTATAATCTGTAAAATATATCTTGGTTAGGAAGAAGAACTATTATGGTCCCCATTCTTCTGATCGGGAAATTGAGAAAGGTTCCGTAATTGACCAAGTGACAGCCTTGAAGTCATGATTGACATTTGAGTCCTATTTACTGGTCCGAAGCTGCCATTGCCAGTGGCAGGCATGTTCCTGAGCTTGGGTCTGGTCACTCCGCAGTACAGAGAATGAGAACAGTTCAGCTGATCCACCCTCGCTTCAGAGCCAGGGACTCTGTATTTATGTCCCCTCTTTGTACTTGCTCTCATTGTACCCAGAAGAAAAATCAAACATGGATGTGCCAACCTTTCGGGAAGTGGCTGTGGAATAAAGATGACACTCCATCAAGTTAAATTCAATTAAATCCCACCTAACTAAGATAAGCCTGGCAGGTCAACGTTTTGTGGAACCACCGTGGCTTCGCAGTGACTCATGCTGAGATGCTCTCCTGGTGTTATATAACATACAGTGAGTTGTTTGAAAAGTAGTCACAATTTATAATCTGCAGTGTTAAAATGAGTACTGGCTAGGTAAAGGAACAGAGAGCCATTTTTCTGTAGCAACATTTATTTCATTTGTACAGCAGAGAAACATATATCACTTATCTTCTTGCTCTTCCTGGTTTCCCCTCACATAGCTGTTTGAATGCTGAGTCTGGAATAACTTAAAAGGGAGAGAATTCCATACCAAAACCCTTTCTCTGGGCTCTGCTTGTTCCCTATGTAAACAGAGATAACAAACACCCCAAGAGATGAACAAAGGACAAAGTAGACAATTCACAAAAGAGGAAATTCAGTTGTGTATCAAACAGTGGGAAAAGGTTCCATCTCACTAGTAATCAAAGTTATGAAATTAAAACACCAATGAGAGGGCATTTCCCAAAGTGTTTGGCTGGTTGATTTTAGGATATTATGCAGCAAGGGTATCAGAGTGGGAGCTGCTTTGTTGCACAGTGTTAGCAGCAATGTAAATGGATTCAGGTGTGTTAAAAAGAAAATTGACAGTGATACAAAAATCTTTATGCTTTTTGAACTAGTAATTTCACCTTTAGGAATCCATTCTAAGCAAGTCTAAATATGGAAAATATTTTGTATACACTAAAGCATTTATCACAGTGTGCTATTTGTAATGGCAAAGGAGAAACTAAACAGATGTCCAACAATACATTAAAGTGTGGCTCATTCTACCAAAGCATTGTGGAGCAATTAAAATTATTTTATGAAGTGTGTTCTAATCACATAGGAAAATACTTATGTCATCATGTAATGTGAGAAATCAGATCATGAAAATTAGGAAACACTCATGAAAATAAACAGGTTTTTTTAAAAGATGAAAAAACATTTATTTTTAGGAGAAAAAAACCAGAGAAGAAAATACAATAAAATGTTAATACTAGCTGTTTTCAGATTGGTAACTCTTCTTTTTACTTTTCCGTATTTTCAATATTTTTATGTTGATCTCTTAGCACATTTATAATGAAGACAAGAATGTGAAAAAAGAGAGAGGGAGAGAGTGGATAAAAACAATATTTTTCATTATAGTCCTCTTTTAAAAAATATTGTCTAAAGAAAATCTGAATTCCCTAGATCCCAGCTTTTGTCACTGTTATCTTTGTGTTTTTGTTTTCTGCACATCTTTACCTATATTAAAAAGATAATTGATCTACTTACCAAAACAAAAGGAAATGTTCCTAACAATTTCCTTAGAAGTTTTTTAAGAATATGACCTCATAAACAACTTTGTTTAGATTCTTCCTGGTTTACTCTGAACTCTATTTAAAATTCTAATCTGTATCTGACAAGTTAGAACTTACTTTTAAAATTTAATTAAATGACCATATTGTTATTTTTCAAAAAGAAAGTAAGGAAAATGGTTAAAAAAAAAAAGGATAAAATTGGATACTATTTGTTTTTCAAAAAGAACAGCATGACTTTTATCAGAGGGATACCCAGTTCTTAGAGAAAAGAACCCAGGGCAAGAGAAAATGACAGATAATTAACGGGGAGGAAAAGTCCTTTTACATAAACCTGTCAAAAAAACAGAATCGTGTAACAATTTTGAACTGTAGCTCACTGTGAATTATTTGCATGAGCTGGAGCCGCGCTGGGTTGGGTTTGTGTGGTACCAGCTGGTAAACTGAGTCCCACAGATTTGGGAGGAGAGGCGGAGTGTCAGCAGGGCCCCTTGTCACAGCCCGGTGGAGGGCAGAGAAGCGGCCTGAAGCTCCCGTCAGCAGTTCAGCCGGTTCCTGTCCCCCTCTTTTTTCCTAAAATACTCTCTCTGAATCTGTCACGTCTGTCAGGAACATACGATATCTTTTGGGTACTGAATCTGATTAATTCTACTTGAATATCAACAATGTCTTCACTCTATCAGCTGTTCGATACTACAGGATTCTGAAAACCAAAGGAAAAAAGAAAGTAACAAATGGCGCAACCCTTTTGCTCTCGCATTTTGCGCTAATAAATCGGCGGTGAGTGACGTGGCTCCTTGCGGTCCGCGGTCACCCGGCCACCCCGCCCCGGACTCGCCCCACCGTAGGTGGCGCCACCTGGCGGAAAACAGGGTTGATGACCAGATGGTAGTTTTGAAATTCTGGAAGTGACTTGAAGTAGTTTTCATCAGGGGAAAAATGCGTTTACTTTTCTGGTGCACGTTCTGTTGTTCTAAAGTGACAAGCGTTGTTCGTTCCCTTTCCCGTGGGGAAGCACACAGCAAGTCGGCTGCTGGCAGATGAGAGAACTGACTTTCTGTGTAGACCACACAAGAACAGTGCTGGTAAAAAGTTAGGCCACATTTTTAAGGAATCCTGTCATCATAAAACAAAAATGACAAAACAAAATAGAGCTAAAATATCTCAAATGCTTCTCCCTTCACCAGGGAAAAAATGCAATATTAGATATTTTCTATTTCTAAGTTCTGTAATAGCACACTTG
The DNA here is from genome assembly GCF_020740605.2 of Lemur catta. Classification (NCBI taxonomy): domain Eukaryota; kingdom Metazoa; phylum Chordata; class Mammalia; order Primates; family Lemuridae; genus Lemur; species Lemur catta. Next base: position 121,951,648 of record NC_059128.1, on the reverse strand, counting down.
AGTCATTGAGCAATTTTAGGGTATATTAGTTCTTAAAATGAGATTTGTTCCCATTCAAAGCATAGTTTTCAAAGTGACAGGATGAATATAAGTCCAAAATAATGAGTAGTTTTCTTTCCCAAATTGTCATCAAATTTACTAACACTATCACAATTCTTTGAAATCTGAATTAAACAAGATAGCAGGCTGCAGCTTCACAAAACTGTCAACACTGTAAAAGACAAGAAAGGCAGGACGATTTTCTTAGCCCATGGGAGCTGTTGTAACAAAATACCATACGCTGGGTGGCTTAGCAGCAACTGAAATGTATTTCACGCTGTTCTGTAGTCTGGAAAGTCCAAGGTCAAGGTGCCAGCAGATCCAGAGTCTGTTCGGGGACTGCTTTCTGCTTCCTAGATGGCACCTTCAAGCTGTGTCCTCCAGTGGTGACAGGGGCAAATGAGCTCTCTTGTACCTGTTTCATAAGGGCACTAATGTGATTTATGAGGGCTCACTTTGGGGTTTAGGATTTTAACATATGAATTTTGGGGGGTGACAAACATTTAGACCATGGCAGGGACTGTTCCAGATAAAAAGAGATGAATGAGACATAATTACCAAACACTTGATTGAACTGTGAATCTAGAAAAAGAAAAGCTATAAAGGATAACTGGAGAAATTTGAATATGGGCTATATATTAGCAAATATTATATCAATATTAAATTTCTTAGGTAGAATAATGCTGTTGTGTTTATGTAAGAGAATGTCCTCTTCTTGGGAGATATAGGATGAATATTTAGGTTTGGAACTTACATTGTTTTTTTTGTTTTTTTGAGACAGGGTCTCACTCTGTCACCTGAGCTGGAGTGCAGTGGAGACATCGCAGCCCACAGCCACCTCAAACTCCTGGGCTCAAGCAATCCTCCTGCCTCAGCCTCCTGGGTAGCTGGGACTACAGGTGCACCACTACGCTCAGCTAATTTTTTCTATTTTTAGTAAAGAGGGATCTCACTCTTGCTCAGGCTGGTCTCAAACTCCTGACTTCAAGCAATCCTCCATCCTCAGCCTCCCAGAGTGCTAGGATTACAGATGGGAGCCACCACACCTGCCCTGAAACTTATTTTTATTTGGTAGAAAACTATAAAAAGAGAGCTAAAGCATATGTGGCAAAATACTAATAATTGATGAATCTAGACAAAGGGCTTATGTGTGCTCATTGTTCAATATTTTAAATTTTTACATAAGTTTCACATTTTTCAATATAAAATGTTGGGGGGGAACAATTGAAGAGAATGGTCTTTTTAAAAACTTTCAAGAGAGGAGTAATTCTTTGTCAACACATAATGTGAAAGGTCACTGATTCACAGTGGATACTCAACTGAGTGCATTACTCCAATTACAGGCTTGGTTGCCTTATTAATAGATGTCAGGCTATGAGCAAGGTCATTCAGTAGGGTCAAGAAACATCAAGTGGTCTCTGTTTCTGGCCATGATGGAACAAGAAGAATTGGATTTACCTTCCTGCCTTACCCAGGAAACTGAACAAAATATATGAAACACTGGTTTGCAGACATTAGACAATATGAAGCTCAAGACAATGTGCCCTAGAGAAGGAAAACAAATGAGGTGAGCCCTGCTGTTGTCCCAGCTTACTGTCTGGAGAGTGTCTAGGTCATAGGTCATGGAGGGCAAAACCCAAATAGAGCCCAATGGATTCCCTGAGTTGATGAAATGGAGTTGAAAATGACAGAATTGAGGGGAAGGTTATTAGAATTAGTGGGCAGGACACTGGAGAGGAAAGAACTATACAGAAAGACAGCTCCACAGAACTGCAGGTATTCAGGTGAGAACTGATAATCACATACTTGTGGGTCCTCACCAGACCCAGATCTGCTGGTACCTTGATCTTGTACTTCCCACCCTGTAGAATGGTGAGAAATAAATGTTTTTTGTTTAAGCCACCGAGTCTATAGTATTTCCATTATAGCAGCACAAACTAACTAAGATGGTGAGATTTTTTTATTTCAACACTTTAAATATTTTAATCTGTTCTCTTCTTGCTTGCATGTTCTTTTTATTTCCAATTTATAGGATACAAGTGTAATTTTGTTACATGCATAGATTGCATAGTAATGAAGTCAGAGCTTATAGGGTATCCATCAGCCAAATAACATGCATCGTACCCATTAAGTAATCTGTCATCATCTACCCCCCTCCAACTCCCTTACCCTTCCAATTCTCCATTGTCAGTCATTCCACACTTTACATCCACATGTACACATTACTTAACTCCCACTTATAAGTGAGAACACACAGTATTTGTCTTGGTGTGCCTGTATTGTTTTACTTAAGATAATGGCTTCAAGTTCCATCTATCCTGCTGCAAAAGACATGATTCCATTCTTTTTTATGGCTGAATAGTATTCCATTGTGTATTTATACCACATTTCTTTATCTAATCATCTATTCATGGACACTTAGGTTCATTTTATTTCTTTGCTGTTGTGAATAGTGCTGTGAGAAACATACAAGTGCAGGTGTCTTTTTGATATAATGATTTCTTTTCCTTTGGGTGGATACTCAGTGGTGGGATTGCTGGATCAAATGGTAGTTCTGTGTTTAGTTTTTTGAGAAATCTCCATGCTGTTTTCCATAGAGGTTGTACTAATTTATATTCCTACCAACAGTGTATAAGAGTTCCCTCTTTTCCAAATTCTCATCAACATGTTATTTTTTGTCATTTTAATAATAACCATTCTGACTCGTGTAAGAGATATCTAATTGTGGTTGTAATGTGCATTTCTCTGATGATTAGTGATATCGAGAATTTTTTCATATACATGTTGGCGATTCATATGTCTTTTGCTTTTGAAAAATGTCTATTCATATCCTTGCCCACTTTTAAATGAGATTATTTGTAGTTTTTTTGTTGCATTGAGTTCCTTGTAAATTCTGGATATTAATCCCCTATTGGATACATAGTATACAAAATTCACTGCCATTCTACAGGCTGTCTGTTCACTCTTTTGATGATTTCTTTTGCTGTGCAGAAGCTTTGTAGTTTAATTAAGTCTAATTTTTCTATTTTTGTTTTTGTTGTCCTGGCTTTTGAGGTCTTAGTCATGAATTCTTTGTCTAGACCAATGTCCAGAAGAATTTTCCCTATGTTTTCTTCCAGTAATTTTATGGTTTCAGTTATAACACTTAAGTCCTTCAGTCCTTCTTTAGTTTATCTTTTTGTGTGGTGAGAGATAGGGGTCCAGCTGCATTCTTCTGCATATGGCAATCCAATTTTCCCATCACCATTTATTGAAAGGGTGTCCTTTTGCCAGTGTATGTTCTTGTCAATTTTGTCAAATATCAGTTGGCTGTAAATATGTGGCTTTATTTCTGGGTTCTCTATTCTGTTCCATTAATTTCTCTATGTACTTTTATATTAGTATCATGCTGTTTGGGTTACTATAGCTTTGTAGTCAGGTAATGTGATGCCTCCAACTTTTTCCTTTTTGCTTAGGATTGCTTTGGTTTATTCAGGCTCTTTTTTGGTTCCACCTGGATTTTAGAATAGTTTTTTTCTAATCCTGTGATATTTTGATGGGATGCTTGCACAGTTTTTGAGACATTAACTGTAATTATTATCTTTGCTCCTCTATAGTTAACGTGTTTTATTCCCCTAGCTTCCTTCAAGAATTTTTTCTTTTTCTTTGATTTTTTGCAGTTTTAATATGATATACCTAGGTATAGACTGGTTCATTCGCATTTATACTGCTTGATGTTTTCTGAGCTTCCTGGATCTGTAGTTTGGTATCTGACATTATTTTGAGGATATTCTCAGTCATTATTTCTTCAAATATTTCTTTTCTTTCCTTTTCTCTTTCTTTTACTTATATTCTCATTACAGGTATGAGAATATACCTTTTGTACTTGTACAAAAGGTATTGTACAACTACTATACCTTTTGTAGTTGTCCCACAGTTCTCAGATATTCTGATGTGTTCCCTCACTTCATCATTTTTTCTCTTTGCTTTTCAGTTTTGGAAGTTTCTATTGCCATATCTTCAATCTTAGAAATTCTTTCCTCAGCTTTGTCCAGTTTATTGATGAGTCCATCAGAGGCATTCTTCATTTCTCTTACAGTGTTTATCTCTAGCATTTCTTTTTTAGTTTTTTCTTAGAATATACCATCTCTCTGTTTACTTTATTCATCTGTTCTTGCATGTTTTCTACTTTTTCCATTAAAACTCTTAGCATGTTAGTCATAGTTAAAAAAAAAAATCCTGATCTAATAATTGCAACATTCCTGCAATACATGACTCTGGTTCTGAAGCTTGTTCATTCTCTCCAAACTATATTTTTTCCTTTTAGTATGCCTTGTATTTTTTTTTGTTGAAAGCAAGATATACTGGGTAAAAGGAAATGCAGTAAATAGGCTTTTAATAATATAGTGGTCAGGTGTCAGGAAGGGGAAGCCTTCTATAATTCTGTGATTTGGTCTCAGTCTTTTGGTGACCTTGTGCACCTGGTTTGTGGACTTCAGCAGTGCTTCTAAGTCCCCCTTCCCTTGGGACAGAATGGTTAGAGGGGGAACAAGTTGGATATTTCTTTTTCCCCACATGAAAGACTAGATCTGTCTGGAATTGGGTATTTTCCTTCCCCAGGTCAATTAGGCTATGATAAAACCACAGAAACTAAAATAGTCTGACCTGAGGACAGATTTGTTAGGAACAGAATGCACTGGTGTGTTTCAAAATGACTTTTCCCTTCCCCTTGCCAGAATCAAACTTTTACTCTGAGGACCCAATAAGGCTCACAAAACCCTGGGGCCTCTCTGTGATTGGATCCCCCTAGAGTCTTTAACACTCAAACTAGCCCACACTGAGCCTCTAGCAAATCATCAATTACCCTTTAGGTTTTCCTACCCCAGACACTGGTTTCTGCTGAGATTTCTGCTTGTGAGTTTCTGCTCCACTAAATTGTGATTGTCTGTATGTGCTGATTTGTCTCTTCAGTTTTGAGGGCAGCAGTTTGCCTCATGTTCTCACTTCTCTGGTGGATCTAAGAAGAATTGTTGATTTTTATGTCTGGCTGGGCATGGTGCACACAAACCCAGCACTTTGGGAGACCGAGGTGGAAGGATCATTGAGGCCAGGAGTTCAAGACCAACTTGAGCCACATAGTGAGACCCTGTCTCTACAAAAAATACAAAAATTAGCTGGGCATGGTAGCATGTACCTGTAGTCCCAGCTACTTGGGAGGCTGAGGCAAGAGGATCACTGGAGCCCAGGAGATTGAGGCTGCAGTGAGCTATGATGATGCCACTGCACTCCAGCCTGGGCAACAGAGTGAAATGCTATCTCAAAAAAATAAAAAGTTTGTTCAGCTTTCTACTTATTTTCAAGACAGAGTGGCAACCTCTAAGCTGCTCAGATGCTGGACCAGAAATTGTTGTCCCTCATTTCCTTTTGTGCATCATCTGTAGATATTTTCTTTGTGGTTACCATGGGGATCATATAAAATATATTAATGTTATTAAGACTGATATTAAACTGGTAACAACTTAACTTCAATCACATGCAAAAATCTACTTCTTCACATCTCTACCCTGACCCACTTCATGTTGTTGATGTCACAAATTACATCTCTTTATATTGATGCCTTTGTCTTTTAAATTCTGTGTAAGAATTAAATGTGATTTATGTAACAACATTACAATACTGCAGGATTCTATATTTAAATTTACTTTATATTTTCATATGGTTTCATGTTGCTATTGTAGCGCCCTTTCACTTCATCTTGAAGGACTCCCTTTAGCATTTCTCATAGGGCAGGTCTAGTGGTGATGGACTCCCTCAGCTTTTGTTTATCTGGGAAAGTCTTAATTCTTCCTTCATTTTTGAAGGACAGTTTTGCCAGTTATGGTATTCTTGGTTGGTGTTTTTTTTTTTCCTTTCAGCCCTTTCAGTATATCATCCCACTTCCTTCTGACCTGCAAGGATTCTGCTGAGAATTTCCACTGATACTATTATAGAAGTTCTCTTACATGTGACAAGTGGCTTATCTTTTTGCTGCTTTCAAGATTTTCTCTTTGTGACTTCTGACAGTTTGATTGTAATGTGTCTCAGTGTGGGTCTTCATGGGCTTATCTTAATTGGAGTTTGTTGAACTTCTTGAATTTGTATGTATATTTCTGCCTTCAAATTTGGGAAGTTTTTGGTCATTATTTCTTTCCATGAGCTCTCTACCCTTTTCTCTTTTTCTTCTCATTTTGTGACTCTCATAATACATATACTGGTCTGGCGGATGGTATCCTCCAAGTCCCTTAGTCTCTCTTCAGTTTTCCTCTTTCTTTTTTCTTTTTGCTTATCTGACTTGATAATTTCAAATGACCTGTCTTCAAGTTTACTCATTCTTTCTTCTGCTTAATCAAGTCTGCTGCTGAGTTCCTCTAGTGAATTTTCCAATTCAGTTATTATATTCTTCAGTTTCAGAATTTCTGTTTGATTCTTTTTTATTGCTCCTCTTTGTTGTATTGTCCTTTTGCTCATGAGTCATTTTCCTGACTTAATTGTCTGTGTTCTCTTTTAGCTCATTCACTTTTTAGATGGTTATTTTCAATTATTTCTTGGGTAATTTGTAGATTTCCATCTCCTTCAGGTAGATTTTTGGAAATAGTTTGTTTGTTGATTTAGCCATGTATCCCTGTTTCTTTGTATGACTTGTGACTTTGTTGTTGTTATTGAAATTTGAGCATTTGAGAAAACAGTCACCTCTTTCAATCTTTACAGACTGGCTTTATACATGGATAGACCTTCACCAATCAGCCCAAGAAATTCTTGGACCTCTCAAATTTTTTCTTGGAATGTGTATTCTCTGGGTTTGTGCTTGTAATTTCCCAGTTAAAGAGGATTGCCCTTGTGTCTTGTCATGAGCCTGTAATCTCTTTTTCCCTCTGGTGTCTGTCTGTGGTTTTTTGGTCTCTCTGATGCTGTAGAGTTCTGCAGTACTCACCTTTGTTTTCAGTGGCCTCTGACCTGGCAACCAAACCATGCCACAGTCCTCATCATGGTCTGAGTCAGGCAAGATGGACAGCATTCCCTTTGGTAGTTCTTCTAAAACATTAGATGCACATTCCATTTTTTTCCCCAAGGGAGAAGGTGAATGTTGGGAGTTTTCTCCCAATTGCACTACACTGCATTGGGAAGGAGAAGGAATGAGGTCAGGCAAAATGCAACAAACTCTCCTGCCTGCTTTGATGCAACTCTTCTTGGCTTTGCACTTGCCTGGGTGCTGTGGCCTCTTCCTCTTCCTGTCTTCTGGTATTCTCACAAAGGCAATGTAATCTATATATTGTTGTTAAGTTTGTGTCTTCCTGGGGGAAGAAGGGCTCCTATTCCATCATCTTGCTAATATCCCACCCTCTAAATCTTTAGATGAGGCCAGCTGTGGTGGTTTCTGTCTATAATCCCAGTGCTTTAGGAGGCTGAGACAGGAAGACTGCTTGAGGCCAGGAGTTCAAGACCAGCCTGGGCAACATGGTGAGACCCTGTCTCTACAAAAAAAAAAAAATTTTTTTTTAATTAGCCAGGCATCATGGTATGCACCTGTAGTCCCAGCTACTCAGAAGGCTGAGGCAGGAGGATCCCTTGAGCCCAGGAGTTTGAAGTTGCAGTGAGCTATGATCATGCCATTGCAGCCTGGGTGACAGAGCAAGACATTGTCTCTAAAAAAGGATAAAAAATAAAAAAAATTTAAATACTGAATAAACTATGATCTGTGCACAAAAGAGCTTAGAGTTTGATGAGAGGAACCAGGCTCTGTGTTGTGTGTATGATGCCAGGGAGCACGGGGAGGGGTTCTGATGTGAGGATGGGGTGCTGGGCAGGTTTAGGAGGAGATAATGCTGGAATTGAGTTTTGTGAGGTGGACAGGATGGAAGGGAAAGACATTTCAAACTGACATGAAAGCACAGAGACATGCAAGAGCCTAGAATTTAAATAATTTCAAATAGCTCCAAAAGACTAAACTGGACTTCTGCATCTGGCCAAAATGGATTGATAGGGACTAGATTTACCCTCCAATCTAAACAACTGAAAAAACAGAAAAAACTTGTGGAACAACAGATTGCAGACAGCACACACCAGGTGACAGACAACAGGGAAACAGATGAAGGGAGTCCTGTGATTATCTGAGCTAACTGTCTGGAGAGAGCTTCCAGGGAGCAGTGTGGGGCCGGGCGGGCCGTGTGGAGCCTGCACAGCCAGGCAGGCCACCTTGAGTTCATAGGGCAGAGTTCCTAGAGGAGACAGCGCGTGGAGAAAGAGCTCCAGAGGTCTTCAGAGGGGCCCCCTCGACTCTTCAGCTGAGAACTGATCAGCATATGAGGGTGTGGAAACTACTCAAGGCTCAAGAAAGAACCACTGGATTGGAACAGAATAATCTTTGAATGAGAAGCCTTGTAATTCACAGGGCATCAGGTAGAGTACTCAAAGAACACTTCCTCAGTAGGGTGGCAAAATTAGCTCTTGAATAAACACTACTTTATCCTACCTAAGAAAGCTTGAAAAAAGCTTCAAAAAGATTAAACTGTGCTCGCTTCAGCAGCACATAAAGCTCTGACTTGGGGGGCTGGGGGGGCAAGGGCAATATACGTAACCTAAACTTTTGTACCCCTGCAATATGCTGAAATAAGAATAAAAAAGATAAGATTAAACTGTTTCCATGTAATGTAACCACTTCCCAGAATAAAGCTCAAAAAATATTTATAGGAACAGAAAACTATCCAACACCTAAGAAGGTAAAATTCATGATATCTACCATCCAATAAAAAAATTACCAGGCATACAAACAAGCAGGAAACATATGATCAATAATAATGAGAAAAGTCAATCAACAGAACCCAGAAATGACACAGACATTAAATTAGACAAAAACATTAAAAACAGTTATAACTGAAAGATGGTCTTACTAATAACCCATCTAACACATGAAAATAAACTATCAAACAGAAAGTCAGAGAAATAAACTCACAGCACATAATTGCCCCTTTGAATAAAAGCCACAACTACCCCTTTTGTTTTGTTTAATTAAAACACCTGTGGCCGGGCGCGGTGGCTCACGCCTGTAATCCTAGCTCTGGGAGGCCGAGGCGGGTGGATCGCTCGAGGTCAGGAGTTCGAGGCCAGCCTGAGCAAGAGTGAGACCCCGTCTCTACTAAAAATAGAAAGAAATTATCTGGCCAACTAAAAATATATATACAAAAAAATTAGCCGGGCATGGTGGCTCATGCCTGTAGTCCCAGCTACTCGGGAGGCTGAGGCAGTAGGATCGCTTAAGCCCAGGAGTCTGAGGTTGCTGTGAGCTAGGCTGATGCCACGGCACTCACTCTAGCCCGGGCAACAAAGTGACACTCTGTCTCAAAAAAAAAAAAAAAAAAAAAAAAAAAAAAAATAAAACACCTGTGGTCTAACTCGTGATCGCTAAGACTTTGTTTTCTCACCCTTGAAGAGCCCTAAGGAGACAGTAGGAGTGTGGACTCGCTGCCCAACTCTCTGCCTCAGTTCCTACAAGAAACACATTTCAAGGACTCAGATAAGTTGGCTTCACAGAGAAAGGGAAAGAAAATAGAAAAAGCAAACACCACTGTTCTGCAGCTGTTCCTGTTGTCAGTCTACTAAGCAGAGGGGGGAAAAGCCATCTTTACTCTTTAAAACACCAGTCATTTTCCTCAACTGCCTGGCATTTTCACTCCTTTTTCTGTGTGCCATGGCCACTCCCTCCCTCTCACTCTCTCTCTCTTTCTTTCTTTCTTGGGAAAATAAAGAAACTTTGTACTTCTTTCTGTCCTAAACTCTGTGTGAGAATTCCTTCTCCAACCCACGGTGAGCACCTAGTAAGTCTCGCCCCTTTCAATAACTATATTCCATATGTTTAAGAATCTAAAGGAAAGATTGCACAAACTGAACTTCTAGATATGAAATACAATATCTGTGGTGAAAAATATATTGGATAGGATTGACAGGAGGTTAGATAATATAGAAGAAATGAGTAGTAAAGTTGAATAGGTAGCAATAAAAACTATCTGAAATGAAACAGAAAAAGGTTGAAAGCAAAATGACCAGAGCATCAGTGGGCTTCAGGCTGCATATGCTGTATCTGAGGCCAAAGTAGATTGATCCGTGGGTGGACACCTGGACCATGGCTGGGCCAGGGAGTTTCTTCCTTGGGATTTTGAATTTAGGACCAGCATGAATCAAGCTAGTCTCACTCTGGGTGGCTGAAGCTGGAACATGGAAGTCTTTGTGTTTGCCACAATGCAGACTGATAAGCAGAAATTACCTGTCTGCAACAAGGAGAAAGGAAACAGACATACAAAAGAAAGTAAATACATAATTTGGAGAAATAAATTGAGTTTTCTAGGTCCTGGTTCCAGTGGTTTCTGAGCCTAGCTATAAACCTGTGCTGTTTTGCTTCCCGTTAGATTCCATGAAATACAGGCTTTTGTCACATAAAATGAAAAAGGCCTTAACTTATGCAGAGATGACGCATTTGATTTTGGACACATTAAGTTTGGAGTCTGTGGGATATCAATGTGGAAATGTCCACTGGGCAGGTGAATAGACTTATCTGAAGCTCAGAGAACAGATATGTGCCCCAAATTCACATTTTTGTCCTATCCACCAATAGGCCCTACCTAAATCTGTGATAGTATATAAAACTGACAGCAGAGAACATATACAGGGAGACAGAAATAAAACCAAGGATGGAACCTGGAATAAAAACACATTAAAGAGACAGAAAGAAGAGCATCCAGGAAAGAATCTGAGAAGGAGTGTCCACCAAGGAAGGATGAGAGCATGGTGTTGAGGAAATCAAAAGAAGGGAGAATTTAAAGAAAAGGGAAATCAGGCTGGGTGTGGTAGCTCATGCCTGTAATCCCAGCACTTTGGGAGGGCGAGGCAGGAGGATCACTTGAGGCCAGGAGTACAAGATCAGCCTGGGCAATATAGCAAGACCCCATCTCTACAAAAAATAGAAAAATTTAGCAGAGTGTGGTGGAGCGCACGTATAGTCCCAGCTACTTGGGAGGCTGAGGCAGGAGGCTTGCTAAAGCCTAGGAGTTTGAGGTTGCAGTGAGCTGAGGTTGCAGTGAGCTATGATCGCACCACTGCACTCCAGCCTGGGTGACAGAATGAGACCCCCATCTCTAAAAAATGTAAAATAAAATAAAAGGGAAATCAATAACTATGTCAGTTCCTAAAGAACCTAAACATTCCTGACTCTTGATTGGCAACCACCAACCTCCTGTATTTCTAACCTTACTTCCATTTTTAGGCCCACGTTTACCATGCCTGGGTCAGTCTTTCCCTTTTCTGACCTCAACATGCTAACTTAACCACAGTTACTAGTCTATTTTAGGACAGTTTAATTTGAGCAGTCTTAACCTTACATTTTTCTGCGATACTTGACAAGGACTAAAGACTCAGTCAAAGCAGATCGACAGGGAAGGGCTGAGCCCTCTCCCCCAAAAGATAATTGCATGCCAGCACAACTGGGTGCGTCCAGGAAGGCGCTGGAGGAGAATGCATGGTTTCAATAAAGGGAAATCTGGCCTCGTCAATGCACTGAAGCTCTTTTAGGAGGCACATATGCATATGGACAAAAGCTCATGAATGGCGTCTATTTATGTTTTCAAAAAGCCTTTCACAAAGTTCCACACAAAAGACTGTTTTAAAACTTGAGTCATCATGCTATGATGAGGACGGGTATAATGCACAGGGAAGCTGCGCAGAGACAGGGAACAATAGTTTAGGATAAAAGGGCACTTCTTGGAGGAAGGAATGTAAACACTGGCATGCTCTGTGACTAGTTTTGTGTCATATGTTGAGCTGAGAAGGCACAATGACACTGAGTTCTGCTTATGAAGAGCCCAAGTGTACGGGAGTAGCCTCAAGTTAGTGTGAGGCTGCGTGAACAAGCAGAAAGTATTGAACTGGTCTTCAAATAAGACCCATTTTGCCAAACTGGGCAAAAATAAGACACTAAACTTAGGGGGAAATCATCTAAATTTCACTTAGAAGATTCATGTGCTCATTCATTCATTAAACAGTTATTGAGGGTATACTGTGTGAGCAGAAACCGCGCGACAGGTCGCGGAGCGTTGTGACAATTAAAAAGGCATTTCTCCCTGCCCTTAGGGGACTTAATGGAACAAGAAGATGTTTCCTGAGTCTTGAGGAAAGTAAATTTAGGGAAATAGTTTGCACAATAGGAAACACATGGAGCTGAGTTCTCCAGGGTTAAGCTGATAAGGCTGAAAATTATAAACGTACTCGACATATTTAGATAATTTCATAAAAGGCAATGCTGTAATGGTTTTGTTAAGGGAAACTATTTGGGGCTATATTCTTAACACCTGGATTTATTAGCCAGGACCACTTTTGTTGCAAGTAACATAAATGAAGACTAAAAAAAACAAAGAAAAGGAAAGGAAACAGGTCAGCCTGGCCTCAGGCGTAGCTGGCACAGGACAGCAAAGAAGGCCCTGCAAACGTGGTGTAGCCCAGCCACGCCGTCTCTCGGCTGTGTTTTATTCTGTGCTGGTTTCATTGTATGGTTTGGGGGGTTTTTTTGGAGACAGAGCCTCCCTCTATTGCCCGGGCTAGAGTGAGTGCCGTGGCGTCAGCCTCGCTCACAGCAACCTCAGACTCCTGGGCTTAAGCGATCCTCCTGCCTCAGCCTCCCGAGTAGCTGGGACTACAGGCATGCGCCACCATGCCCGGCTAATTTTTTCTATATATATTTTTAGTTGGCCAGATGATTTCTCTCCATTTTTTTAGTAGAGACGGGGTCTCGCTCTTGCTCAGGCTGGGCTCAAACTCCTGACCTCGAGTGATCCTCCTGCCCCGGCCTCCCAGAGTGCTGGGCTTACACCGCGCTGGCCCACTGTACGACTTCCTGTCACATGGAGCAGAGACGGTCTATGTGTAAGGATGGGAGACAGAGGAGATTCCAGTCGTCCGTGTTCCACAGCACCTGTGCTCTTAGGAGATGCTTTTCTTCCCCCAGCAGCAGTGTCACCTCCTGAGAAAGGACTTGGAATGGTCATAGCTCGCTCGCTCACTGTGGCCTCACCAAGGACTCCACACCTACCTGAGAGCCGGGCTGAGAGGAGCCGCCAGCTTCCCAGAACCACACAGACCGAGGACACAGGGGGCGTCGTTTCCCAGATAAATGGTGCGCAGACAAAAAAAACAACTAGCTGCTTCCCCTGTATAAAATCATCGTAGACGGGTCAGTGTGGCGGCAGCCTCCACAATGACCCCGTACGGCCTCTGCCCCTGGCATTTGTACCTGTGTGTGGTCCCTTCCTTTTCAAGGTGCGAGGACTGACTGACGTCTGAGGAAGGCTATGGGTCACTCCTGAGATGAGGTTGTGAAAGACGCCAGGTTCTGTCTCAGATGCTCTTTCTGGCTTTGTCTTGAGTGGTTCCTCTGGGGCAAGCCAGCCACCATGCTGAGTCGGTCCTGGGGACAGGCCCACGCAAGCAAGCGTGGAAGGAGATCCGCCCCACTGTAGCCTTCAGATGAGACCACAGACCTGGCTGACAGCTCAGCTGCACCCTCTCAGACACCTAGGGCCAGAGGCACCCAGGAAAGCTGTTCCCAGATTCCTGACCCACAAAGTCTGAGAGAGCATACATTTTTGTTTTTGTGAGGCACTTAAGTTTTAGAGCAATTTGTTACAGCAATAGACAACTAATACACTGGGGTTGGTACAATATGGTAATAATTATGTTCCTATGTATAAATACAAATGACCCAAAAAAGTTCAATATATACAGGATCAGCCAGGCAGGTTGGCTCATGCCCGTAATCCCAGCACTTTGGCAGGCCAAGGTGGAGGATCACTTGAGGCCAGGAGTTTGAGACCAGCCTGGGCAACATAGCAAGACCCCATCTCTATGAAAAATTAGCTGGGCATGTTGGTGCACGCCTGTAGTCCCAGCTACTCAGGAGACTGAGGCAGGAGGATCACTTCAGCCCAGGAGTTTGAGGTTGCAGTGGGTTAGACTGACGCCACCGCACTCTAGCCCAAGCAACAGAGGCGAGACCCCATCTCAAAAAAAAAAAAAGAAAACAAAACTATATAGTATCAGCCAAACAAATCTGCTTAAATGTCATATGAAATTTTTGTCAAATGTTTAAATATGTTCTGTGTTGAATGTGAAGAAATGTAAGTTTCTCCTCACTCAGATGAAACTGTTGGGCATTATTTTTTATCCATTAATGACTCAGTACGTAGTAGCTACATTGCATCTTATTAAATAGAAATCTTAAATCAACATACAGGACTTAGAGCATTTTGTAGCTAAAGTCTAGGGTACATTATTTGGCTGTCTTCTAGATTTCTTCTCTAATTTTTTGCTGGTTCAAATGAGGTTTTCAACTGTAATTTGAGGTTAAAGGAATCATTTTGCCAAGTTTCCTGTGACTATTTAAAGATCTAGAATGCATCGCCATGGAGTAAAGGTCCATGTAGGACCCGTGTGGCTTTGTCTCTGAGGTCTGTTTCTGTTTGTAGGTTGCCCAAGTGCCTCTCCCTGATGAAAAGGAAAGAAATCTCCTAGGGAAAAAGAAAGAGGACTGAATCCAATCATCCAGTATGAAAAAAAGTATTTATTAACACCAAATTTCTTTAAAATTTGCCTTGTCTTGGACAGCAGCTTTACAATAAAGAGATATTTTTAAATTTATAAATCACATCATCTGGATATGGATGCTGGACTGATGTAGCTCCACAAAAAATACCAACTTGTAACCTCTGAAAACTGAGTAGGTAACAGAAATGTCGGTTAACTTGCAGAAATGAGTAGCTACCCTGGGGCGTTTTTAGCTTACATACAGCACTGAGCAGGATTTTCCTGTGATGCTTGCCCTAATATATCAGAAAATCCTAATTAGGAACTAATTACCATTCACCTTGTCATCACACATCAAGGTGCTGCTGTTTGATCTTTGTATCTTTTTCTGATTGGACAGGGGGAGGCTCCGGCAAGTTCTGCAGGCACTTTTGACACCTGTGCGGCACAGGGAGCAGCGCTGCGTTTGCTGCTCCTGTAGGGTCAAATCTGTGTGTTGCAAATGCTGTCATCTTAGCTCATGCTCACTCACGTGCATGGGAAATTCCATATTTTGACATTTGGTTGAGTTTTTAATTTTTTTTTCCATCCGTAGATAATTTTCTGCTGTAAAGGACTGTTTTGAAGCTAGTTTTTGTTCAATCCATGGAAGCCTTGGGAGGAAAACTAAATGAATGAACAGACACACGTTCGTACAGTGCAAACACATGTCCGTATTCCTGCAGGTCCAGGTAAAGCCCGCAGCGTAGACCCCAGGGCCCCCACAGTGATTTGTGCTGGGTGTTTTGCAGAGAGCATGGTGCTGGCCTGTAGGTCCTGGAGAAGAAACAGAATTGATGCCCCCATTTTTTCTCCCAGAATCGAGCATGTTGACACTGTGGCCTGCATGGTTCAGTCAGCCCAGAGCAGGTTCAGAGCTCCCCTGGTGCCTGCGTGGCAATGGGGCGCTTCTGCGCCACCCTGTGTCGCCACGGCGGAAGGCGGGTTTGCGTTCCAGCTGCAGCTCCTTCCACGGCGAAACGGGGACTGCCTGTGGCCATCGGCCCACTGACCTCTATGTACAGTAGCAAAGGAGAAGCCATAAAGGGGAAGACTGATCAATTTCACTACAAAAAAGGTAAAACATCTGCAGGTTAAAAAAAAAAAGCATAAATAGAATTAAAAGGCAAGTGAAAATAATAGAAGATATTTGAGAACTATATAACAAAGGATTAGAGTTAACACTTTTAATATAGAGTTCTTTTCAATCTCTATAAATAAAATTAAGTTTCTATTTATTTTTCCTTTTCTGCGGATAGTGTTTAGAGGCATTCAGAACAGTCCAGAGCGTGACATACCGCTGCAGGCCATCCTGCAACTCAGCAACTGACAAAACTAGGCTGGCCCGAGCTGCTGGTAACAGGATTGTTTACCTGATACCGAGAAGACTGGAACCGCACAAAGTCTGCATGTGGCCTGTGCCCCAAGGGATCCGTTCTGTAAGAACCAAAGTGCTTACGAGGTTTTCTAGAACAAAGAAAACATGTCAGCAGGGCCTGTGCTCCATGTGCGGTAAGTGTGTCCATGACAAGACCAAGTGTGCTTTTCTTACTGAGAACAGAAAGTCACGGGAAAGTGTTGAAGGCTCAGGCACAGAGCCACAAAGCTAAATTAAAAAATGAGGCTTGTCTGAATAATAAAAAACCAAAAGCCTTATAAAAAAATTAAATTTCTTTCTGCTACTACATCATGGGAAAGTGGATGGGCATATTTTCACTGAATTTGGAAGTATAGGTGGGGTTATCTGAATTAAAGTACAAGCTGTGTGTTGTACGAAGAATTTGTTTGGGGGGATCCCTGGCACACCAAGGGAGACAGGTGGTCCTTCTGTGGGGCAGCTGAACCTGAGGGTTAAAGTGAGACTCTGGGGGTGCCTGTGGGTCGAGACGAGCTTCGTGCATGGTGCTAACACTGGCTAAGGCGCACAGTGTCGTGAGGACCATACGCGATCATCTGTGTAAAGTGTTGACCTCAGTGCCTGGCACATTCACTTATTCACTCAATTACTCAGCAAATTTGTACTGAGTGACTACGGTGTGCCAGGCACTGTGCCGGATGCTGGGGGTATCGCAGTGAGCAACACAGACAACAGTCTCCTTCCTCTCAGGGCTTCCATCGTCCTAACGCACAGCAACATCACAGAAGGTAGCGAGCATCATAATATAGTCCAAAGCATGCAAAATGCAAAAGCCAACACACTTTTTTCACCAGCTAGGTTGGCAAAGATCCTCTGATGAAGACAGTGCCCAGCAGCCTGGGCAAGGTGTGGGAAATGGGTGCCGTAGTGCACTCGGGGGCGGCATGTGTGGGCGCAGACTCTCTGCAGGGTGCTGACAGCGTGTGCCAAAGACCTTCGCTCCCTCAATTCCACTTCTGATGTACCTGAAGAAGTATTCGTGGATTATCCCCGCATTTCCACTTGAGAAGGAAGTTAAGAGATTCAGAACCCGAGCAGCCAGCCCATCACGACAAGCCCGTTTACACTGAAGCCGGTTCTGCCACCTGCTAGATGTGTGACCTGCAGGGGCATTAGTGGCCATCAGCAGCTGTGTGATCTCAGTGAGTCGTTCACTCAGCAGGCTCCTCGTCCATCTATGGGGACCGTCACAGCATGTACCTCACAGGGATACTGCCAGGAGGAAATGAGATAAGAAGAGTTTGTGCAGGCCGGGCTCACGCCTGCAATCCTAGCACTCCGTGGCCGAGGCGGCAGGATTGCTTGATGCCAGGAGTTCGAGACCCGCCTGAGCAAGAGTGAGACCCCGTCTCTACTAAAAATAGAAGAATTAGCCGGGCATGGTGGCACATGCCTGTAGTGCCAGCTACTCGGGAGGCTGAGGCAGGAGGATCGCTTAAGCCCAGGAGTTTGAGGCTGCAGTGAGCTAGGCTGATGCCACTGCAGTCTAGCCCAAGGCACAGAGTGAGACTCTGTCTCACACACACACACAAAGAAGTATATGTTCAGCTCAGCATTATTTACTTTTTTGTTTTGGTTGGTTTTTTGAGACAGGTCTCACTAATGTTGGCCAGACTGGCCTCAAACTCCTGGGCTCAAGCGATCCTCCCACCTCAGCCTCCTAAGTAGCTGGGACTACAGGCGTGAGCCACCGCACCCAGCTCAGCATTATTTACATTGGTAAAAAGTAAAAGTAAAATATTAATGGAAATTATGTAAGTGATTTAAAATAAAGAGAAGAAATACTGTATCACCATTAAAAATC
Source organism: Lemur catta (assembly GCF_020740605.2). Classification (NCBI taxonomy): domain Eukaryota; kingdom Metazoa; phylum Chordata; class Mammalia; order Primates; family Lemuridae; genus Lemur; species Lemur catta. Next base: position 121,933,769 of record NC_059128.1, on the reverse strand, counting down.
ATGTTGCAGATGAACAGTTAATAACATGGAAAAATGATCACAGTGTATTGTTAGGTGAAAAAAAGTTGGTTATGAAGAGTATATACAATATAATCCCAATTTTAGAAAAAATAGGAAGACTATACTATGTATTTTTCACAATAAGCATGCATTATTTTATGATTTGAACGAACCCTATGTATTATCTGTATGTCTGCTATCTATATAGACAGACATGGAGTTTCGGGTGTCCGGCATCGTCCCACTTCCTTAGTGTTCTGTTTTCTTACTGGCAATAACCCTCCCTCCGGGACGAGGGCCATCTTGGGCTCCCAATCTCACCTCCGCCTCTCACTTATGGAAGCCAAGAGGCTCCGGCTCCAGGGCAGCACTGCAGGAACGGTGGGTTTTCGCAGGACAGCCTCGTGGCCTGGCAGCACTGCGGGTGGGGAAGTGCGTGGGGCTGATTTTGTGACCCGCTCACAGCTTCTGGACTCTAGGGGACTTCCTTGCTCCCTGCCCTTTCCCAAGACTGGTCTTTCTCCTACTGTGCTCATGAGCCCCTCTTAGCTCATGAACCAACAGGTCGGTCAGTCCTTCTCTGCTTAAGTTTGGCGGAATCTATTTTGCTAATTGCAACCAAAAATTCTTACTAATAAGTTATTTTTAATAACTGGCAAATAAATAAAGCAGGAGCACTTCAGGTAACAGCAGCTATGGAGCCATTCTTTGCAGGGGTGGTCTAAACCCGGGCAAGGCTAAGAGGGTGAGGAAGAAATGCTAAACAACCTGGCTGTGGCCACAGGATGCCAAACATCTGGTTGGAAACTGGAAAAATGCATCACATTAATTAAACATTGATTAATTAATTTTTAGTTTTAAATGTTCCCAGGTATACAGTTGTTTGATACGATGCGACATCCGATGATTGTTATTCTTTGATTTTTGTGATTTGAATTTATTTAGAATTTAGAATACGGTGAGGGAAATGTTAAACTAAAATGAACAAAGACCTTAAGCATAGTACTAATTAACCACACATGTACTAACTAGTAGGTATGAAAGCTACTCCTATATTTTGCAATATGAGACCATAGGCCTATAGCTTTTCACTTTTAAGACTTGACCCCAGGAGAGCAATATGAATTACAGCTTTGTTGTTATGCTTTAACAATAGCAGACACATGCACGTATTCATCTGTATTTAATTTTGGTAGCATGACAACTTTTCAAAAGTTTTCTTTGCACCATCGGTTATTAAAATTATTACTGCTTTGATACAAGTAAGCTTACCAGATAGTAGTCACATGTCCTCAGTTTTCACCTGTATAATATTTCAGGAGTGTCAACTTCTGAAATCTCTTAGCTTGCCTCCCAAATTATTGTGCCAGTTTTCCCTCTCTCATGGAAAAGATACCCTGCAAATGGGAGTCTGACCCGAGATTTGGACAAGTCCTAACACCTAAGAGAACACAACACATTTAAGCAACAGTTACTCAGCTTTCTTGAAACAATCCCTCTAAATGTGATTTTTACTTGTTACGCAGCATCTCATAATTTTCAATCAGTGTTGTTAAGGCCAGTAGGAAAATTAAATGTTACACAATTTTACTTTAAATCCATGCTTCTCCCATTTTAATGTGCACATGAGCCGCTGAGGGACCTTGATAAGGTGCAGGTAATGATTCAGTCGGTGTTCTGGATGTATTCGGCCGCACAACAGATACTCCCACGCTGATGCCTTGAAGCAGCCCATGAAGTGATTATTTTGCTCTCAAACCCACAATCCGGGCAGGGTGTGGAGGGCATAGCTTGCCCCACACGTGGCTCCCTGGGAAAGTCTGGTCCCGACGGGAACTGGATGTCTGGGAGCTGAAGTCATCCGAAGGCTCAGCTCAGTCGAGGGTGGTGGTGGGGTCTCTTGACCTCACGACTTGGTGGCTGGGTTCCCCACGTGTCCCAGCAGAGCAAGGTGGAAGTACATGGCCTCTTTGCGACCTAGCCTCGGAAGTCACATAGCACCACTTCGGGCAGGGCAGCCATGCAGATCTGCCTAGGTTTAAGGGGGAGGGGGATTGACCCATCACCTAATGGAAGGAGTGCCCGCTTCGCACATGGCATTGTGCCACATCTGGAAAATACCATATGCCACAGTAGGTCTGGAGGGGCCTGAGGCTCCTTCGTCATTTCTAACTTCCAGGTGATACCCGTGTTGCAGGTGCCGGGCTCGCGCTGTGAGTAGCAAGAGTCTAGATGGCTTAACGAAGTCAAAGTTCTATTTATAAAGATATCTTGGATTGTTTTGGAAGTAGACGGAATACATATATGCACAAGCATACATGAATAGTACGGATGTCCTTGAAAGATGCCGTGTAATTTTTTCTTTTTAGTCTTTGTTTTCATCGTTTTATTTACGTATTTATTTATTTATTTATTTTAGAGGCAAGGTCTCACCCTGTTGCCCAGGCTGGAACTTTTGGGCTCAAGCAATTCTCCCGCCTCAGCCTCCCAAGGAGCTGGGACGACAGGCGCGTGCCACCACATCCAGCTAATTTTTTAAATCTTTCATAGAGATGGGGTGTCACTTATGTTGCCCAGGCTGGTCTTAAACTCCTGGCCTCAAGCGACCCTTCTGCATCGGGCTCCCAGAGTGTGGGATTACAGGTGTGAGCCACTGCACCCAGCCCTTCAGTTTTTTTATTGTAGCATCCTTTAGCCTAATCTCATTTGCTGTTCTTTCTCCGTAATACTGTACTCCTAAAGAAAGGAGAATTGCTTCATAAAGCTTTGGTTCAATAGACCTGTTTCTCCTACAGAATTTTGTGCCAGAGATTTCATAAAGGGTACTTGATGTTGTGTTATCTTATATTTTATTGAATATTTATTGAAATAAATATTTGTCATTTAAAGTCACAATCTGTTTCTTAAGGGCAAAATTTGCAAATTTCAAAGCTAGTTTTAAGTTATACCTGTATGATGTTGATTTTTTAAAAACCTGGGAAAATAAGTTGATGTAGTGTCAATGTCATGTAGAACCGTTAAGCACCTGCATGAAATGATAGGGTGACTTCACAGGACACCTCTTGTAGAGTCACCGGGGCCCATTCATTGAACTAGTAATGACTTGGGTGCCCGCAGTGAGTGGGGTGCTGTTCTAAGTGCAGGGGATACAAGATAAACAAGACTCCTGCTCCTGTGAAGTTTAATTTCTATAGGGTAGGGTTGGGAGAAGCCAACTTTAAACAAGTAAATAAATTATCATTTCTCAAAGTGGGGTCCATGGGCCCCAGGGGATCCCCAAGACCAGGGGTCTGCAAGATAAATATTATGCATGGGTAAAAGATTCAACCAAAATATAAATCAACAAGGGATTTTCACATAAGGGGATACATAGTGCTCATTGATAGATTCCACATTGCAGTTAATCTTTCAGACACTACTATTTGTCAGGCTTTGGTGTGGTATCAAGGAAGAATATATCTAGTTATCTGAAAAAGGTATGTCTCCCTTCTTCGACTCCACATCTATTAATATATAAGGCTAGGTTATCTTCAGCCAAAACAAGATATTTCAACACACTGAATGCATTGAATTGAGCGTTCTGTTAAAGCAAATATGAAAGAGATTTGCAGGCCGGGCGCAGTGGCTCATGCCTGTAATCCTAGCACTCTGGGAGACCGAGGTGGGAGGATCGCTTGAGATCAGCAGTTCGAGACCAGCCTCAGAAAGAGCGAGGCCCCACCGCTACTAAAAATAGAAAGAAATTAGCAGGGCAGATAACTAGATATATTCTTTGATACCACACCAAAGCCTGACAAATAGTAGTTTCTGAGAGATTAACTGCAATGTGAAATCCCCTCCACGTTTACCCTTGACACACTCCCTCTGCTCACTGTCCTCCAGCGCATGGGCCTTTCTGCTTTTCACACATGCCAAGGGACGTCCCCTTCAGGGTCTCTGCACACTCTCTTCCTGCTGCCTACAGTCTACAGCTTCCCAAGCCTGGCCCTTTCCCTCCCTCAGTTCCCTGCTTAAATGCAGCTGCTTCCTGCATGCTCCTCCAAATCACTATTATGTCACCTTGTTTTAGACTATTGACAATTTTATTTTTGAGACAGGCTCTGTCACCCAGGCTGGAGTGCAGTGACATGATCATAGCTCACTGCAGCCTCCAACTCCTGGGCTCAAGTGATCCTCCTGCCTCAGCCTCCTGAGGAGCTGGGACTACAGGCATGCGCCACCATGCCTGGCTGATTTGTTTTCTATTTTTAGTTGCCCGGCTACTACAAGAGTGTGGGAAGAGCCTTGCCCTCTTTGCCAGAAAGAGGATTTCTTCCTTCCTGTTCATCCCTTTAGACGGGCCATGGCAGGAGCCTTAACCGCGTTCAGAAAGTACCGCCAGCAGCGTCCACTTTCAGAGAGAAGACGACTCAGAGACATCTGCCTGCAGCAAAGCATTTACATTTAGTCTCCTGTCTTACAGAAGAAAAATCCGTTTTCCATTTTCAATTGCATGTTCTCAGCCTGAAAATGTGGCTTTTGTTCATTCTAATTCGCCTACATCTGCACAAAACAAAAACTCACTTCAGAGCAATGCGGAGGCAGCCGTGCACACCCCCAGCGTTGCAGGGAAAAGCCACGTGCCTGGCTCTCCGTCCAGAGGGAAGACAGCATACCCACGACGGTAATGTGGGTGTTTTCCTGACACTCACACTGGTGATGTCTTGTCTTTCTCTTGGGAAACAATGGGCATTTATTTGAGATTGCTTAGATTTAGTTACACTACTTTATATTTCATTTCAAATGGCTCTGAACTGTTAAGTGGGTGAAAAAATGAGTTAATTTCTTGAATATTTTAAATAGTTATCATAGGTTCTAATTTTACCTACAATGGAAACATTTGAAAGTTTTACAAGTTAACATTATTCTGGAAAGCTAATATGAAGAACATTAAACCACTATTTCAGTGTAGATCATAAAACGAATACTCATAGCAAAAGATCGTAGCACTAATTTCTGTGTACATTTTCTTAAAAAAAAAAAATTGCTTCTCTTCCAACACTACTGAACTGCACACTTAAAAGTGGTCAAGATGAGGCCAGGTGCGGTGGCTCACGCCTGTAATCCTAGCACTCTGGCAGGCTGAGGCGGGTGGATCACTCGAGGTCAGGAGTTCAAGACCAGCCTGAGCAAGAGCGAGACCCCGTCTCTACTAAAAATAGAAAGAAATTATATGGACAACTAAAAATCTATATAGAAAAAATTAGCCGGGCATAGTGGCGCATGCCTTTAGTCCCAGCTACTCGGGAGGCTGAGGTAGGAGGATCGCTTAAGCCGAGGAGTCTGAGGTTGCTGTGAGCTAGGCTGACACCAGGGCACTCACTCTAGCCTGGGCAACAAAGTGAGACTCTGTCTCAAAAAAAAAAAAAGTGGTCAAGATGGTAAATTTTGTTGTGTGTATTTTACCACAATTAAAAAAAAATACTTCCCTTCCAAATCTGCAAAACCTGGAAGCATTCATTTGATGAAGAAGGTGTAGTTGTCCCTCAGTGTCCAAGGGGGACTTGGTTCTGAGACCCTCTGCAGACGCCAAAACCCACGGTGTCAAGTGCCTGAGATGAAATGGTGCGGCGTTTGCATGTAGCACACACGTCCTCCTGTGCGCTTCAAATCGTCTCTAGATTGCGTGTGATACCTAATACAGTTCGAATGCTATGTGAATTATTATCTGTACTTGCATTTTATTTTTTTATTGGTGTGTTATTTTTTATTGTTTCCTCCCCCCAGCCCAGATATTTTTAATCTTCAATTGGTTGAATCCACAGGGGCGGAACTTGCAGATTCGGAGGCCAACTGTGCTTGCAACGATGGCTTATTTAAGTTTGAGAGAAATTGTGGGCTTGTTTTCATATAAAGTCAGTGATTGTGAAGGCTTAACTTAAAAAAAAAAATCCTTCAGAGTCTATAACTCTAGAAAAGATTACTCAGCATCACAGAATAAGAGGGCAGCAAGAGACCTAAAAGTCACCTTGAGATTTTCGAATGACACTTCGCTGTTCTATGAATGAGCAAGTTGAATTCCAGGTTAGGTCAAGAACCCAGACGGCCCCCGACACCACATTCAAAGGGGAGCCACGTGGTGGCCAAATACAGTGCAAGGCCTAAGAAGTCAAACGAGCTCTAGAAAACTTGTTTCAAAGCCCGGTGGTCCTCTGTCCCACCTCCCCGCTGGACCATCCACGGAAGCAGCCACTGTCGTTTCGGCCTCCACATCTCTGTACCCCTCAGTGGTGCATGTGGAGGCGTTGTCAGTCACCAGGCGGGAGAAGAGGACGGAATCTCTCCCCCAGCGTCACCACACACCCCTGCCACCTCCCTCCCAGCGAGGTTGCATCACGATCTAGCTAATGCATTGCTGTGATGATGACACGCCAATCACAGCTGAGCCTGTACAACTTTTCTTGCTTATGATTCTTTTTTGAATCAGTAATTTTTGTTAGTGTTCAGATATGTCAACTGCTCTGCCCACTGTGTCTTGGAAACACGTCTCTGGTGGCCCGATGGGCTCCCGTCTGGACTGGTTCCCCTTTATGCTGTCACCTCGGTGACTCCCTTCTTTTGTTGGACCCTTCATTTTTCTTTTCTTTTTTTCGAGACAGTCTCACCGTTGCCCAGGCTGTGCCTGCGGTCCTGCTGCTGCTCAAGGAGTCCTGAGCCCTCCTGTCATGGCCCCCGTCTTCCTCTTCCTCAGTTTAACCCCTCAGTTTGGTTGAATAAAAGCTTCCCCATAGAGGGTACGTAAAAAGAAATTTTTGAAAACTGATAGGTCTGGAAACCTTTTTATTCTACCTACCCTTACACCAATTGAGGCTGGAGATAATTTTCCCTCAGAATTTTAAAGGCATTGGTCTACTTTTTTCTAATTTCTGGTGTTGTTATTTGATGCATTCAGACTCAGTCCTTCATATGAATTTTTTTTTGTTTTTGCTTTTATTTTAAGGTATTCTTTGTACTGAAACTCACAATAACCTACCTTAGTGTGGGTCTATTTTCTTCTGTTGTGCCGGGCATTGGAAACTGGTGGTTTTCAGTTAAATTTTCTTGGATTATTTCACTAATGATTTCCTCTCCTCTGTTGCTTCTGTTCTCTCTTTGTGGGCTGCTTGTTATTCAGACGAGGCCTTTTTTTCTGGTCTTTTCTTTCCTACTTTCCAACTGTTCTTTTTGTACAACTTGGTGAGTGAGTGATTTCCTCAACTTCATCTTCTAACCATTCTGTTGAGTTTTTAATTTCATTTTCAAGATTTCATTTTCTGAATATTCCTTTTTTTAATGGAGAAAAATTTTTTTACTATTTCAAAATTTGCAGATATTAGTGGCAGTTCTGTAACAATGTTTTCTTCCCCCTGCAGAGTCCCACTTTCTTCCATGCTGGCTCGTGGAGTTTTGTTTTTGTTTGTTTTATTTGGTTGTTTTGATCCCACCTTTGGCCCCAGAGCGGTCCCAGTGCCTGGTGGCTCTGGCCGGCCTTGTGTCATTGGGGTCCACAGAGAAGTGGACTGGAAGCGGCCTGTGCATGCGACTAGGATTTTCTGACTGTGGCGTCTCTGAAACTGCTGCTTCCCTAGGGACCTCCGATATCAGCCGTCAGATTTTTCACAGCAGAATCTCTTCATCTCCTGGCTGGGAGCAGAAGCCTGGCTGCCAGGGTGCAAGAGGCGAGGAGGAGGAAAGGGCTGGTTTTAAATATTCTGAATATTTATTTAAGTGAATAATTATTTAAGTTTACACTTTCCAATTACCCTCTGTGTCAGTCAAGGTGCCAGGGGACCGCCTGCAAATGGATACAGAGAACCTTAAAGGACACCCCGTGGCTGGGGAAGAGAAACCAAGGTGGGAATAAACCTGGGAAGGGCTCTCGCTCCCCAAGTCAGGACTCGGAGCCTCTGGAGAAGGTGTGGTCACAGCCCCCTCCTAGGTGGCAGGGCAGTTCGCTGATCGCCCCAGGCGAGGGCACAGTCGCCTGGCAAGCGGGACACCTCCCTGTGGATGCATCGGGACGCCGGCAGGCGGGACACCGGGGCTGGGACCGGCAAGAAGGAAGCAGCGCCGGTGCGGGCGGCCGAGCGGGCGCAGGTGAGCGGGGCGCAGGCGAAACGCCTCTGGGGCGTCTGTGAGCTGAGGCTCAGGGCCAGGCTGAGGGCTCAGGGCTCCGGGAGCCACCTGCCAGCCAGGTCAGTCCCGGGTCTGGGCCCAAGGCTCCCTGACGGATTTCGGGGCCTGGGTCACGGGTGGGGCCGAGCCCCACTGGATGTCCCCCCACTGTGCCACTGACAACTGGATGGTGATAAGAAACAGCCAGCTGAAGCATGCCGGAGCCAAGAAGAGACGCCCCTTTCTCTCGCACTTGACCATGCCAAGGAGGAAACGAGAGGGCCCTGCCCCAGCACCGCAGAGCAGGCACCTGCATGGGTTGGTGAGCGCCGCTGTGAGGAACAGGCCGGGCGGCCCCAGCAACAGAACTTGATCGTCTTAGTCCTGGAAGCTGGAAGTCCGAAAGTAAGGTCTTGGCAAGATGGATTCCTTCTGAGGGCTGAGGGAAGGCTCTGTTCCAGGCTCCTCTCCTCAGCTCGTGGATGGCCATCTTCTCCTTTGTCTCTTCATGACATCCCCCTCCATGCGTGGCTCCGTGTTCAGATTTCCGTCACATGAGGACACTAGTCATACTGGATTATGGCCCACCCTGATGACTGCACTTGAACCTGATTTCAGGGGTCATCGGGTTGGGTCCCCAGGAGAAAGGACCTTGCAACAGCAAAGCGAGCACAGAGTGTGCAATTCCCCCAGTCCTGCCCCCAAAGAATTATGGCTATTTACTCAGGTCACTGGAGACTGGAGAAAGGCGAACACCCAACTATTCTGAGGGCCACTGGATGCAAGGTCTGAGTTGACAGCCACACCTCCTGAAGCATTGTTGTGGCAGGAGCATGTGGGGGCAGGGGGTGCTGGCCGAGGTGCAAACGTATAGGTAACATGCAAGTGCTCACATTGTGGCTGCACACTCAGCCCGGGCAACACAACAAGACACAGTCTCTACAAAAAAATTTTTTTAAAAATTAGCTGGGGCCGGGCACGGTGGCTGATGCCTGTAATCCTTGCCCTCTGGGAGGCCGAGGCGGGTGGGTCGTTTGAGGTCAGGAGTTCAAGACCAGCCTGAGCGAGACCCCGTCTCTACTAAAAATAGATAGAAATTATCTGGCCAACCAAAAATATATATAGAAAAAGTTAGCCGGGCATGGTGGCGCATGCCTGTAGTCCCAGCTACTCGGGAGGCTGAGGCAGGAGGATCACTTGAGCCCCCAGGAGTCTGAGGTTGCTGTGAGCTAGGCTGATGCCACGGCACTCTAGCCTGGGCAACAGAGTGAGATTCTGTCTCAAAAAAAAAAAAAAAAATTAGCTGGGCATGCATGGTGGCAGACACTTGTAGTCCCAGCTACACTGGGGAGGCTGAGGCAGGAGGATCACTTGAGCCCAGGAGTTGGAGGCTACGGTGAGCTATGATCTTACCACTGCACTCTGGTCTGGGCAACAGAGTGAGAGCTTGTCTCTAATAAAAAGAAAAAAAAGAAAAAGAAAAAAAAATGCACGTGCTCTGTGGATCTATCTGGTGGTCATTTCCTTATTTCTGTACATGTAGCTGGAATTGACATACTCAGCAATTGGCGTGAACCCTGACGTTACATCTTTGGCCCGTGGACACAGGCCATCCCGTGTGGTAACGAAGGCCAAACAGAAACCGCTGAAACGGCTGTGCTTGCTCTTCCTACCTTCGTTGGCCAAAATAGCAAATAATTTTCTCTTTTCAGATCAGAAGACCAGAAGCAGTTCAGAATCACACGCAGCAGCAACAGCACATGTGTACAATTTTGCCCCAGGGCTATGCTAACTCTCTGACGTAATATGGTCTGTAGATATGTGGGCGTCCCGCAGAATGTCACATCAATGCTGTTAAGCTCATGGAGCTGGATCAGCCCGAGGGGGCCAGCATGCTGGAGGCCCTGTTAAGACACACGTGGTCCAGAGCATAGGGGATAAACCTTACGGAGACTCAGGCACCATCCACAGCAATAGGATTTTTATGAATCCGGTAGTCAGGATGTGCTAAAATATGCTCTCCAAAGAACAGTAAAAGACAAATGCTTGCTTCTCGTTGCTCCTACATGAAGCAAAAAGTCTGGTGTGCCTCTGGATTCTGGTAACAGCATATTCCACATCCGGCAATACTGCTTAGCCCCTGTGCCAGTGGATAGAAAATGCTGCTGGTTTTAGGCGGGGTCTGGACTAGGACAGGGCTGTGCAGCAAATGCGAGCAGAGGTGCAAGTGGCCCTGTTACTAGAGGCATTAGTAATTGTGGTGGAAAAAGATGTCGAGTGTGGCTGTGATGATCCCCTATGGTAAATCCCAACGGGAGCTCCTGAGGTTCCGGAGCAAGGCTGTGACATCTGCAGTGAATTCTATGCCTTTGGGAAAATAATTTCTAGTTCTGGACCCTAGTAGAGATAGAGCACCTGTTGTCCACATATTCCCACAGAACCTAGTGACCGTGCACTTGGAACTGCCATCAAGAGCTGGGTTTTGGCCAGGCGCGGTGGCTCACGCCTGTAATCCTAGCACTCTGGGAGGCCGAGGCGGGTGGATCGCTCGAGGTCAGGAGTTCGAGACCAGCCTCAGCAAGAACGAGACCCCCCGTCTCTACTAAAAAAAAATAGAAAGAAATTATCTGGCCAACTAAAAATATATATATAGAAAAAAATTAGCCGGGCATGGTGACGCATGCCTGTAGTCCCAGCTACTCGGGAGGCTGAGGCAGTAGGATCGCTTAAGCCCAGGAGTTTGAGGTTGCTGTGAGCTAGGCTGACGCCACGGCACTCACTCTAGCCCCGGTAACACAGCGAGACTCTGTCTCAAAAAAAAAAAAAAAAAAAAGAGCTGGGTTTTGTCAAACCTGCCATGTGAAAAGGTCAGTAGTCTATCCAGGACTAAGTGTGGGCAAACCCAGAGGGCACAAGCCAGCTGCAAGAGCAGGCTGCTGGATCCCCACTGTCACCCACCCCTACTGCAACAGCTCTGCTCTCACTCACACCTCCAGCATGTGGGGAGCCATTGTGATGAGCTGTTGGAGGAAAAAGCCCAAGTTTCTTTCCTGGACAAGTTGGCTTGGGATGTAGATTCAAGCCATACATGGACTGCAGCCTCACTCCAGTGTGGTCTTGAGTAACAGTGGCAAAGGAAGACTTCTGGTTTCCAGTCCAACATACAGAGTTTGGAAGTCATCACTCCCATCCTCACAAGAAAAAGCCAAAAAGAAAACCAACAGCTCTTCTTAGATCTATCAGAAAATTGAGGTCACAGGGCAAACCACTGTCCCCAAAAGTGGAGACAGGTGAATAGAGAATCCAAGCTTACTGGAGCAGAAGCCCAGATGATTTAAGAGCCCATAGGCCCACTGCTGGAGCCAGAACTGAGTTCCCTTTACCCAGCACATTATGTCCAGCTTTCAACAAAAAATCACGAGACATTGAAGAAACAGAACAAGCATCACAATCCCACTCAGACAGTGGCAGAGAGTTTGGAATTATCATCATCAGACCAGGTATTCAAAAATAACTGTGACTAATATGCTAAGATTTCTAATGGGAAAATGTAGACAACATGCAAGAACAGATGGGTAATGTAAGCAGAGAAGTGTAAACTCTAAGAATCAAAAGGAAGTACTAGAATAAAAAACACTAACAAAAATGAAGAATGCCTTGGATGGGCTCAATAGAGTGCACAAGGCTGAGGAGAACAATCAGTGAGCTTGAAGATATGTCAACAGAAACTTCCACAACTGAAATGCAAAGAAAAAAAAGAATGAAAAAGATGGGATCGAATATCCAAAATTGGAGAAACGAAAAAAAATATTTTGAAGCAATAAAATAACTGAGAATTTCCCAAAATTGACAGATTCCAAACCATAGATCCAGGAAGCCCAGAGTCCACTAAGCAGGATAAATACCAAAAAACCCCCTCTACCTAGGCATATTATATTCAAACTGCAGAAAATTAGAGAAAATTGCAGAAAACATTCCTTTTATGCCTAGTTTGTTGAGGTATTTTTATCATGAAGGGATGCTGGATTTAATCAAATACATTTTCTGCATCTATAAAGATATGGCTTTTGTTTTAAATTCTGCTAATGTGGTAAATCACATTTATTGACTTGCGTAAGTTGAACTACCCTTGTGTTCCTGGGATAAAATCCACTTGATCATGGTGTATTATCTTTTTGATGTGCTGCTGGATTCAGTTTGCTAGTATTTCTGTTCAGGATTTTTGCATCTATGTTCATTAGGGATTGGTCTGTATTTTTCTTTGTAGAAACAGGGTCTCACAATGTTGCCCAGGCTGGTCTCAAACTCCTGGCCTCAAGCAATCCTCCTGCCTCAGCCTCCCAAAGTACTGGGCTTACAGGTGTGAGCCACCATGCCTGGCTCTGTAGGTTTTCTTCATTTTGTTGCGTCCTTTCCTGGCTTTGGTATCAGCGTGATACTGGCTTTGTAGAATGAGTTAGGAAGGATTCCTTCCTCTATCTCTTGGAACAGTTTCAGTATGATTGGTACCAGCAGCGACCACTTCTTTATGTAATTATGTAAATTTCTCCCCCCTAACCAATTATATTTTAATATGAAAAATAATTACCTCTTTCACCAAAGTGAAGAAAGTTACTGCCTGGTCTTTGCCCAAAGAGCAATGTAAACTCCTCTTGGCTGCAGCTGTAGAATTCTGCAACTAGACAGTACATGGATTCTGATGAATCTGATTTGGATGTTTTGTTATTAATGACCATTGCCTCAAAAGTGGTAGAACCCCTAGAGGAGTTCTCTATTGCACAAACACCTGATTATAACAAGAAATGGTAACTTCTCTGGCCGTATCAATTATGGTAATATATTCATGTCCATCCTCTTATGTTTACCTGCCTGTGCCTAAATTCAAACTGGTTTCTTTACTTCATAAACTTTATTCCTTTTGTGTCCCATTCCTTAGATGTGCTGTGATTTTTTTTTTTTCCCTTTTTAGTTGGTGAAAAACCCTGTTTCCATTCAAATTTCTCCAGGAAAAGAAAAAATGATTTTCAGGCTTATAGAGCACACTTAAAAGATAATCAAATAAAAAACAAAAAGGAAATGCACAACTACCTGGTCACCATTCATAGATGATAGTGAAGTAACTCATTATTTTCAAACTTTCAAAAAGGGGAAAGAGTCAAGCTTTTATCCTGTCTTTCCTACACAAACTACATCACTGGGTAACCAAATAGAAGAGGGAAAGAATCTCTATTGCAGCTAACAAATAGAGGATGATATAATTATTAATACCGCCATTGTGTAACCCCCAACTGATGGATCTAGGCACTGATCATTAATGCCAACTAATAACCCAATGAGACAAGTGGACCTTATGTGCCACTGATGGAAGAATACCACCACCTATTCAATAATACTGTCCCCCCCCAACAAAACATACACAAAAGCCAGACAAATATGCTCATACCAAAGGGATGAGATCAGCAAAATGTGGGAAACTCTACAGTGCAAATAACTTGTTTTCTTCATAAATTAATTGCAAAGAAAAAAAGAGATAACATGGATTGGGACTCTTTGTAATATATGGACTTTAATTGGATCTTGATATGAAACATTACTTATAAGAACTAAAATTTAAATTTATTACGAGATTAACTTTTTGACGTGATAATGGCACTTCTGTTTTAAGTATGTATTTTATCTTTTAAAGATACATACTGAAATATTTACAAAAGAAGCATATGTTCTGTGGGAATGCTTTGAAATAATATGGGGGGGGGGGCATGAGTGGACGATGGATTAAACTAGATTAGCCATGAATTGATAATGGTTGAGACTGAATGACTGTTACTTGGGGTTTCATTATGTATTGTCCGTTTTTATGTACAATTGTTTCCATGATAATTTAAGAAGATATAAATCAACACCCCCAACAAAAAAGAAATGAATCACCACTTGAATTTAGGAAGTCTTTTTTCAATATCTGAGGAAGTATCTGAAAAACAAACTTTGACAGTATTCTTCTTACACTGGTTAATAAAACAATCAGATTGAGATAATGCAGACTACAATACTACAGTAAAATAAGAGGTGAGCGGGAGCAAAGTGGAAGGGGGTATGGGATAAAAACTTACCCACTGGGTACAATGAACACTATTCTGATGACAGGCACACCAAAACGCCTGACTTAATCATTATACAAGGTATCCATGTAACAAAAACACTGTACCTTCTTAATTAATATTTTAAAATAAAAAAATAATGGGTGAGACTGGTAATTCATTTCTAGCTCTTCAGCCTACCTATTTAATAACTCCTGTCCAAAAGCCTGCCAACACATTAGAAAACACAATATCCATGAATATAATTACGTATTAGTCACTATTCTATCAAAACAGAAGGCCACTCAGTTATATAAAATCACCCTTATACTTCATCAAGTAAGTTTTAAGAAAGCCAATACATTTCAAAAAATTTTTACTCTTTATTTAAACATAAAACACATTTACAGCATGCAGGTTAACTTAAAATTATATGGCGTCTTCCCAAACCAAGTATCTTTGAATGTGTCTTCAAGCACTGAAAATAAACCAACATATTCCACAGGTAGGCTCTGATTCTCTTCTGTAACCTCACGTCAGTTGAGTTGAATTAAGTACAAACCCAGAGTTATGCACAGTAGTTAGTTTTCTTAAGTTAGGCAAATAATTTAATTGATCACCATGAATAAATATTATTCTCTTATTTCATTGAGTTTCTCTTCTGAACCATTTATCAATACCATTCAGAGGAACATTAATATACCCAGTCAAAAAGACACTGCAAATTGAAGGTCAATATTCTAGACGATCGGACATTTTCATCTGTAAGAGTAAGTGCTGTGTTTAATGACCTACCATAGCAAAAAGAGCAGTTCGCTGAAAACAAATTTATGAAATTCTTGGTACACTTTAAGAAAGTTTGAAATTATAAATAGAAAAGAACCAGTAAGATATTTTTAAAAACCCAATATTGTATACTCTGAATCACATGCTAGTTACAATTCATTGTTTGTTACACAGCACCAATACCCATGATACATCTTACAAGAATGAAACTAACATATTCAGACAAAAGAGAAAAAAAATTTGCTTCATTTGTGAATATTGCCAAAGAAGCAAGTTTCCACGTGAAAACAAAATGTAAATGTCTATGTGAATGCAGCCAAATGTTTCTCCATTTAGAAAACTATCACCATAAAGAGGCTGTAGCACTTTTTTTGTTTACTGCGTTACTTGTATCTTGCTGCACACCAAGGTTTCATCTCAATTTTTGGAGTGTTTCTTTTGATCAATCCTAAGGCAACACAATCATTTTAGAGGTTGCAGACTACAACAGCAAAGATCAACTGTTAAAAAAATAAATAAATAAATTTATCTTTTAAAATCAAAATTATTATAAAAGTGGAAATTACGATAGTTAAGGAAATAGAAAAATAAGCCAATTATGATCTGAGTCTTCTGACCATGGCTCCAAATTTAATAATACAAATACCTGTGTATAAAACTTCTTCAAAAAGTTAATTCTGCCAGCCAGATCTTAACACAGAACTTTCCAAGTTTCTCTACTGACCGAATTACCTTAAATCCCCATTCTCTGCATATTTCTGCTAATACAGTTGCAGTCACCTCCCACCCATCACTGATGAAGCAAATATTGAAATCTCTTTCCCTATTACTTTTATACTTTCCTAAAATAAACTGTTGACTTAGTTTAATCATCTGAGGAAAAAGTGGCAAAAATAGGTACACTTTTAGTACTGACTACAAAATTATGGGCTATAGCCAACAAAATAATTTGAGGATTAGCAACTTGCAAATAATTTGCTATTTTTAGACTAAAGAAATAAATTATAGTGTATGATTTACTGTAGCAGGTAAAAAACATCTCAGGGATTTCAGATCAAAATTTATCTACATATTTTTTAAAAAATCCACCATGTATCTGTCCTGTTTCTTCACATTTTTCTCAGTTTCCATAGGCTATAAATTTAGATCAGCCAATAAAGTACTAACAAGATAAAATTATGTTTATTCCTATAATATCTTAATTCATTTCACTATATTAATTAAAGACAACAAATTAGTATCTGCCTAATTCTTATATCAGCTAGCAGGCTCACCAGAATGAAGCAGGGTATTTTCATTCCATCAAGCTATGTTGAATACAGAATCAGGAAGAAGAGAAATACAATTCCTTTTCCAAACTCTCTTAAACTGAGATCTGCTTTTGATATTGTAAAATATTTCAATTCAAAACAACTCAGCAATAGGCTTTTCATGAGATAACAACTGAGTAGCCTTGCTCAGTCTCAAATGCCTAATTAGGCAGTTGTAAGGTTTCAGTGCTCAAACAGTAGTTTTCAGAAGCAACCTTCAGAAATGATACAAATAATTTTAGCCCTGATATCATTTCATGGGATTTTAAAATACAGTACTGACCTGATATATTTTGTGGGCATGTAGTGTTATAAGTGGTAAAATTTAAGACATTTAACCTAAATGTTCCATTTATCCAAAAAAAAAAAGGAAGACATTTTAATAGGAAAAGAAAAAGAAGAAGCAGTAGCAGCTAGGTAATTTAAACTGAGATTTAAAAATATACACAAAAAAACAAATACAAAAAGCACAATCCTATAAGGTACAGTTAGCTTGGCACAGTAAAGACTAAATTTAAGACAAAAAAGAGAAGCCGTGTAATAAATAGGGCCGCAGTTGTAAACTGTCATTTTTCCCTCCTAAGATGCCAAAATTGCACTCTAGTTGTGTTGGGAAGCAGCAGAGTTTACAAGAAGAGTGGGCAGGAAACAGCTGTACAGGCCAGGTATAATTTATACATTAAAAGAAAAGTTATAATTCTACAATTCCAAGGGGGTAGAGGTTAGTCACTGAATGACTGACTGACTGATACTATGTCCTCTTCATACTTGAGTTGCTTTTCAACATCTGAAAATGGGAGAAAACATAAAGAGAAAATACATTTAGTTTTACAAAACTCATGTTTGAGGTAATCATGAAGAAGAACGAAACAAGGAAATAAAATATGCCAATAATTTATAAATATTCTAGCTAACAGCTCTGACCACTTTCCCCAAAATTAAAGAAATCACAATATTAAATGATTCAATTTCTTCTCCTTTTGTTTACCTCCTCTACTCAGAACTACTTATGAGCAAGGACTAGGAGGCTAGTCCTTAATATGTTTTTATTCTCCATAATAAAGCCATAGGTGAGCTGATACTTTCATAATATTTGTTTAAAAAAGAAAAGGAAGGCTAATCTTTTAACCAGCAGACTGGTCAGTAACATTCTTAAACCAAGGACAACTAACTAGCAACTAGTAGTTACAAAAGGGAAGGTGAAAAACAGTGGAGGAATAGGGATAAATAGCAAAAGAAACAGTGGAAGAAACAATTCCAGCAGCTGTTACCTGGAGCCATCCTTAGATTAACTGCCTACTTACCTATGCATTTAGAAAAACTCAACCTGTGTGAACTATTACGCAAGCCAGAAGAACTGGGAACTAAAGGTATCAGTATTATTCACACATTGTCATCCTTTCCAAAAATAAAACCAGTGTTTGGAAATGTTTTTCTTAACTGCAAAGTATTTAACTTTTCAACAATTTATCATGTAAGTAGATTATGTATTTCCCAATCATGGTTTAAGATTGATTGAAGAGTTTAAAAAATAAGATCTGCTATCCTTTGGACCAGCAATGAAACAAACCTGTAAACAAAATACTTTTATATTATAATTTTCAAGTCTTGAAAACCTAGTTTAGCTGGTTTAGCTATCTTTTTTTTTTTTTGTCCTGAGACAGAGTTTCTCTCTGTTGCCCGGGCTAGAGTGCAGTGGAATCAGCCTAGCTCACAGCAACCTCAAACTCCTGGGCTCAAGCGATCCTCCTGCCTCAGCCTCCCGAGTAGCTGGGACTACAGGCACATGCCACCACACCCGGCTAATTAAAAAAAATTTTTTTTGTTGAGATGGGGTCTCACTACATTGTTCAGGCTGGTCTTGCATTCCTGGGCTCAAGTGATCCTCCTGTCTTGGCCTCCCAAAGTACTGGGGTTGCACGTGTGAACCACTGTCCCTGGCCTACTTTGTGATATTTTTTATCCCCTAAAAGGAAGAGATTTTACTTATATAATTAAAAATAAACAAATAAAACTCAGAAATCCATTAGAAAAATCACCCACAATAGGTAAGAGAGGACACAGAGAGATAATTCATTAAAAAAAAAAAACA
The DNA here is from genome assembly GCF_020740605.2 of Lemur catta. Classification (NCBI taxonomy): domain Eukaryota; kingdom Metazoa; phylum Chordata; class Mammalia; order Primates; family Lemuridae; genus Lemur; species Lemur catta. The sequence goes on along the minus strand of NC_059128.1, from coordinate 121,915,371 downwards.
TAAATGGGCCAATAAATATATTTAAAAATCCATTTTCAATAATAAATCAATAAAATGCTATTTCTGGCCAATTAAATTAGAAACATAAAATTGATTAACACTCAATGCTGGCAAAGATATAACAAAATAGTATCTTTGGCTAATATGCAATTTGGTGCAGTCTTTCTAGAAAGCAATGTGGTAATATGTAGCAAGAGCCTGAAAAATGTTCACACCTCCTTGTGATTGCATTTCTGGGACTCTTCTGGAAATAATCTAAAAGGTGAGGGAGTATAAAAAATGTTTCACATTTCAAATTTCATATATGGAAACCGCAAATATCGGAAAAATTAATGTAATTAAATGTCCAGTAAAAAGGGATGGCTATAAGCCATGGTATATCCATTAGACAGAACACCAAAAGCTATTACAAATGATCCAAAATGTTAGGTTTATAAACAGTAACAGAAATTTTAATATGTAGTATGATCTGAACTATAAAAAGCACTAGAAGTAGTCATTAGTTTTTTTTTTTTTGAGACAGAGTCTCACTCTGTCCCTCCACTAAAATGCAGTGGTGTCATCACAGTTCACTGCAACCTCCAACTCCTGGGCTCAAGCAATCCCCCTGCCTCAGCCTCCCAAGTAGCTGGGACTAGAGGCGTGTGCCACCATGCTCAGAAAACTTTTCTACATTTTGTAGAGATGGAGGTCTCTTGCTCTTGCTCTTGCTCAGGTTGGTCTTGAACTCCTGACCACAAGCAATTCTCCTACCTTGGCCTCCCAGAGTGCTAGGATTACAGGCGTGAGCTACTGTGCCTGGCTCTAAGTTACTTTCATAATCACTTATATTTAAAAAAATTATGACACCAATGTGAGAATCAAAAAAGTCCAAAAACCTATTTAATGATCAATGGCTCAACTTTTCTACATATACCTATGAAAAGCCAGATATAAATGACAAACCTGTGGGTATATGTAAATATTTACGCTTGTTTGCCTCCTCCACCTCGTACTGCCACTGGCTGGCTGTTCTGAACAAATGCACCTCCTCCACGAATTGCACTTGGATGAGTTGGAGAAGCTGCTGGATGTTGCCCAGGACGAATAGGTTTAGCTAGTATGAAAGACAAAGGCTGACTTTAGAATAAAGCTTAACATGTGAGACTGTAATCACTGACGGTCTAGGTCTCTTCTCTTTATTCATTCCAAATTCCCAAATGTTTTGTTTCTCTTTGCTTTTGTTTCTCTCTTTTTCTTTTCAGTTACATCCCCCCTTTCTCTAGCCTCTTAAAAATCTTCCTCCCCCAATGACTATTCTGAAACATGAAATAATTGCTGATGACTTACTTTCTTGCAATTCTTTCCTTTGCTTTAACAATATTGCTCTATAGTTTCTACTATCCCTGACCATTCTCGTTTATGTCTCCAGTTCTTATTTATCTTCTTGTTCTGTTAATGTGGTTATTTCTCAGTTTCTCTTTTCCTTCCCAACAATGCCACTGTTTGGTAAGTTAGAAAGTAAAGACAGACACACCTTCACAACACATTATAAAACTCAGATAATGTTTTCAACTAAAGGAAAGCATTCAAGCTGAGCAAGGTGTACAGGTTTTAATGTGTTCTACTAACCAATCTGTGCAGAATGCCCTCTTCTGGCCATATTCTTTGACCTGACTGCTTCCTTTATGCGATCAACTTCTTGCTGATAGCGTTTGCGATCACGAGATGCGTTTTCTTTGGCTTCCTTCAGTGCTGACTCCAGAGCTTTCACTCTCTCGGCTGTAGCTCGAAGTCGCTTTTCCAATTTAGGAAGTTCGCAGCGAAGATCCGCATTATCACGTACCAACTAAAGGTACACAAAGAAAACAAGGATTCTAGCTTTAACAAGAGGATTTGAGAAAGTCTCAACATTTCATAATTGCTCTTTAGAAAAGAATCATTTGTACCAAAAGCTTTTCATTTAGCTAATGTAGGAAGAAACCCACTGAAAATACATCCATCCATCTATATTATACATACACACATTTCTCATAAAGATATAATTTAATTTGTTAAGGTGGATTGTTCTTTCCCCTGCTAGGCAAAGACAATAAATTACAACACAGTGCTAGGTTTCTTCGACAAGATAACTAATCTAGGGAATGAATATCCCTTTATATAAACTAAGTACACAAGTAAACAAACTTAGGAAGCCCCTCAGTAAGTGCTGAAGAGCCAAAATGTCTTTAGCCTTACTCTAGTGCAAATAATGTGTTTACATTAACAAAGATATAGAAGAGTCAAGTGTGTTAAACTTTTTTATCAGTAACCTAAATCATTTACAAGTAGTAATACAGAATAAGCAAAAAAAAACCTAGTAAGCATTATTTAAAAGAAAAAATGAAATGCCTCATCATATATTTCATATACTGGGCATTAAATGTAAAAAGACTTCCCAAAAAAGACTGTATTTTAACTGCAAAGACTTGTCTACTGGAGATTTAAAAATTACCATGAATAAATCAACAAAATGGACAGTCCTGAATACCCTAAAGAGAAAGTAAGAATGCATGTTTTTATTGCCCCTTTTGATAATAAAGTTGTTAAAAATATTAACTCCTCTAAAAGTAACTAGTGGTATTTGTATGTAATTGCTTGATAAAATATTGAAATAGATTCAGGTATAAAAATTCCTTAGAACTCTGAAAGATTAAAATACTTGCCATTCAATTTTTGATTCTTACAATGTTGCAGCTATCACAAAATATACTCTTTATTACCTGTTTGTGCACTTTAGTGAGTTGTTCAAGATTATTTTCAAGAAAGGAGATTTTTTGCTTCTGAGCAGCACTGCCTCCAGTATCATCAGAATCAATCTCGGCACTCTGAGAAAAGAAGGTTGATGAATACTGTAAAACATTTAAAAATCAAAAAAGATCTATACAAAAGACTATACAAAAATTGACATGATAATGTAAAATTACTTCATTTATGAAAACAAAGAATTACACGCAGCAAGTGCCATCTATACAAATACCCACACCTCAGTATACTTATATTACCTTTTTAACTCTGGTAGCCAGGTCCTGAACAAAGAGCTTGCGCAAGTTGTGTAAAGTCTGAAGTTCTTTTGCCTTGAATTAGAACAGCAATATTTTTGGAATTCAGACTTCAAATTTAGGACAGAGTGGAAGAAACCCACAAAATACTCCCCCACCCTATTTATTTTCATGTTTTTCTTACCACTGTCTCTTCCAAACCCTTCAAGTCTTGTCTTGCTTGTTCTCGTCTATCTTGCATGACCCTATCAAGAGAAGAATATACACATATATTTTCAACTTTGATCCCATAAAATTCTAGTTTTATTTAGCACAGGAGTTTAATACTTTATCTGAAAGGATCAATAATTTAAATAAATGAGAGTTGCTTATTTTAAAATAGTTTACCTGTATTGCCTTTCAAGGAATTTTTATGCCCTGTAATCTCCTTCTAAATCTAGTTTATTACCAAAAAATCCCCACTTCATAGGAAGGAAGAGATGAAATAAAATGTGGCACAATTCAAATATTAAGAAATGGTTCTAATTTATATTTTAAAATATGCCACATATGTATCTATTGCTATCTATACAAAATGATACTGATTTTTTTTTTTTTTTTTGAGACGGAGTCTCACTCTATCACCTAGGCTACAGTGCCGTGGTGTCAGCCTAACTCAGAGCAACCTCAAAGTCCTGGGTTCAAGTGATCCTCCTGCCTCAGCATCCTGAATAGCTGGGACTACAGGCATGCGCCACCATGCCCGGCTAATTTTTCTGTTTTTAGCAGAGACTGGGTCTCGCTCTTTGCTCAGGCTGGTCTCAAACTCCTGACCTCAAGCAATCCTGCCGTTTCAGCCTCTCAAAGTGCTGGGACTACAGGTGTGAGCCACCACACCTGGCCAAAATGATAGTGATTAACTGAGGATTACAGAGATTATAAATTGTCAAAGATGAAAATATTTTACATTAAAATTATTCTATACAAAATTATGGCTGCAATTCAGCACAATCTTTATAACATCAACTCTGAACTGGTCCTGCTGGTCTAACTATCCCAATAATAGAGTTCATTTGCAAATTGTCTCACAAATTCAGGGGATGTGAAAAATTATAATCACGAGTATTCTATCTACTCATATTCTAGAAAACCAAGTACTGACTCAGTAAATGAGAATGAGTAAACAGTGAAACCCTCTGTTCAAAAAGGCAAAGGCTAAAACAATAATGTTCTTTTATGCAAGATCAAATTTGACAAAAATTCAGTTTTTGTGATAGAAAAACTTCTATCTTCTAAATTACTGAAAATCTTCTAAATTACTTAATGTCATGTTTTAGGCTGATTTTTAAAGTAATATGGTAAAACAACAAGTAGGCTGACAAGATGGGAATTTAAATCTTGACAACCAATGAAATATAAGACCTTGCTTTCACTAAAATACAAGCATATATTTCAAGTTTTTAGATACAAATCAAACTCAGAAGATTTAAGAAAAACACCCTTTAGCCCTGAGGTCCCCAACCCCCGGTACTAGTCTCGGCCTGTTAGGGACCAGGCTGCCGAGCTCCCTGCCCCTATGTGTGGAAAAATTGTCTTCCATGAAACTTGGGAACCTGGGGGCCAGACAGCACGTGAGCAGCAGGCAAACGAGCAAAGCTTCATCTACATAGCCACTACCCGTCGCTCGTATCACCACATGAGCCCCATCCCCAGTCAGCGGGAAACTGCCTTCCATGAAATCCATCCCTGGTGCCAAAAAGGTTAGGGACCGCTGCTTTAGCCCATACAAAGTTAAAAACGTACCCACTGGATATATCCAAGGCTAATGCCTGCAATCCTCTAATATAGTTTTTATTTTTAAACTTTCATCACAACAATTACTCACGTAAGCTCATGTAGTTTTCTACTCTTTTCCTGATCTGTAGCTTTCAACTTCTCATGTTCTACTCTTAGACGTTCCTGCTCTAACATCATTTTCTGGTTTTGGCTGAAAGAGAAAAAATCATAACACGTTATCAACATCATAGTTTTCTGAATTTTGTTGTTAAAATGCTTCAAGTTCTTAAATTCTATAATTTCATCTTTCAAATACCCATGGCCTCCTTTGTTATCCTGTGCCCCATGGGAGAAGAGTGGAGGGGGCCTGATTACTTTCAGCCATACAGTATTTTTCATATTTTGGTTTGAAATCATGATTTTATTCTGCTATGTCTTTTACCTTCCTGAATCCTTATTCCTACTTCTATTAGGTAGTAATAAGACCATGACCCAAACTTCATCATTTCTGTTGTTTTGTTACTCTCCTCTGGTTCCTACTCAAATTGTCGCAGGCTCCAATATCTATAAATTCTATGTATGTGCACATGATTACAGAAGTAAGAAAAATGTCTTCTAGATAAATTAACATGACAACTTCCATTGGAAAAAAAACTTTTAAAACCCACAATTTTGAATAAAATTTTTCTCAGTTAAGAAACTTTTAAATAAAAGATTTGGAGGAGACTGCTATTTACAATAATAAGTTGTGTTTTTTTTTCTTTTTAGTGAATATTTAGGTCAAAAGACCTAAGAAAAATATTCAAAAATTTGACATGAACTTCTAAGTTTTATTCATAAATGATAAAATTCTTTATTTCCAAGTCAAAAATTATAATTTCAATGAAAACTACAGGTTTCTCATAAGGACATACTGTCCATCAGTATAACCTATTATTTCCTCCTGTCTAAATAGTCCACCTTTCTCAGTTTCTAATATCTAAAAGAAAAGTGTAATACTTACTCCTGAAGATCAGTAATAAGTTTTTCTTTTGCCTCTACTTCATCTCTCAAACTACTGATTTGTTTTTGGTGAGTTTCTCTGTGGCTCTGGATCTGTTGCTCAACAGCTTGCTAAAATTTTGAGGGGAAAAGGATATTAAAGCCAGACTAATAAAAATTAATAACAATGGGCTAAAGTCATTCGAGTCCAATGCAACATCATACTTGCCTTAACTTCATTTGCAGTCTGAACCTTATTTAAGTGTTCCTTTTCCATTTCATGCACTTTCTCTGTTTGGGTAAGGAGAGAAAACAGAAGAGTGAGATAAGTCTTAAGTTTCCTCATGTAACCAAGGAGCAAAAGAATTTTATGAAGTATGGTCCCTTAGCACTACTTGACTTTAAATTATCCAAATGTCAAAAAGTAAATCTTGCTCTCTCTCTTAGCTAAATGACATGGTGACTAGCACACTTAGTTATATCCCTTGTGTTGATATTATGGATTCTTTTATGTATTTTCTTTGCCTAATCCCAGAACAGATGGGATAAAGGCATGGTAGGGAAGCAAGATAGCTTCTACGTCCCGTGTTAAGATTTACACAAACAGCTCCCTTCCTAACTATGGGAAATTCCCAGATTGGCCATTTTCACATTCAAACACAATCTGAAACAACATGTTCTAAAGCGACATTAAAATGTATGATTTGTTTACCACTTCAAGTTATCCATATTCCCACTATTCTCCATCAGTGTGAATGTAAGCTTATCATAATTACATTAAAATAAGAAAGAATTAATATATAGTAAATAGTTGGAAACTAATACCTTGTGCTCGAAGCTGGACTAGTTCTTCACTGAGGGAATCGACAGATTCCTCCAGCTGTCTTTTCTTTTGCTCCACATTCTGAAGGTATTCAGTCAATGACTTGATTTTGGCTTCATGCTTTTGGAAAAAATATAATGATATGAAATGGAAAAAATATCTCATACACATATTTTGTTAAGAATATTTGAAAGCTAGCGAGTTTTACTGATACATCTAACTATATGATAAACTTGAAGATATTTAAACCTAAAATGTTCAGGAGCCAGATTTAAAATGTTAAAGAATTTAATCAATTTTAAAAGGCCATCTGTATAGCTTATACCACTTGCAAACTAAGGCACTGAAGACTGAAATATGAAATAATATTCTTATAGTTATTTTCAACCAATGTAACCCTCCCTTCCCTGTGAAATTCCTATCTTGATGAATGGCCCCATTAGTTCATTTGTGAAAGCCAGAAAACTGGTCCCCTGCAGTTTTGCCCATTCTGGAATTCTTCTAGAACTGTCAATAGGCAGCATCAGTCACATCTTTCTAGTAAATTTCTGTATGTAACCCGTATACACGTTAGCAAAGATAACCCAGTTCAATCATCCAAGTTATTATATTGTAGCTAGATAAGGAAAAGCAACTGACTAAATTAGCCTTTTTATTATGTTACTCAAAATAACCTACAGAAACTCATTTTTATGAAAACTTTTATAATAAATAAAATTTGTATGTGGACGGTTGAAAAAACGAAGAAACTTTGTAATATAACATACTTGAGAGATACGAAGCTGACATGCTGCTAACTCCTTTTCATTTTCTTCCATTTTTTTGTTGCTCTCAGTTTGTGTACTTTCTAACTGTTTGCAACGTTTCACCATTGTTTTTACTTCTGACTTCATTTTGCTAATGTAGAGCCTTGCAACAGTGAACTCTTCATCTATCATGCCAGTTCCCTCAGGTTGCTGTGAGAAAAAAGTGAAATAAAAAATTAAAGCCCAAAATGTTCAGAGTGTTTTCCAATTAGACTTTAAAATCTTATAACAAAATATATTTTAATATGACTCAAAATCCATAAGAAGTCTGGAATTTACTTTTTCTTTTATTACTCTTTTCAACAACGGGTAAATAAATAGAGCTTACTTTTTGCATTCCCCACCTTTTAAAACATAAAATGTTAATATATGCCTATAAGGAAAATATATGTAAACCTAAAAAAACAAAAACAAACAGATGAATTCTGCCTCTTTCAATTTTTATACTTCTTCCTTACAAGACCCCTTCAGTAAATTCATTACTAATTGTGTAGAAGCTCAGTTTAAAACTTAACAAGTAAAAGGATGTTTATGTGGCAGGGAAAGAATGATTTTTAACAAGAGGAACTGTGGTTACTGTACATGCCTTAACTTTCATAGGTTTCATTACAAAATTCCAGTACAATACTCAGTGTCAAAATTAAGCAGAGCTTGGGAAGAAAGAAAACTGTCTTTGTTTTCAGATGGTATGATTGTTTAAAAAAAACTACTGGAACTAATAAAGCCATTACAACAAGGTTGCAAGATGCAAGATTAATATACAAAACTCAACCACTTCCTACATGCCAACAATGAACAATTGGAATTCAAAATTAAAAACACAGTGCCAGCCCAGTATGGTGGTTCATGCCTATAATCCCAGCACTTTGTGAGGCTGAGGTGGGAGGGTCATTTGAGGCCAGGAGTTCAAGGTTGCAGTGAGCTATGATCGTGAGCCACTGCACTCCAACCTAGGCAAAAGAGAAAGACCCTGTCTCAAAAAAAACACAATGTCATATATATTAGAACCAAAAAAAAAAAAAAGAAGACAGACATATTTATTTATAAATCTAACATAATATGTACATGATCTATAGGAAGAAACACCAAAACACTAATGAAAGAATATAATCCCAATCGAGATAGCAGCAACTTATTTTGTGGATATCAATAAACTGATTCTAAAGTTTATACACAGAGGCAAAAGATCCTGAATAGCCAACACAATACTAAAGAACAAAGTTGTAGGACTGACACTATACAACTTTTAAGACTTATTGTAAAGCCACAATAATCAAGACTGTATAGTATTGGAAAAGAACAGACAAATAAGTCAACAGAACAGAGAGCTCAGGAATAGATCTACATAAATATAGTCAACTGATTTCTGACAAAGGGGAAAAGGCAACTGAATGGAGAAAGGATAGTCTTTTCAACAAATGGTGCTAGAACAACTGGACAACCACATGAAAAACAATGAATCCTGACACAGACCTTTCAGAAATATTAATGAATCGCAGACCCAAACATAGACGCAAAACTAAAAAATTTTTAGAAGGTAACATAGGAGAAAATCT